>NC_137804.1:40999344-41364344 GCF_963383645.1 Muscardinus avellanarius
GTTGAGACCACCTGCCTGGGAAATCACTTTCAGGGTGCAGTGGCATTGAACCACCACTAGGTGGCGCTGTTGCTCCACAATGATGCCAAAGCTCTATAGCTCCAGCTCCAGCTGAAGCTGCTGCTGCCCTCAACTCGCCGCTTCAAAAGTCCGGTGAAAGTTATTGCTTAAAATTAATTATTGAGCTCGGCGTGGTGGCGCACGTTTGTAGTCCCAGCATTAGGGAGGCTGAGACCAGAGGATCGCGGTTCGCGGACAGCCTCAGCTACTTAGGCCCTCCGCAACTCAGTGAGACCCGGTTTCAAAATAAAGAATAAAAAATAGGGCAGGGGCTGTAGCTCGGAGGTCAAATGCCCCTGGGTTCCATCCCAGACCCGCAAAAAAAAAAAAAAAAAAAAAAGAAAGAAAAGAATAAAAAAACAGGACAGGGGGTGTAGCTCAGAGGTCAAATGTCCCTGGGTTCCATCCCCAGACCCACACACAAAAAAAATAAAAAAATAAAAAAATAAAAAAAAATAAAGAAAGAAAGAAAGAATAATAAAAAAAAAAACAGGGCAGGGGGTGTAGCTCGGAGGTCAAATGCCCCTGGGTTCCATCCCCAGACCTGAAAAAAAAATTTATTACTGAGCCACATGTCCCATCTGGGATACCAAAAATGCCATGGTTGTTAAGGCTCTGTGGGCTTTTTTCTCCATTCAACTAGAATTTGTTGAATAGGGAAATTAAAACAAATAGTTTGGTCCAGCTTCCACAAGTCTTTATTACAAAATCAGTAGAAAAATAGAAAAGAAAGGGCATGCTGGAGAGCCGGAAAGTGAAACTGCCCCTGCCAATCCGGGCCTTTAAATGGACGTTGTATTGGTGTGTTCTTCCGAGTGTCATCAAGGTAAGGGGCCAGGGGCTCATTTCTCAGGTGGGCCGTGCCCCTACTTTCTCAGATGCTCTTCTTACCAGACTCACTCCACCTATGGGGAGAGGAGAGTGGCACCGAGGTGGAAGAGACCACGTCTTCCCCTGGGTTCTGTAATTCCCCACCCCTGCTGGGTTCCGTCAGCCCATGGGGGGGATCAGCCTCCTCCAGTCAGTACCACTTTTGTTTTTACACCCCCTGCAGACCCAATCACAAGATTTCAAGACCCCAGATACAGGGTACAGGCTTTTAGCAAGGTGGAGGGTATTGGACTAGAGTCAGCCAATGGTAGATGAGGAACCTGGTCAGGGTGCCCAGGACTCCCAGGGACCACGCCCAGATAGCACTGGTTGTCCGTTCATTAAGAGTTCTCTCAAAGCCGGGCGTGGTGGGCACGCTTGTCATCCCCACGCTCGGGAGGCAGAGACAGGAGGATCGTGCAGGTTCGAAGCCAGCCTCCACTGGCTTAAGAGACCCTGTTTCCAAATAAAAGATATAAAATAGGTCTGGGAGTGTAGCCCAGAGGTAGAAGGTCCCTGGGTTCCATTCCCAGTATCACCAAAAAAAAAAAAAAAAAAAAAAGAGTTCCCTCGAGCCCTGTCACGGTTGGAAAACCGCTAAGGTGGTGGAGTGTTCTGGGGACCCTGTTGGGCTTCCGGAACTGTAACAGTGCGAGAGACGGAACTGTGGGTTCTTGTTCTGAACTAGGTTTAGAAAACACTAGCCCAGCCGGGCGTGGTGGCGCACGCTAGTAATCCCCGCGCTTGGGAGGCAGAGACAGGAGGATTGCCAGGAGGATCGCGCAGGTTCGAAGCCAGCCGTGCGCGCTGGCTTAGGAGACCCTGTTTCCAAATAAAAATGTGAAAATAGGTCTGGGAGTGTAGCCCCGAGGTAGAAGGGCTTCCAGGAACCCCAGTACCACAAAAAAAAAAAAAAAAAAAAAAGAAAACACTAGCCCAAACTCTTCTGCTGTAAGCTTAAGCAATTTTTATTATTACAAAGATGGAAAGATAGAACAGAAGTCACCAGGGATTTCCGGATGTAGATTATTTTATATCAATAATCTTCTAACCAGACTAGACCCGCCCTTTTTCGGAGGGCAGGTCTTTTGACGGGGAGATTCCTTCCTGTAGACCTGCCCTGTCTCCCACACAGACCACACACCTTTCGTTATGGTCCAAAATGCTAACTGATTATCTGGACGTCTTGGAGGGTCACGGCATCCCCCATATTCTTGAGGAATTTTGCTTATCTTAGAAATGTAAAAGACCCTAGTTGGGTTTCTTTTATTCTCTTGCTAATTACCCTTGGTGCCTGGAAATCTTCAGCCCTTTCCTTGAAGCTTCTAGCTTCAAGTTTTTTTCCACGTGTTTTCCAACATTGGCACACTCAATATTTTAAAGCCATTTTTTGTACATTAATACATGCTGAAGCCATTTCCCAATACTGGTACAAGCCGGGTGTGGTGGCGCACGTTTGTAATCCCAGCATTTGGGAGGCTGAGCCAGGAGGACCAGGGTTCGCGGACAGCCTCAGCTCAGCTACCTAGTGAGGCCCTTTGCGACTCAGTGAGACCCTTTCTTTTTCTTTCCTTTTTTTTTTTTTTTTTTTTTTTTTTTTGGTGGTACTGGGGGTGGAACCCAGAGGCTTTCTACCTCCGGGCTCCCAGACCATTTTTATATATTTTATTTGGAAACAGAGTCTCACTAAGTTGCTGAGAGCCTCACTAAGTAGCTGAGGCTGGCTTCGAACCCGTGTGATCCTCCTGTCTCACCTCCCAAGAGCGAGGATTACAAGCGTGCGCCACCACGCCTGGCTGTGAGACTCTGTTTCAAAATAAAGAATAAATTATCTCAGCCTCCCAAATGCTTGGATTACATTTTGGAGTATAACAAAAGGTTATGTGGTCTGTGTAGGATGCAGGGCAGGTCTTCCTTCCTTCCTTCCTTCCTTCCTTCCTTCCTTCCTTCTTTCCTCCGCTGGCTTAAGAGACCCTGTTTCCAAATAAAAGATATAAAATAGGTCTGGGAGTGTAGCCCAGAGGTAGAAGGTCCCTGGGTTCCATTCCCAGTATCACAAAAAAAAAAAAAAAAAAAGAGTTCCCTCGAGCCGAAGGCCTCACTAAGTAGAGGAGGCTCCCAAGTACTGATTAGAAGCCTGCACTACCATGCCCATGCCTGGCTTGTTGTTCTTTCTTTCTTTCTTTCTTTCTTTCTTTCTTTCTTTCTTTCTTTTTTCTTTCTTTATTGGGGTACTGGGGCTCCTGGAAACCCTTCTACCTCTGGGCTACACTCCCAGACCCATTTTATACTTTTTTATTTGGAAACAGGGTCTCTTACGCCAGCGCGCGCGGCTGGCTTCGAACCTGCGCGATCCTCCTGTCTCCGCCTCCCAAGCCTGGGGATTACAAGCGTGCGCCACCACGCCCGGCTTGTCATCTACTTTAAAAGGGAGATTAAGAAATTTGCTCAAGGCCCTGTAGTTAGAAAACAAAAAAATAAAACAAAACAGGATCCAAACTGAAGTCATCAGACCTATAGAGCCCTTGAATATGGCCCCTCTGGGCATGAGAGAGAGAGAGAGAATGTGTGTGTGTGTGTGTGTGTGTGTATGTGTGTGTGTGTGTGTGTGTGTGTGTGTGTGTGTGTGTGTTGGGGGGATGGAAATCAAACCTGGGTACTCTACCTCTCAGCTACACCCCCAGGGTTCCCTTTTGGTAGTTGGTTTGTTTTGGTACTAGAGATTGAATCCAGGGGCATTCTACCGCTGAGCTATACCCCCAGCCCTATTTAATTAAATTAATTAATTTATTTTTGGTGGTACTGGGGGTGGAACCCAGAGGCTTTTCTACCTCCAGGCTATACTCCCAGACCTATTTTATATTTTATTTGGAAACAGGGTCTCACTAAGTTGCTGAGAGCCTCACTAAGTAGCTGAGGCTGGCTTCGAACCTGCGTGATCCTCCTGTCTCAGCCTCCCAAGCGCAGGGATTACAAGCGTGCGCCACCACACCTGGCCCTATTTTATTTTTATTTTGAAACAAGGTCTGGATAAATTGCTGAGGCTGGCTGTGAATGTATGATCCTCCTCCTGTCTTAACCTCCTGAGTACTGGTGTTACAGGTGTGTGCCAACACACCCAGCTACCCCCAGGACTTGTGTGTGCGTGTATACTGGGGATAGACCCCAGGGGCATTCTGCCTCTAAGCTGCACCCCCAGCCCTATTTTTTATTGTTTATTTTGAAACAGAGTCTCACTAAGTTGTGGTGGACTAACTAAGTAGCTGAGGCTGGTCAAGAACGTGTGAGCCTGTTGTCTCAGCCTCCCAAGTACTGGAATTACAAGCGTGTGCCAGGACACACATGCTTGTGTGCCATGGCTCCCCCAGGGACTTTTTTTTTTTTAAACAAGGTTTGGCAAAATTGCCGTGTGCTGTCTTCAAACCCGAGACTCTCCTGTCAGCCTACCCAGTACTGGAATTACAAGCGTGTGCCACCACACCCAGCTTCATTTGGGAAATTTGACTGTTATCTCTCTCCTGATTTCTCAGACAGTCAAGTAATATCTTAGTTTTGGTTTGCTGGAGTAGAACTTTAGTATGAGTGACTCCATTTTTATTTATTTATTTATTTATTTATTTATTTATTTATGGTACATTTATTTGCGGTACTGGGGGTGGAACCCAGGAGCTTTTCTACCTCTGGAACTATACTCACAAACCCATTATTATTTTTTTTTTTTTGGTGGTACTGGGGTTCCTGGAAGCCCTTCTTCCTCCGGGCTACACTCCCAGACCTATTTTATATCTCTTATTTGGAAACAGGGTCTCTTAAACCAGCGCGTCTGGCTTCGAACCTGCGCGATCCTCCTGGCTCTGCCTCCCAAGCGCGGGGATGACAAGCGTGCGCCACCGCGCCCTGCTTGACTGTAGCTCTATATCTCAAAACTTCAGGATGGCCGGCGTGGCGGCGCACGCTCGTCATCCCCGCGCTTGGGAGGCGGAGACAGGAGGATCGCGCGGGTTCGGAGCCAGCCGCGCGCGCTGGCTTAGGAGACCCTGTTTCCAAATAAAAATATAAAAATGGGTCTGGGAGTGTATCCTGGAGGTAGAAGGGTTTCCAGGAACCCCAGTACCACCAAAACATAAATAAATAAATAAAACTTCACGACGGTCTTCATTTCTTGTTACTCCGAAAGTTCAATAAATATTAGAACCCTATATTTTAAATGAATTGTTAAACATATTAGCGTGACCCTGTATCAAAATAAAAAGTGTTGCCGAGCATGGTGGCGCACGCTTGTAATCCCAGCATTCGGGACTGAGACAGGAGGATCGCGGTTCGAGGACAGCCTCAGCTACTTAGCGAGGCCCTTTGCAACTCAGTGGGACCCTGTTTCAAAATAAAGAATAAAAAATAGGGCTGGGGGTGTAGCTCGGAGGTCGAATGCCCCTGAGTTCCAACCCCAGTACCGCCAAAAAAAGAAAAAAGGAAAAACAAAAGTGTTGTAAAATGCTCCTGGATTTAATTTCTAGTACCGAAATAAATAAATAGTAGGTAGGAAAACGGGTGAAACCACAAAGGCGAGGTCAGGGGTTCAGGGTCCACTGGTGGTGCTTAGACTTGGGACCCCGGCCTCCCGGCCTCCCTGGGCGGGGCGAGGAAGGCGATGGCTGCTCGAACACCCCGCCCGGCCTCCCTGCAAGCCGCCGCCCGGCCCCCTCCCGGCCCGGCCCAGCCTTCGCGGGAGTTTGGTTTGAACTTTTGAACCCACCAATCGGCGCCGCGCGCTCCGCTTCCGCGGGGCGTGCCCGGGACCCAGGCGGGCCGTGGGCGGAGCCGTGCGTGCGATGGGCGTGTCCGGGGCGTGGCGATGGGCGTGGCGTCCCGGGACGCTATATAAAGCCGGGCCGGCGGGCCCCTTCACTCCTTCTCCTCCGGATTCCTAGCTGGTCCGTCAGTGGGAGAGCTTCGTCCCCGCCGTCCCCCTGTCTTCCGCGTCAACGCGCAGCCTCCGGAGCGCCCAACATGGTGAATGCGGGCGGCGGGGCGGGACGGGGGGTGGGGGGGGTTCGGAAGGCGCTCCACGCCCTCGGCTGCCCCCGGGGCAAATCGGTTTCTAGTGGCCGGACTGGGGGAGCCGAGTTGGCCCCAGCCCACCACTTCGGGCTCGAACACGTGGCCCGGGCACTGTTCTGGGTCCTTGTCAGAGCAGCCCGGCGCCCCGGTCCCGCTCCGGAACGGCCGGGAGCCTGCGCTTGGGCCACCGAGGGCGTGGAGAACGAAACCTCCCCGGGAACCCCGGTGGCCTCGGCCCGGGGGTCCCCTGCGCGGCCGGCGCCCCCACCTGGGGGATCGCCTGGGGTGCCCAGCCCTGCCTCGTGGCCCAAGCCGCCTCGAGCCAGCTTCCAGAAACAAGTCCATAAAAGGATGTTTCTTAGAAAACGACTGCGTAAACCAGTACTGTCAACGTTGAGTTCAGTTTTCAAAAAACCTGAAATCGGGGTTCAGCCCAGGGAAGCGTGTGCGGGAGTTCCCGGGGTTCATCCCACCCCGCAAAGCTTTGGAGACAACTTGGGCGCTTTCTACCGACTTCCCCAGAAGTTTGAGCAGAGCACCTATTGGCTGCCTAGCTAAGTGATAGCTGTGGGTTTTATTTAATTTAATTTTTGTGTGTGGGGGGGTCTAGGGATGGAACCCAGAGGCATTTGACCTCCGAGCTACACCCCTGCCCAGTTTTTTGTTTATATTGAAACAGGGTCTCACTCAGTTGCAGAGGGCCTCACTGAGTAGCTGAGGCTGTCCACCAACCGCGGTCATCCTGTCTCAGCCTCCCGAATGCTGGGATTACAAGCGTGCACCACCACGCCCGGCTCCTATTTTTCATTTTAAAACAGGGTCTCGGGTTGAGAGCCTCACTACTTGCTAAGGCTGTCTTCAAACCTGCAATCCTGTCTCAAGTACCAGCAAGAAACTGTTTTAAAACGTGTGTCTGAGCCGGGCATGTCGGTGCTTGTCTGTAATCGCAGTACTTAGGAGGCTGAAACAGGAGGGTGGGAGGTTTGAGGACAGCCTCATCAATTTAGACCCTCCCTGTTTTCAAATAAGAAAATTGTGCTGGGCCTGGTGGCGCACGCTTGTAATCCCAGCATTGGGAGTGGGGGCTGAGACTGGTGGATCGTGGTTCGCGGACAGCCTCAGTTTAGTGAGGCCCTCCGCAATTTAGACCCTGTTTCAAAATAAAGAATAAAAAACAGGGCAGGGGATGTAGCTTGGAGGTCAGTTGCCCCTGGTTTCCATCCCCAGACCCACAGAAAAAGAAAAAAGACAACAGGGCGTGGTGGCGCTTGTAATCCCTGCACGCTTGGGAGGCTTGAGGATATCGCAGGTTCAGAGCCAGAGCTTAAGAGACCCTGTTTCCAAATAAAAAGTATTAAAAAATAGGTCTGGGAGTGTAGCCTGGAGGTAGAAAGGTTTCCAGGAACCCCAGTACCACCCCCCCCCCCAAAAAAAAAAAAGAAGAAGAAAAAAAATTGTGCTGGGGGTGGTTTGGAGGGAAAATACCTCTGGGTTCAATCCCTAGTACCAAAATCAATACAGGAAGTGTCTGTATCAAATATCTCAACATAGTATCTTAGAAGGGGAGAGGCAGTGACTAGCAGACCACAGAATTGGCAGCCGCTTACCAGTTATCAAAAGTATGCCTGATTGTAACAACTTGTCTTGGATCCTTTTCCTTAAGCACGACCGAAAAAGATACAGGTAAAAGTAATTCAGAGATGAGTGAGGCTGATAGAAGGGCTGGGCTTCACCCTTGTGATTAAACCACGGTGATTAAGGGAAATTTTGTAAACAAGAGACCCAGTAGCTAGACAAAGCATGTAATCCCGGTACTTGGGAGGTTAAAACAGAATTGCAGGTTCAAGCCTCAGCAATTTAGGGAGACCCTGTTTCAAAATGAAAAATTTTAAAAAGGACTGGGGGTGTAGTTTGGAGGTAGCATGCCATTGGGTCCAATCCCCAGTAACTAACACAAACACCGCCCCTCATCTAGTTGCTGCTGGGCTTGTTGGCTCACCTGTGCCTGGCCCAAGTGCAAGCCCAGCTGTTGGCAGTGACTACCAGCTAAGGTTAAAGACGGCAGTCTAGACTGGTGGTCAGTGAAGGAGAAATCGGGGGCCAGAAAGGTTCCAATAAGCGCTTTGTTAGAGCGGGTGGGTCTTCCCAGGCCCGGTACGTAGTTGTTGGGGCCGCGGAGGACGCAGGATCTTGGTTCTCTTGGTCCTGACTTTGGTGCCGTGGTGTTTGCAAAGTGTAGATAAAGGCCAGTGTGGTGCCATAGTAAACAGCGGCGGCCTGGGTTCCTGCCCCTGGACAGGAGTTGGATTTGAGTTTCCACGAGGTCAGCACAACTGGATGGTTTTATGGGGAGTTTAGGCGGGAAGGGGGTGATGGGAAGTCAGAGGTTGTAACCGGGTTTTATTTATTTATTTATTTATTTTTTGTAACGGGGTTTTTATCATGGGCTGTGAATCTAAGCCCTTTGAGAGCATGGCTGGTGTCTAATTAGCTTCCCAGTTTGGCAGTTTATAAAACTTGATAATGGGAGATACTTTGAAAATTCTTTGCCAACATCCAAAGTAGCTAATCCGAACTGGGCGTGGTAGCCCAGGCTTGCAATCTCAGCATTCAGGAGGCTGAGGGGAGGATCCCGGTTCAAGGACAGCCTCAGCTGCTACTTAATGAGGCCCCTTGCAATTCAGCGAGATCCTGTTTCAAAATAAAGAATAAAAAGGGCTGGGAGTGTAGCTCTGAGGTAGAATGTCTCCCTGGGTTCCATCCCCAGTACTGGGGTGTACCCCAAAGAAACAAAGTAGCTAATCTGACTTGGGCTAAAATACAATGAAAACCCTTTTGTTTTTCTCTTAATATCTATGGTACCCATTCTATGTTGCTTTTCCCCCCCCTTGTATCAGAGATAGAGCTCTTTTTTTTTAAACCTCTGAGCTACACCCCCAGCCCTTTTTTCATTTTGAAACAGGGCCTTGCTAAGTTGCTGAGGCTGGCCTTGAACCTGTGATTCTGTGTAAGACTCCCAAATACTGGGATTATAGGCTGCACCACTGTGCCTGGCTTCATTGCCTATTTATTTATTTATTTATTTATTTATTTTGCAGTAATGGGATTGGAACCCAGGGACATTCTACCTCTGGGCTACACCCCCAGCCCTGTATATTATTCTTTTTAAATTTTGAAGCAGGGTCTCACTAATTTGCTGGGGGCCTCACTAAGCAACTGTGAGGCTGTTCGTGAACCATGATCCTCCTGTCTCAGCCTCCCAAATGCTGGGATGACAAGCTTGCACCACCACGTTTTTTTGTTTTGAAACAGTCTCACTAGGTTGCTAAAAGTCTTGCTCTGTTCCCAAGGCTGTCCTGAAACCCACATTTCTCCTCCTCGGCCTCCCAAATACCAGGATTACAGGTGTGCACCACCATGCCCAGCTTTATTTTTTCTGGGTCCAGGAATGGAACCCAGGGGCATTTGATCTCTGAGCTACACCCCCTGCCCTATTTTTTATTCTTTATTTTGTCTTTTTTTTGGGGGGGGCAGGTCTGGGGATGGAACCCAGGGGCATACAACCCCCGAGCTACACCCCCTGCCCTATTTTTTATTCTTTATTTTGTCTTTTTTTGTGGGTCTGGGGAATGGAACCCAGGGGCACACGACCTCCGAGCTATACTCCCTGCCCTATTTTTTATTCTTTATTTTGAAACCGGGTCTCACTGAGTTGCAGAGGGCCTCACCAAGTAGCTGACGCTGTCTGCGAATCGCGATCCTCCGGTCTCAGCCTCCTGAATGCTGGGATGACAAGCGTGCGCCACCACGCCTGGCTCCAGTTTATTTTTTAAATCACTGACTTTTCCACAATGCCAGAATTAATAAGGTTCTACCAGGAAACAGCTAATTTAAACTGTGGCGGTGACATCTTTGTGACCCTTCTTGCCTTCATTTACATGCCCCCTACACACTCACACACACCCGAGATGGTTGGTAACAGACTGAAATTGTCCTTGGGGTGAAAGGCTGGCGCTGGCAGCTGCTGAAGGAGCAGTTTCTCCCGTGAGTCATGAGCTGGTTTAAACTGGTTTGAAGGGGGAAAGGAAGCTGCTCCGCTCTTGCCTTGTGAGAACAGGACTGAGGTGGCCAGAAATCTCTCCTGAGTCACAGTCACACACAGGATGAATGGGCCCGGGAAGGGCGAGTTCTGTTACTTTTTGTGGCTGTATTGCCTGGAGCTAGGGGAATTCTATTGCTAATAGAACAGTGTGGTTCCAAAGCAGAGACACCAGACAACGCAGGGCTCAGCCCTTGTGTCAGATCTCTGGTCTTCCAAAACTTTCTTTTTGGTGGCGCTGGGGATTGAACCTAGAGGCATTCTACAAGCTACACTTGTGCTTTTTTTTTTTTTTTTTTTTTACCATTATTATTTTGAGACGGTCTAAGTTGCCCAGAGCCTCACTAAGTTGCTGGGGCTGGCCTCAAACTCAAATTCCTCCAATCTCAGCCTCCCCAGCACTAGGATCACAGGTGTGTCGCCACGCCTGCCTGGCTTCCAAAGCATTTTTTCCTGAATTCTTCAACAAAGATTTTTGCTTAAGAAATGGATCCTGGGTGGGCCTGGCCCCCAAAAGTCTTTGAAGGTTAGTCATGTAGGCGGGCCTGCCCCTGTGGCGGATGTGGCGGTCATCTGATGGTTCCCGTCCTTCCTCCCACAGCGTGAGTGCATCTCCATCCACGTTGGCCAGGCCGGTGTGCAGATTGGCAACGCCTGCTGGGAGCTCTACTGCCTGGAACATGGCATCCAGCCTGACGGGCAGATGCCCAGCGACAAGACCATCGGGGGAGGAGACGACTCCTTCAACACCTTCTTCAGCGAGACGGGCGCCGGCAAGCACGTGCCCAGGGCCGTGTTCGTCGACCTGGAGCCCACGGTCATTGGTGAGTCGACCTCGGCGCGGCCCGGGGGCTCCGCGGGTACCCCGGGTCCTCGTGCGGGTTGTGTGAAGCGCGGCTGCTTTTCCTTTTCCAGATGAAGTCCGCACGGGCACCTACCGCCAGCTCTTCCACCCCGAGCAGCTCATCACCGGCAAAGAAGACGCCGCCAATAACTACGCCCGGGGCCACTACACCATCGGCAAGGAGCTCATTGACCTCGTCCTGGATCGGATTCGCAAGCTGGTAAGCGAGGCTGGAATTTTTTTTTTTTTTTTTTTTCAGTGGTGCTGGGGTGCCTGGAAACCACCCTCTACCTCTGGGCGACATTCCCAGACCTATTTTTTATATGGAAACAGGGTCTCTTAAGCCAGCGCAATCGTCCCGTCTCCGCCTCCCAAGCGTAGGGATTACAAGCGTGCCCACCAAGCCCGGTGCAATGCTTGATTTAAAGTGAGATGAAGCTGGGTGTGGGGGTGCAGGCTTGTAATCCCAGCACTTGGGAGGCTGAGACAGGAGGATCGCAGCCTCGGCTACTTAGTGAGGCCCTTTGCAACTCAGTGAGACCCTGTTTCAAAATAAAGAATAAAAAATAGGGCCAGGGGTGTAGCTCAGAAGTAGACTGCCCTTTGGTTCCATCTACCCGCAGTAACACACACACACACACACACACACACACACACAATAATAATAATGATGAATGAGTTTTCTAGTGTTGAAGAGAGACCAAACTCAGCCAGGCATGGTGGTTCGCATCTCTACTCCCAGGACATGGGAGGCTGAGCGTAGAGGGTCACAGGTTCAAGGACAGCCTCAGCAAGTAGTGAGTTCATCGACTTAGCAAGACCCTGTTTCAAAGTAAAAGTAAAGCAATAGGGCCAAAGGTGTAGCTGGGCAGCAGAATCCCCTGGGCTCATCCCTCGGACACAAGCAACCCCAAAAAGACAAAATAGGACTGCTGAGGTGGTGTAGCTCAGAGGTGCAATGCCCTGGGTTCAATCCCAAGTGATTACACACACACACACACACACACACACACACACACATACAAATTCAACTTACTCTTTGCAACTAAACTGAGGCTTCGGCTGCTAAATTAACTGGGCTTCTAAAGCGGATAGTCCTGGATTATGGGGCAGGAAGAGTCTCCTGCCTAATTTAATGTGTTTTGCAAGGCGGATTCGGGCAGTTTGTTTACTTGGCATCAGAGAACCAGGGAGCCTTGAGTGTTACTAGCCAGGAGCTCTCCAAAGCAGCTGACAGTGGAGGCCGGAGCTGCCCATGACAGGAGCCGGCTCGGCCATGGAGACCAGGCACAGGAGATCAGCGCCGGCTCTCCTGGGCCTCCGGGCAGTGAGCCGGCTCCGGCAGAAACAGCTGAGGCAGCTTGATTGATCACTTAGGAAAGTCGATGAGAGCCTGGCCATCGGCACGGCTGCCCTGCCTGTGTGCGGCTTGTAAGTAATTAACCAACAACTAAGCCCAGGCCTGCACAGCTCAGCTTATCAGGAAAACCACCTTGTACGAAGCCCAGCTGCGGCCGGCCTGTTCTAAGAATGGCCTCGCTCCAGCCGTGGCTTTGTCCTCTTCAGATTGTTTATTGTACTTTCTCAGATATTTACCGCAGAACTCTTAATGATTCTTTGCTTGCAAATAAGTTTTAGCTACAAATGTCGATTTGGAAATTGGGGGTCTGCCTTTAGGTGGACAGAAACTTACTAAGAGCTATTTAGGCCAGGCGTGGTGCTGCACACTTGAGTACCAGTACTTGGAAGGCCGAGACAGGAAGCTCGTAGTCTGTGGATAGCGTCAGCTATGTAGTGATGAGACCGTGTTTTAAAAGAATAAAAAAGCTGGGCGGGGTGGTGCATGCTTGTATTTTTATTTTATTTATTTATTTATTTTTTTGGTGGTACTGGGATTCCTGGAAGCCCTTCTACCTCCGGGCTACACTCCCAACCTATTTTTACATTTTTATTTGGAAACAGGGTATCCTAAGCCAGCGCATGCGGCTGGCTTCGAACCTGCATGATCCTCCTGTCTCTGCCTCCCAAGCGCGGGGATTACAAGCGTGCGCCGCCACGCCCGGCACTGGTGCATGCTTGTAATCCCAGCATTTGGGAGGCTGAGACAGGAGGATAGAGGTTCGTGGACAGCCTCAGATACTTAGGCCCTTAAGTACATACATACATACGTACATAAAAAATAGCCTTTTTGTGTGTCGGTGTGTGGGGAATGAACCCAGGAACATTTTCCCTCTGAGCTGTGCTCCCAGCCATGTTTTTTTTAAATTTTTCATTCTGAAACAGCTCGCTAAGTTGTGGAAGGCCTTGCTAAGGTGCTAGGGCTGGCCTTGAACCTGCAATCTTCCTCTCAGCCTCCCAAGTGCTGGGAATACAGGCATGGACCACCACACCCAGCTCAAAATAACCTTTAAAGATTATCTCCCCTTTGTGAAAAGTTTTCTCTGGAGCTCTTAGAAGCTCTGTTTTCTAGCAAATGCTGTTTAGTAGAGCTTGTGTGGTTTTTTTGTTTTTTTGGGGGTGGAACCCAGGGGCTTTCTACCTCTGGGCTATACTCCCAGCCTGATTTTTTATTCTATTTATTTATTTATTTACTTTTTATGGTACTGGGGGTGGAACCCAGGGGCTTTCTACCTCTGGGCTATACTCCCAGACCTATTTTATACTTTATTTGGAAACAAGGTTTCACTAAGTAGCTGAGGCTGGCTTTGAACCTGTGACCCTCCTGTCTCAGCCTCCCAAGCACTGGGATTACAAGTGTGCGCCACCACGCCGGGCTCCAGTAGAGTTTTTAAATCCCCGTAGAAGAGCCGGGCGTGGTGGCGCACACTTGTAATCCCCGCGCTTGGGAGGCTGAGACAGGAGGATCGCGCAGGTTCGAAGCCAGCCTCAGCAACTTAGTGAGGCTCTCAGCAACTTAGTGAGACCCTGTTTCCAAATAAAATATAAAATGGGTCTGGGAGTATAGCCCGGAGGAGAAAGCCTCTGGGTTCCACCCCCAGTACCACCAAAAAAGAAAAAAAAAATTAAATCCCCGTAGAAGTCCGTCGCGACCCTCCCCGACGGCTCAACGCTAACATAACTCTCTCCCGCAGACTGACCAGTGCACGGGGCTCCAGGGCTTCCTGGTCTTCCACAGCTTTGGCGGGGGCACCGGCTCTGGCTTCACCTCCCTGCTGATGGAGCGTCTGTCTGTAGATTACGGCAAGAAATCCAAGCTGGAATTCTCCATCTACCCGGCCCCCCAGGTGTCCACGGCGGTGGTGGAGCCCTACAACTCCATCCTGACCACCCACACCACCCTGGAGCACTCCGACTGCGCCTTCATGGTGGACAACGAGGCCATCTACGACATCTGCCGCAGAAACCTGGACATCGAGTGCCCGACCTACACCAACCTCAACCGCCTCATCAGCCAGATCGTGTCCTCCATCACGGCCTCGCTCAGGTTCGACGGAGCCCTGAACGTCGATCTGACCGAGTTCCAGACCAACCTGGTGCCCTATCCCCGCATCCACTTCCCCCTGGCCACGTACGCCCCCGTCATCTCCGCCGAGAAGGCCTACCACGAGCAGCTGTCGGTGGCGGAGATCACCAACGCCTGCTTCGAGCCCACCAACCAGATGGTGAAGTGCGACCCCCGGCACGGCAAGTACATGGCCTGCTGCCTGCTGTACCGTGGAGATGTGGTGCCCAAGGATGTCAACGCTGCCATTGCCACCATCAAGACCAAGCGCAGCATCCAGTTTGTGGACTGGTGCCCCACCGGCTTCAAGGTCGGCATCAACTACCAGCCGCCCACCGTGGTGCCCGGCGGAGACCTGGCCAAGGTGCAGCGCGCCGTGTGCATGCTGAGCAACACCACGGCCGTCGCCGAGGCCTGGGCCCGCCTGGACCACAAGTTCGACCTGATGTACGCCAAGCGGGCCTTCGTGCACTGGTACGTGGGCGAGGGCATGGAGGAAGGGGAGTTTTCCGAGGCCCGGGAGGACATGGCTGCCCTGGAGAAAGATTACGAGGAGGTCGGAGCGGACAGCGCGGAGGGCGAGGAGGAGGGCGAGGAGTACTGAGCGCTCTGCCGCGCGCCTGCACTTTGCTGAGCAAGCGTTGTTTTATTTCTGTTTAACCGTGTTTTCGCTCTAAACTGTCAATAAAGTTTCCGTTTAAATAACAAGCTGGCTTCTGGATTCAGATACTTGGCCCGCTGGAGACCAAGCCAGGCTGGCCAGTGAGCTGCCTGACCGCAGGGCCAACCGCCCAGTACGGCTGTGCGCCGCCGAGACCCATGAGGGCCGGCGAGGGCGTTCTGGATTCCGTCTGCCCTTTGCTGACCCCCGATGGGGACAGATGGACACAGCCGACCAGGGTGCAGGCTCTGTGGTTGGCTGTGGACCCAGGTTCTGGATGGACACAGGGAGGCCGTGCCCTGGCCTCTCAGAGGAGCCAGCTGCTTCCGTGAGGTGGAGGCCACGGAGGGCAGGGGCCGGGACGCCTGCCTGGCCACCCGCGGCCCTCGTCATTTGGAAGCAGGTGACACGCAGGCAGCTCGACCAGAGGTGGCCTGGGAGACCATCGGAAAATGTAGGATGGATCCAGCCAGATGTGGTGGCGCACACCTGCAATCCCAGCACTTGGAGGGCTGATAGGGGAGGATTGCGGGTTTGAGGACAGCCTCAGCATCGTACGTAGCGAGACTCTCAACCTAGTAAACAACAGAAAATTTAAAATCCAGATGAGCCGGGCGTGGTGGCACACTTGCGGTCCCAGCATGCGGGAGGCTGAGACAGGAGGATCGCAGTTTGCCGACAACCTTGGCTACTTCAGCCCTTTGCAATTCAGACCCTGTTTTGTAAAGAATAAAAAATAGGGCTGGGATTACAAATGTGTGCCACCACACCCGGCTCTTTTTTTTTTTTGCAGGTCTGGGAATGGAACCCAGGGGCATTTTTTACCTCTGAGCTATACCCCCTGCCCTATATTTTATTCTTTATTTTGAAACCAGGTCTCATTGAGTTGCAGAGGGCCTCATTAAGTAGCTGAGACTGTCCGCGAACCGTGATCCTCCGGTCTCAACCTCCCAAATGCTGGGATTACAAGCCTGCACCACCACGCCCGGCTCCCTTTTTTTTTTATTTTTTTGCGGGTCTGGGGATGGAACCCAGGGGCATTCTACCTCTGACCTACACCCCCTGCCCTATTCTTTATTTGGAAATAGGGTCTCACTAGTTGCGGAGGGCCTCACTAAGTAGCTGAGGTTATCTGCGAACTGCGATCCTCGGGTCTCAGCTTCCCTCAGCTGGGATTACAAGCGTGCGAAGCGTGCGCCACCACGCCAGGCTAAACGGGGGTTTTTAAAACTAGGTTCCTGAGTCTGGCTATATAATTCTCAAGTACCAGATTACAGGCATCTGCTACCACACCCAGCTTCCAGCTATTTTTAATTGTGTGTCTGTGTGTGTGTAGAACTGGGCACAACCCGAGGGCATCCTCCCTCTGAGCGACACGCCAGCCGGCCCTGTGTTATTCTTTGGTTTGAAATAGGGTCTCACAAGGTGGCCGAGGATCTGGTTCCATTGCTGAGGCCGGCCTTGAACCTGTGATTCTCCTGGCTCAGCCTCCCAAGTGCCAGATGACAGGTGTGTGCTACGGCCCCCAGCTGTTTTAGATTTATTGTGTAACTCACGCGGCGAGGTTCACAGCGCTGCGTTCAGTCCGCACCGGTCGCCTCGCGGTGTTTCCCTGCACGTCCCTCCCGTTCCTCCCTCCCCTGACCCTTCCTCGACTTCACCCCCCCGTTTATATTCAGGCGATTCCCTTTGCTTTCTCCCTCTCCAGCCACGTAAGAGGGCAAACACGAGGGCAAACACGCGGCTCCTGACTCTCTGAATCTGGCTTATCTCGCTTAGTGGGACTCCAGCCTGGGCAGCTGAGCAGGACCCTGGACCAGAGCGGGTCTGAGCGCGCAGCAGCCGGGGTAGAGCACTTGCCCGGCCCGCGGGGGGCCCGAGTTCAGTTCCGACCAGCACTCACCAAAACGCAGACATCCATCTCGGAAGCCGGGCGGGCGGGGCGGCGCATCCTTGTCATCCCAGCACTTGGGAGGCTGAGACAGGATCTTGCAGGTTCGAAGCCAGCCTCAGCGACTTAGGCTCTCGGCAACTTAGACCCTGTTTCCAAATAAAACACAAAATAGGTCTGGGAGTATAGCCCGGAGGTAGAAAGGCCCTGGGTTCCACCCCCAGACACACACACACACACACACACACACACACACACACACACACACGGGGTTGTATGGCGCGGTGGCGCACGCTTGTAATCCCAGCATTTGGGAGGTTGAGACAGGAGGATCGCACGTGTTCGAAGCCAGCCTCAGCGACTTAGGCTCTCAGCAACTTAGACCCTGTTTCCAAATAAAATATAAAATCGGTCTGGGAGTATAGCCTGGAGGTAGAAAGCCTCTGGGTTCCACCCCCAGTACCACCAAAATAAATAAATAATTGGGCTGGGGGTGTAGCTTGGCGGTGGAATGCCCCTGGGTTCCATCCCTAGTACCACAAAATAAGTAATAGGGCCAGGAGTGTAGCACGGACTTACGGTGCCCTCTGCCTGTGAAGGTTCGCCGCATCCTGAGCTGGGGCTGTGAAGAGGTGCTTTCACTGCTTTAGTGTTTTGTAATCCTCCAATATCCTGCACCCTGTGGGGGGGGGGTTATTCCCGAAATTGTCTCCCCAAAGGCTACGGAGCGAGCTGCAGAATCTTTCTTTTTTCTTTCTTGGTGGTTCTAGGGAATGAACCCAAGGGCCTTCTACCTCCAAGCTATACCCCTGCCCCCAGCCCTATTTTTATTTATTTATTGTAGTACTGGAGACGGAGCCCAGGGGCATTCTATTCTCTAAATTACAACTTCAGCCCTGTTTGTTTGTTGTTTGTTTATTTATTTTTGTGGTACTAGGGATGGAGCTCTCCAACCTACATCCCCAGCCCTATTTTTTATTCTTTATTTTGAAACAGTCTCACTGAGTTGCAAAGGGCCTCACTACTAAGTAGCCGAGGCTGTCTGTGAACCACGAACCTCCCATCTCAGCCTCCGGAATGCTGGGATTACAAACATGCGCCTCCACGCCCGGCTTGTATTTATTTGGAAACGGTCTTGCTGAAGCTGTCCTCAGACCTGTGATACTCCTGTCTCAGCCTCCCAAGCACTGAGATTACTGGGGAGCCCCACCGCGCCCGGCCCAGAATTCTCCCTCGACAGCGCCCTCTGAGCCGCTCCCGAGAAAGTCCTCTCCGCATCTGGCGGCCGTCCAGGCGCAAGGCCCACAGAGGCCGGCCTCACCTGGACCTCGGCATTGAATGACCTGATGTCATTCGCCTTAGAGCACCTCCCCGGAGTCCCTGGCGGCAGCAGATGAGAGCGGCGAAGCCAGCGGAGGGCTCTCTTCGCTTTAAGTCCAGGTCACGGGAAGATGCCGCGTCCTAGCAGGACAGCTGCTGCCACCGGCCTGCGCTCCTGAGGACAGGACAGCGGCCACGCGCACACAGGGCGGCCACCCTGCACCCTGCCCCGAGCTTGCTGCCTGAGGCCACAGTGGCAGCGGGCAGGCATGGCGCAGGCGGGGGTGGGGGCTCCAGGGGAGACGGACGGAGCCTGTGGGTGGGAACTGGCCTTCAGCCCAGGGAGACCCCTCTGCTGACCCCTCAAGGGCCGGCTACTTTCCGTTCCCTCTAAGAACCTGGTGGCCCTGGTTTGTCAGCTCTGTGCAGGTTCCGGGAAAACTTCCTCTAACACCCTAAGGCTGCAACGGAGGGAAATATTCAGAAATGTCCAATGACGTTGCTGGGCGCTGGGGCGCGCGCCTGTGATCCCAGTATTTGGGGCTGAGACAGGAGCATCACAGGATCCAGGCCAGCCTCGGCAACTTAGAGCCTGTTTCAAAATAAAGAATAATAAATAGGGCTGGGGTGTGGCTCATAGGTAGAATGACCCTGGGTTCCATCCCTAGTAACACACACACACACACACACACACACACACACACACACACGGCTTGGGTAGAACCTCTGGGTTCTGTCCCCCATACCGCCACCACAAAAATGAATTAGATATGTCTGTTATAATAGAGAAAATTATTTTATTTATTGTGGTACTGAGGATTGAACCCCAGGGGTAATCTACCTCCAAGCTACATCCCCAGCCCTATTTTATTATTTTTGTGGAACTGGGTATTGGACCCAGAGGCATTCTACCTCTGAGCTACACCCCCTAGCCTTATTTTATTATTTATTTTTAAACAGGGTCTCGGACTCACAAAGCTGTGGAGATCCTCACTAAGTTGCTGAGGCTGGCTCTGAATCTGTAATCTTCCTGTTTCAGCCTCCCAAGTGCTGGGATTATAGGTGTGGGCCACCATGCCTGACTCTTTTTCTTAATTTTTTTATTTTTATTTTTATTTTTTGTGGGTCTGGGGATGGAACCCAAAGGCATTTGACCTCCAAACTATATACCCCTGCCCAATTTTTTTTTTTTTTTTTTGGTTGTACTGGGGCCCTCCTACCTCCGGGCTACACTCCCAGACCTATTTTACAGTTTTGAAACAGGGTCTCTTACGCCAGCACGGCTGGCTTCGAACCTGGACGATCCTCCTGTCTCTGCCTCCAAAGCGCGGGGATTACAAGCGTGCGCCACCACGCCCGACATTTTTATTCTTTATTTTGAAACAGGGTCTCGCTGAGTTGCGGAGGGCCTCAGTAAGTAGCTGAGGCTGTCCATGAACCGCGGTCCTCCTGTCTCAGCCCCGCCACGCCCGGCTCTTCTTTTTTTTTTTTTTTTTTTTTAAATAGGGTCTGAGTTAAGTTTCCAAACCTGTCCATGAACCTGTTACCCTCTTGTCTCCCAATTACTAAAATTAAGGGTGTGTGCCACCACACCCAGCTCCAGGAATTCTTTATACTAATCTGCCACTTTTCCTCTAAGTCTAGGGTAAAGCCAAAGATGAAGGTTAAATTTAGGTAAAAGGTAAATTTTTTTTTTTTTTTTTTTTTTTTTTTTTTTTTTTTTTTTTTGCGGGTCTGGGGATGGAACCCAGGGGCATTTAGCCTCTGAGCTACACCCCCTGCCCTATTTTTTATTCTTTATTTTGAAACAGGGTCTCACTAAGTTGCAGAGGGCCTCACGAAGTAGCTGAGGCTGTCCGTGAGCTGCGATCCTCCTGTCACAGCCTCCCAAATGCTGGGATTACAAGCGTGCGCCACCACGCCCGGCAAAGGTAAATATTTTTAAAGTTAAATTTAGGTAAAAGATAAACTTTTTGTGTGTGTGGTACTGGGGTTCCTGGAAGCCCTCCAACCTCCGGGCTACACTCCCAAACCTATTTTTTATATTTTTATTTGGAAACAGGGTCTCTTAATGCCAGCGTGGCTGGCTTCGCACCTGTGCGATCCTCCTGTCTCCGCCTCCCAAGCGCAGGGATTACAAGCGTGCGCCACCGCGCCCAGCAAAGATAAATGCTTTTAAAGTAAAAAAAAAAAAAAAAAAAAAAAAAAAAAAAACACATGAATAAGCCGGCTGTGGTGGTGCACACTTGTAATCCCAGTACTTGCCGGGCGTGGTGGCGCACGCTTGTATTCCCCGCGCTTGGGAGGCTGAGACAGGAGGATCGCACAGGTTCAAAGCCAGCCTCAGCTACTGAGTGAGGCTCTCAGCAACTTAGTGAGACCCTGTTTCCAAATAAAGTATAAAATGGGTTTGGGAGTATAGCCCGGAGGTAGAAAGCCCCTGGGTTCCACCCCCAGTACCACCAAAAAAAAGTAATCCCAGTACTTGGGAGGCTGAGTCAGGAGGATGACAGGTTCGCCGCCAGCCTCAGCTACTTGGTGAGGCTCTGCAACTTAACAAGATCCTGTTTCCAAATAAAGAATAAAAAATAGGAGCCGGGCGTGGTGGCGCACGCTTGTAATCCCAGTATTTGGGAGGCTGAGACCAGAGGATGGCTGTTCGCGGACAGCCTCAGCTACTTAGTGAGGCCCTTTGCAACTTGGTGAGACCCGATTTCAAAAAATAAAGAATAAGGCCGGGCGTGGTGGCGCACGCTTGTCATCCCCGCGCTCGGGAGGCGGAGACAGGAGGATCGCGCAGGTTCGAAGCCAGCCGCGCTGGTGTAAGAGACCCTGTTTCAAAAATATAAGATAGGTCTGGGAGTGTAGCCTGGAGGTAGAAGGGCTTCCAGGAACCCCAGTACCACCAAAAAAAAAAAAAAAATAGGGCAGGGGGTGTAGCTCAGAAGTAGAATGCCCCTGGGGTCCATCCCTAGTACTGAAAAAAAGGTGTGTGGATGCAGCTCAGAGGTAGAAAGGCTCCGAGCTCAGTCCCCAGAACCACACACACACACACACACACACACACACACACACACACACACACACGCCATAGGAATGGTTGTGAAGTCAAAGGCACAGGAAACTTGATCTTTCGATGGTTTTATTGACCTACAGAAACACTTTCATAGGATCCAATTTATAAATTATATTTTTCTTTTATTTGTACCTCTTTTTCTTGGTCTTGTCTTCCTGCATTGGCTAGTACCTCAAAAACCACATTAAGTAGTTGGTAGTAGACATCTTCATCTTGGCTTTCATTTTTAAATTTTTTATTTTGTTTATTTGTTGTGGTACTTGGGCTTGAACCCGGGGGCATTCTACCTCTGAGCTACACTCCCATCCCTCATTTTCTCTTTGGAAACAGGGCCTTATTACACTGACGAGGCTGGCCTTGAACCTGCCATCCTCTTACCTAAGCCTCCCACACCCTGGGATACGGCGCGGACCCGCCCTGGCTTCGTCTCTGACTTGCCTTTCTGGGATTTGTGACGCTTCCCGCCGTTTCTCTTTGTAAAATGGTGTTCGGAGCATCCTGCAGGGAGGCCTGCGGTTTCCCATTTCGCCCACACCCTCGGCTCCTGTGGTCAGGGATGTGATTTCCCACGATTCTAACCACTGACTCGACAAACAGGACCCCCGAGGCCGCCCCTGAGCCGGGCTGGACTTCAGGCCCCGTGCGGACGAGGTCATACTGCGGTGGCCTTCAGTAGGGCCCGGTTTGGCCTTCTCTCTCTGTGCGGCCAGCCGGCCTCAGTTTCCCCTCCTGTGAACTCAGCACTGTCGGGTCCGAGAGACGGGGTTGGGTCGTGGTCCTGGGCAGGTGTGGGGCCTCCTCGGGGTCGGGGGTCCTCCTGGCCGGGGCCCCTCGCCCTCGCCGGCAGCCCTTGGTGGGCCCAGGCCGGGGGCGCGAGCGGGGGCGGGGTCGGGACCCTCGGTGCCGCGGACCCCAGCGGGCTTCCAGGGCGGCGCTGCCGGGGAGGAGGGGGCTGTGAGCACCTGAGCCCTGGCCCAGAGACCCCGCCTCCCGCCCGCGGAGCGCACCTTCCTGGGAAGACCCGGCCGGGGTCGCCATCCTCCAGGCCCCCATTCTCTCCGCACCCCGGCTGGTCCCCTTCCCGGGGCTCCGCAGCTCCAGAAGCCCCGCCCCCAACCGCCGACCCCTCCCCCAATACCCCCGCCCTGGCGTCCTTCTCTTCTGCTCCGGGACCCCGTCCCCGTAAAGCCCAACTCATCACCTCCCCAGGGGTTTTTTGTTTGATTTTTGGTACTGAGGACTGAACCCGGTACAGGGGCATTCAACCACTGAGCTTTACCCCCCACCTCTTTTCATTTTGAATTTTGAAGCAAGGTCTCACTGAGTTGCTGAGGTCCTCGCTCAATTGTTGAGGCTGGCCTCACCGCCCCGCCGCGGCCCCGACGGGCCCCGCCCCTCCAGGCCAGTCCCCCAGGCCCCGCCCCCAGGCCCCGCCCCTCCAGGGCCCTCCCCCCAGGGCCCCTCCCCTCCGGGCCCCTCCCCTCCAGGCCCCTCCCCAGGGCCCTCCCCTCCAGGCCCCTCCCCTCCGGGCCCATCCCCTCCAGGGCCCCTCCCCAGGGCCCTCCCCTCCAGGCCCATCCCCTCCAGGGCCCTCCCCCCAGGGCCCCTCCCCTCCAGGGCCCCTTCCCAGGGCCCTCCCCCCAGGCCCCTCCCCTCCGGGCCCCTCTTCTCCAGGCCCCCTCCCCAGGGCCCTCCCCTCCAGGCCCCTCCCCTCCAGGGCCCCTCCCCAGGGCCCTCCCCTCCAGGCCCCTCCCCTCCGGGCCCATCCCCTCCAGGGCCCCTCCCCAGGGCCCTCCCCTCCAGGCCCATCCCCTCCAGGGCCCTCCCCCCAGGGCCCCTCCCCTCCAGGGCCCCTTCCCAGGGCCCTCCCCCCAGGCCCCTCCCCTCCGGGCCCCTCCCCTCCAGGCCCCTCCCCTCCAGGCCTCTCCCCCTCCAGGCCCCGCCCCTCCAGGCCCCGCCCCGTTGTACTCACACGCGCTCGCGCAGCGCCGCCTCGCGGGCCGCGCAGGCATCGCCCTCCGCTTCGGCCGCGCCTGCGCGCTGCAGCGCCTCGTCCAGCCGCCGCGCAGCCTCGGGGGCCGCCGCCTCCCAGCGCGCCAGCGCCTCTGCAAGCCGGGGGCGGGGGGCGGTCAGGGCGGACCCCCGTGGCGGAGCTCCTCCCGCCCCCGTCCCTTTCCCGGCACTGGGGATCGAGTCCAGGGACAGTCTACTTCTAAGCCACACCCCAGCCCCTAAGTTGCAGAGGACCTCTCTAAGCTGCTGAGGCTGGCCTCGGACCTGAGATCCTCCCGTCTCTGCCTCCCGAGTGCTGGGATGACAGCCGTGCTAGTCTGCATCCCTTGTGCATGCTTGCTGGAGTTGACTTAAATGTCATTTACATTCTACCTCCGAGCCACACCCCCAGCCCTATTATTATTATTATTATTATTATTATTATTATTATTATTATTTTTGCAGGACTGGGGATGGAACCCAGGGGCATTTGACCTCCGAGCTACACGCCCTGCCCAATTTTCTTTTCTTTATTTTGAAACAGGGTCTCACTGAGTTGCAGAGGGCCTCACTAAGTAGCTGAGGCTGTCTGCGAACCGCCATCCTCCGGTCTCAGCCTCCCCAATGCTGGGATGACAAGCGTGCGTCACCACGCCCGGCTTGCGTCACTAATTTTTTCCCCGTGTATTTGCGGGTCGCTTGCACCTGTGCGGTCACCTGCGTATGGAGGAGCCCGTGGCCACCATCCCCGCCCGCCCGCGGAGCCCGCGCACCTGTCAGGGCCCGGTTCTCGACCCCCAGCTGGGCCTCCTGGGCTTTGGCCTCCTCCAGCTCAGACTTCAGCGCCGTCAGCTGGGTCTGAAGCCGCGTCTGCGGGGGGGTGGGGGGGTGAACGGGCACACCTGCCTCTGGGAGAAGTGAACGGCCGCACCTGCCTCTGGGAGAAGTGAACGGGCACACCTGCCTCTGGGAGAAGTGAACGGCGGCACCTGCCTCTGGGAGAAGTGAACGGGCACACCTGCCTCTGGGAGAAGTGAACGACCGCACCTGCCTCTGGGAGAAGTGAACGGGCACACCTGCCTCTGGGAGAAGTGAACGGCCGCACCTGCCTCTGGGAGAAGTGAACGGGCACACCTGCCTCTGGGAGAAGTGAACGGCCGCACCTGCCTCTGGGAGAAGTGAACGGCCGCACCTGCCTCTGGGAGAAGTGAACGGGCACACCTGCCTCTGGGAGAAGTGAACGGCGGCACCTGCCTCTGGGAGAAGTGAACGGGCACACCTGCCTCTGGGGAGAAGTGAACATGCACACCTGCCTCTGGGAGCAGGACAGCACTGTGGACCTGTCACCGGCTTTGTAGAAACGCCCTTTGGGGACTGTTGGTTGTAACACACAGAGGGGGTCTCTGAAGCTGGGAATGGGGTGTGCAAGGGGGTCTCAGCCCAGGTCTCCCCTCCCTCCTCACCCCAGACCACCCGGGAGCAGACTGTGGGGTACCCCGTCCCCAGATGGGCTCCGGGCCAGTGGGGTCTGGGCTGTGTGCGCCTGCGGCTGGGGGACCGGCCAGTCCAGGAGGGGCCGGCAGAGGCTCCCGACTGCCCGTCCCGGCCTTCTTTTGGGCTTGAGGGATGAGAACAGAGGACGATTTATTTTTATGGTTCTGGGGATGGAACCCAGGGGCATTCTACCTCTGAGTTACACCCCCGGCCCTATTTTATTCTTTGATTTTGAAACAGGGTCTCGCTGCACGCCCAGCTACAGAGGATGTTTTAGTTTTTAAAATTTGTTTGCTGAGCCGGGCGTGGAGGCGCACGCTTGTCATCCCAGCATTCGGGAGGCTGAGACCTGAGGATGGCAGGTTCACGGCCAGCCTCAGCTACTTAGTGAGGCCCTCCGCAACTGAGACCCTGTTTCAAAATAAAGAATAAAAAATAGGGCTGGGGGTGTAGCCTGGAGGTAGAATGCCTCTGGGTTCAATCCCCAGGAGCGCAAAAAAAAAAAAAAAATTGCTGTTGAACCTCGCTGGGTGGGGTACACATAGGTGCACACCTATGACCCCGTGCTTGGGAGGCTGAGACAGGAGGATAGCGTGTTCCAGGCCAGCCTCAGCAATTTAGGGAGACCCTCGGCAACTTAGCAAAACCCTGTTTCCTGTTTCAAAACTAAAATAAAATATGGCTGGGGGTGGAGCTCACAGGTAAAAGGCCCCTGAGAAGATGAGGAGGAGGAGGAGGGGGAGGGGGAGGAGGAGGGGGGGTGGGGGGGGAGGGGAAGGAGGAGGACTTGCTGAGAAACTGAATAGGTTTTGAGACCAGTTCTAGAAGTTCAGGGCTGTGTAGGGTTAAGTCTGTGTGGGTTGGGGGGTGCCCAGGAAAAGGGAGGTCCCGGCTGTTCCTTCCCCCAAGAGGCCCAGTTTAGCCTTTTAATTACAGGTGACACGAATGTCCCTTCTCAAAATAGGACGGCTGGAAACCAGCTGGGGGGGGGGTGAGTGGGCCCCGGGGAGGGTGTGGGCCCCCCCAGGTAGGCTCAGGGGTCTGGGCTTTCCCCAGCCACGTTTTGTCTGGCAAATAACCGAGTGTGGCCCTTTTCTTTTTCTTTCCTTTTTTGCAGTGCTGGGAACGAAACCCAGGGGCATTCTACCTCCAGGCTGTACTCCCAGACCTATTTTATATTTTATTTGGAAACAGGGTCTCACTAAGTAGCTGAAGCTGGCCTCCAACCCGATCCTCCTGACTCGGCCTCCCAGACGCCCGGCTGGACGGTGGCGCTTTCTGATCGGCAGGTAGACTCCAGGATGAGCTGGAATCACTCCTGGGGCATCACGGCCTCCGCGGCCACCAGCTGAGGCCCCTCCCGCGCCGGGCTTCCAGCCCCCCGCACCTACCTGGCGGCCCTCGCAGGCGCCCAGCGCCGCCTCCAGGGCGTCCCGGCGCCGGGCGGCCTCGGCCAGCCGGCGCCGCAGCTCGTCGGCCCCGGGCGCGGGGTCCCGGGGCGGCGCGGTGGCGTTGAGCCCGGGCCCCGGGCAGTGTGGACCCCGCGCGGCCGCCAGGCTCCAGGCCACCAGCGCCCCGCCGGCCGCCGCCGCGGCCAGGAGCACGGCCGCGCTGCACAGGGCCAGCGGCCGCCACGCGCGCCCCGGCCCCGGCCCCGCCATGCCGCCCGCGCCGCTAGAAATGGCACCTCGGGGGCCGGACAGCACGGCCCGCGGTGTGGACGGTGTGGACGGTGTGGACGAGGCTCGTCGACGTGCGGCTGCACCCGCGCCGGCTCCCTGCAACGCCCCTCGCCGCCGCTAGGGGGCGCGCGCCCGGCGCGACCGGACCCAGCGCCACCCCTCGGGGCTCGCCGCCCTGCAGCGCCATCCCCTCGGGGCTCGCCACCCTGCAGTGCCATCCCCTCCACCCTGCAGCGCCATCCCCTCGGGGCTCGCCGCCCCGCAGCGCCATCCCCTCGGGGCTCGCCACCCTGCAGTGCCATCCCCTCCACCCTGCAGCGCCATCCCCTCGGGGCTCGCCACCCTGCAGTGTCATCCCCTCCACCCTGCAGCGCCATCCCCTCGGGGCTCGCCGCCCTGCAGCGCTATCCCCTCCGCCCTGCAGCGCCATCCCCTGGGGCTCGCCGCCCTGCAGCGCCATCCCCTCTGCCCTGCAGCGCCATCCCCTCGGGGCTCGCCGCCCTGCAGCGCCATCCCCTCCGCCCTGCAGGGCCATCCCCTCGGGGCTCGCCGCCCTGCAGCGCCATCCCCTCCGCCCTGCAGGGCCATCCCCTCGGGGCTCGCCGCCCTGCAGCGCCATCCCCTCTCGCCTTTCCTCCCTCTCCTCAGCCCTGGCCCCAGGGTCCCCGTCATGGCTCTGCTGCTTTCTTCCCTCCCTTGACTCAGCGCTTTCCTGGCTTTCCTGCCACCGCATCCCCGCCCCACGAACCTGTGATCCTCCTGTCTCAGCCTCCCAAGTGCTGGGATTACAAGTGTGCACCACCATACCCGGCCACCATCTCGTGTGTGTGTGTGTGTGTGTGTGTGTGTGTGTTACTGGTGGTGGAACCCAGAGGCTTTTCTACCACCGGGCTATACTCCCAGACCTATTTTATACTTTACTAAGAAACAAGGTCTCACTAAGTTGCTGAGAGCCTCGCTAAGTAGCTGAGGCTGGCTTCGAACCCGTGCGATCCTCCCGTCTCAGCCTCACAAGCGCGGGGATTACAAGCGTGCGCCACCACGCCCGGCCGTAGAGAGACCATTTTAAAACAAAGAAAACAAGTTGCTGGCGGTGTAACTCTGGGATAGAATGCTCCTGGTTTCAATCCCCAGTACCACAAAAATAAAAAAAGAAATGGAAAGTTCCGGTTGTCTTCAACTTTGGAATTTCCTCACACTGAGAACAGAAACTAAAGTAAACTACCCTCTGGTGGACTGGATTCCGGGAAGCTGAAACTGACCGGTTCTCTGGCTGGCAGACAGCGTCTGCTAACTGTATACCCGTGTGTTTTCTGGCTTTTCTTTTCTTTTCTTTTCTTGTGCGGGTCTGGGGATGGAACCCGGGAGCATTCGCCCTCTGAGCTACACTCCCTGCCTTATTTTTATTCTTTATTTTGGAACAGGGTCTCACTGAGTTGCAGAGGGCCTCACTAAGTGGCTGAGGCTGTCCGCGAACCGCGATCCTCCGGTGTCAGCCTCCCCAATGCTGGGATGACAAGCGTGCGCCACCACGCCCGGCTCTCTGGCTTTTGTTTCTGTAAATTTTAACTGTTTCTGTCGGGGGTGGGTTCCCAGCTGAGAAACTCCAGAACTCTGCAGGGTCCTTGGCTAATGTGACTGGAAAGAATTTCAGCACACGCCAGTCAAGAGACATTGGACAAGAGGTTTCTTTGGGGTAAAGGGAAGAAATACACATTCCAGAGAGGACTCGGTGCCGGCCGTGGCGGCTCACGTTTGTAATCTCAGTACTTGGGAGGCTGGGGCAGGAGGATCGCAGGTTCACAGCCAGCCTCGGCTACTTGGTGAGTAGCTGAGAGTACTTAGTAACTTAGTTACTAAGTACTAAATAATACTTAAAATAAAAAATAAAAAATAAATAAAAAATAGGGCTGGAGGTGTAGCTTGGAGGTAGAACGCCTCTGGTTTCGATCCCCAGTACCACAAATACACACAGAAAAAGAGAATGCAGCACCGTAGAGAAGCAAATAAGGCGGCCTAGCTGAGGGGATGGGAGGGGACGAGGGTCCTTCCCCAGTGTACAGGATGTGCGTTCACAAACATCAGAGCCAGTCACGGAGCCAGACATGAGCGGGGGGACGGGGAGGGAGGTGAGCACCTGGGAAGGGCTGAGTGAGTGACGTGTGCTCGTACGCCTCTGCCATTTTGTACTCTACTAAAGATGTATGACTACAGCCTACAGCCGGGCGTGGTGGCGCACACCTGTAATCCCAGCCCTGGGGAGGCTGAGACCCGAGGATCGCGGTTCGCGGACAGCCTCAGCTACTTAGTGAGGCCCTCTGCGACTCAGTGAGACGCGGTTTCAAAATAAAGAATAAAAAATAGGGCTGGGGGTGTGGACTGGAGGGAGAATGCCCCCGGGTTCCATCCCCAGTACCGCACAAAAAAAAAAAAAAAAAAAAAAAAAAAAAAAAAAAAAAAAGCTCACCAATGGGGAAAAGTCACGACTGTGTAACTAGCCTCCCTCCTACTGCCCCATAAAAAGCCCCTAGTGTGTAAGGCAGGGCCCTGACTCTCATGGACTCTCTCTCGGTCAGGTGCCTCCTTCCAGATTTATCCCCAAATAAATCTCTTTCTGCTGTCGAACTGTGTACCTCTTGTCCCGATATTTACCAACATATGATGTTTACCAACAGAATGTGGCACCATCTGTGAAAGCTTTTAAGCCGATGAGAAACAAAACTCACAATACAGCTTGGCAGGCACGGCCCAAAAAAGAAAATGAAAAAGAGAATAGACACCCAACATTAATCCAGGGGTGGCTATTAACGTAAGAGAGAACCCTGCCAAGAGGCCTGAAGACCAAAGGTGTAAATTATCATTACAATCGGGAGGTAAAGAAGGAACCAGTGACTCGTAAATGGGGGATAATGGTGGAGAAGGTAAAGTCATCCCGAGTCTGGCAACATAGCAGCAGCCTTGGAAGCCTTTAGCGATGTTGGAATAAGAAAAATTAAAACAGAAAACTGACCAGCCTAAAGGGAGATGTAAGTCCGACACTGGGACCAGACTGTCTGTAGTGTGATTGCATTTGAGATTCCACGGCACGGGTCCCACACGCAAACGGTCTCCCAGGACAAGGACCGAGGTTGGAATGGGGTCTCCCACCGTTTGAACTTTTCTATGAGAATTATAACCATGAAAACCTAAAAAGGACGTTAGATTAAGGTTTGTTTGTCTTTTGATATTCTGTTCTGTTAGGCCTAAACCAATTTTTAAAAAAGGGGGGGCTGGGCGTGGTGGCGCACGCTTGTAATCCCTGCATTTGGGAGGCTGAGACGGGAGGATCGCACAGGTTCAAAGCCAGCCTCAGCTACTTGGTGAGGCTCTCAGCAACTTAGTGAGACCCTATTTCCAAATAAAATAGAAAATAGGTCTGGGAGTATAGCCCGGAGGTAGAAAGCCTCTGGGTTCCATTCCCAGCATCACAAAAATAAATAAATAAAGATAAAATAAATAAATAAACAAACAAACAAACAAGGGGAACTTAGGTCACAATGCCATATTTTTTATTGTACCACAACCTGGCCTCAATGCATATTGGAAAGCGAGAACCAATGGGCCAAAAATGGGACATTCAACCCACAGATTCTACAGAACTTGGATAACTTCATGATCTAGACTGGCAAAAGGCAGGAATCGTTCCATCTCCATGGGCTTTTTTCTATTCCGTCCTCAGCCATCATTTTGTAAAAATTGCTCCCTCTCGCGTCCCCATAAGGCTGCGAGGCGGGGGATGAGACACGCAGGTAAGTAAAAAGCCAGGGGCGCCTTATTCTGACTCCCGGGGGAGGTTCAGGGGAGCGTGCACCTAGGGTCCGCAGGTTGAAGCTTTTTCTGGGGCTGTTTCTTGAGGGCAGGAGGAGAACGAGGAGTTGGGGCCTTCCCGGCAGGTAGGTTGTTGTTTCTTAAGCAGTGGTCGGTATCAGAGCTCCTGGGACTCGGCGCCACCTGTGTCAGGAATGGGCGATCCGTGTGTCTGCGGTTGTCCGCATCGGCCAGGCAGGGCGGTCAGGCCATTGTTTAACTGCATTACGACATCGGCTAGCTGGAACTTCCAGGGGTGCGGGCTGCCCAGGTCCCCGCTCTGACCTGACATCTCGGCCTTTGGTGATAGGGGTGCCGAAATCTCACAGACTCCCTCCTGCCGACCAAGGGGGACGCAGTAGGGGCGACGGGCCAGGACCAGGCCGTCCGGGGCCCACGGGCAGGCGGGTGTATGGCCGTGGCAGGAGTTGGTTAATGGTCACTTGCGATGCCTCCATGACGCGGGAGAGGATCATTAAGAGTCAAGGGGCTAATACAAAAAGAGACAGATTAAGATCACTGGACTATCATGGTAGGCTCTAAGGGGCCAGGGGTGCTTGAACCCAGCCCATGAAAGAGTCAGCCCTCATGTGTCCTGCTCAGGGCACCTCGCCCAGCCGGGTTAGGACGTGTACGTTCTGTTTCACCGGACCAGATTCACTGATGTAGAATCAACGTCTTTCTGTGAGAACAGACAGGCGCCCCCTTTTCTGCTGAAAGAAGGTCTTGAGCACGTCCGTTTCGTGAGGCGACCTGGGTCACTGAGGTGGGTCACCTCTCGCTGTAGGGGGCGAGCCATGCGGTTTGGACTCCAGGGAGGCTGGGGTCTGTCATTAAAGTCCTGAGCAGAGAGCAGGCCGTGGCCAAGGGCTGGGCGCTGTGTGCGGGCACTGCGCGGGTCTTCAGGGGTCCTGCGCGTTGGGGAGGAGGAGGTATTGGCCTTTGGTCTCAGCAACTTAGCGAGACCCTGTTTCCAAATAAAGTATAAAATAGGTCTGGGAGTATAGCCCGGAGGTAGAAAAGCCCCTGGGTTCCACTCCCAGTACCACACACACACACACACACAAAAAAAAAAAAAAATAGCCAGAAAAATACTGCTCTAAGCTTAAGCAATTTTATTATTACAAGCGTAGAAAAAGGGACAGAATTATAAAGCACCGCATTAGAGAGATAAATGCAGTGGCGTGCCTTGAAGGTAAGGCACTGAGGTTTTGAACGTCCGGTGGTTTTTATTCACTATCTCCCAAGTCTTTCTGTCTGCTCCTGACCAAGTAGGTGTGGGCCCACCCATGAACTCTGGTGTAAGCCTTTTGCTATGGTTATGAGGATTTACCATCTCCCATCCTGTTTGACAGTCTTGACCTGCTCCTGGTGTAGGCTTGGGCCGGCCCATTATCTCCAGTGCAAGCCTTTTGATATGATTATGAGGATTCACTGTCTCCCATCCTGCTTGACCAAAAGCCTTCTGATCTCTATCTGCTAGAAGTTATTTATTTATTTATTTACTTACTTATTTAATTTTTTTTATTTTTTGTGGGTCTGGGAATGGAACCCAGGGGTATTCGACCTCCGAGCTACACCCCCTGCCCTATTTTTTATTCTTTTTTTTTGTGGGTTTTTTTTTTGTGGTACTGAGGGTGGAACCCATAGGCTTTCTACCTCTGAGCTATACTCTCAGACCTATTTTCTATTTTATTTGGAAACAGGGTCTCACTAAGTTGCTGAGAGCCTCACTAAGTAGCTGAGGCTGGCTTCGAACCTGTGCGATCCTCCTGTCTCAGCCTCCCAAGCGCGGGGATTACAAGCGTGCGCCACCATGCCCGGCTTTTTATTCTTTATTTTGAAACAGGGTCTCACTGAGTTGCAGAGGGCCTCACTAAGTAGCTGAGGCTGTCCAGGAACCGCGATCCTCCAGGTCTCAGCCTCCCGAATTGTGGGATTATAAGCGTGCTCCACCACGCCCTGCTTAGAAGCTATTTATTATGTAAACTTGTCTTTAAAATATGAAGGCCCTGCACTACAACTTTTTTGTGTACTTGGTTGCCGGAGCCAGCCGGCAAAAGGACGGGTTCTGAAGAGAGGAGTGAGGATGAAAAGGATTTTATTCAATGAATTTTATTCATAGAATACTTTATTCTCTCATGGAAGGATCGCCAGTACACTCCCGGGTCGATATCTCTACTGACCGATCCCGGCTTTATCGCTCTCATCTTATTTATACCGCTCCTGGTCAACCAACCCTCGTGACGTCACCACCTATGCGCGGCTCTGGCTATTTTTTTAAACTAGCTAAGAATAAGAACCCACATTGCCATCTCACACCATTACAAGACTTTCCTGGGATGTGTTGTTTTAATATTACCAATATTTCAAAAGGATGAGTTTAATATCTGATATGTAAAAACAACTGGACCATATTCATCAATCAGGTGGACTCTTTGGGCGTTCCTCCTGGCTGGCATGGCTCTTGCCCTGACTCCTCACCCCCACCGCAGCCTACTCTTTGGGCCATGCATAATCAGCCTGATTAGCTCACAAGTAAAAAAGTCACTAACTGCTGTGTTTACGAGGTTCTTCTCTTGCAGGCCAGTGGCCGATACCTCTTCCTCCCAAATGCACAGGACCTCTGAAGACCCACGCAGTTCCTGCAACACAGGTTCCAGTCCTTGGTCTACCTTTGAGGAGATAGAAAGGAAATAGGCAGATAGGGAAGAGGCCTCGGTAGAAAAAACTTAATTTCCTGAGGGGCGAGGGGCCAAGGTTCAGAGATAAGAAGGACCAAAGCTTCACAAAGCCATCGGTTTACTAATCAACAAACCCAGGAGCCATCACTGGAGCAAGTCTGACACTTTATTGAAAGGAGACCCTTCAAAGGACATGCAAATACCCTATGCAAATTCTGGGAGCTGCTTCCCAGAATTCCCAGGATCCCAAACTCACCACAACCAACAGAGGACACGCAGACATCTATAAACCCCTTAGACCAGCCACCAAAACAGGATTTCCCTCTCTGGGATGTCCTCCCCTTTTGGGGAGCTTCTCTCTCTCTCTCTCTCTCTCTCTCTCTCTCTCTCTCTCTCTCTCTCTCTCTCTCAGGTCGTGTTAGCCTTGAGAGAAGGCGGAGTGCAATGAAGGCATTTGGCCCGGGCAGCTCTCAGGTAGTGACCTGAAGGCCTCTGCTGGACATCAAGGCTGACCAGGGCCCCTAGGGGTGACCTGCTCCTCTTTTCTGGCAGATCGCGTGGACCCTGGGAGAAAGTGGTTGCAACTGACGGCACTTGGCTCAGGCGACACTCGGGTAGTGACCTGAAGGCAGCTACTGGACACCAGAGCCCCGACAGCCCTAGAGGTGTTCTGCCACTTTCCTATTCCTTCCTGGCAGATCGCGTGGACTCTGGGAGAAAGCAGCTTGTAACTGAAGGCATTTGGCTTGGCCTACTCTCAAGTATTGTCCTGAAGGCAGCTGCTGGACTCCAGAGTTCTGGGTGTTCGGCCACTTTTCCCTACTCCCTGCTGCTTCCAATAAACCATTTTCTCCCCTTCCTGACGTCTGCGGGTGTCATTCTTCGCTCACCGTAGACAAGAACCCGGTAAGGAAACGCCAATGAAACTTTGGGTTTCTTCTCAAGAACCCCCCCCCCGCTTCATCTTGGGGGCTCGCAGGAAACCCCCCACTTCATCTTTGTCCCATTGCCATGTAGGAAGTAGCCAGAGAAAATCCAGCTGCCCATTTCCCAAAATAAATATTGTAAAACCTCTGGAATGTGGGCTCTGAGAGGTCTGGCTGTGAAGCCGGGCTGCACAGAGACCCCCAGCAGTGGCAGGAAAAGCGCCCTAACCATCCTTCTGCCCCCAGCCAGAAACCTCCCTGTCCTGCCCCCTGTCAAGACCACCAACGGGGAAAAGCCACGACTGTGTAACTAGCCTCCCTCCTAATGCCTCGTAACAAGCCCCCAGACTGTAAGGCAGGCCCTGACTCTCATGGACTCTCTCCTGGCTAGGTGCCTCCTTCCAGATTTATCCCCAAATAAATTTGGTCCTGCTGTTGAGCAGGAACTCCTTGTCCCAGTATTTAGCAACATGCGATGTTTACCAACATGACCGATCCCCAAAGAACAGATAGGACACCTCAAGGTTTAAAATCTACTCCTCAAGGGCTTCAAGGTCACTCTCTTTCCAGGGCCTCCCTTGTCCTCTATCTTTCCCTGGCTTAAGATAAAGCTTTCATATTTCTATACACTTCACTAGTCCTTGGACTTCATTCGTCATGATCCACTGGACAAAACCCCTAATAAGGGGAAACCGCCATGTCCGTCCAATCCCCAGCAGCCTCAGGACAGAGTCCTGCAAAAGATGTCACTGTGGGGCTGGCCCTGTTGGAGTGGGCATGCACTGCATGGGAAGGAGCCCATGGCGTCACCCACAGCGTGGCCCCCAGCGTGCCGCTGACTTTGTGGGACTTGTTGAGGCACACGCTTGGAGGGAAGGGTACACCAATTTTATTAAAAGCCCTTCTGCAGCCGGGCGCGGTGGCGCACACTTGTAATCCCAGCATTCGGGAGGCTGAGACGGGAGGATCGCGGTTCGCGGCCAGCCTCAGCTACTTAGTGAGGCCTTTGCAACTCAGTGAGACCCGGTTTCAAAATAAAGAATAAAAAATAGGGCAAGGGGTGTAGCTCGGAGGTAGAATGCCCCTGGGTTCCATCCCCAGACCTGCAAAAAATAAATAAATAAATAAAAGCCCTTCTGGCTGGGCATGGTGGTGGAGGTTGTAATCCCAGCATTCGGGAGGCTGAGACAGGAGGATCTTGGCTCAAGGCCAGGCTCAGCCACTTAGTGAGGCCCTCTTCGACTCAATGAGACCCTGTTTCAAAATAAAGGATTAAAAACAGGGCTGGGGGTGTAGGTCGGAGGTAGAATGCCCCTGGGTTCCATCCCCAGCACTACACACACACACACAGCCCGTCTGGCCTCCCTGGTGCTGGGGATGGAGGTCCCAACCCTCTAATCCTGCCCCGGTGTTCCCTGTGGCCAGCCCCCATCAGCGTACAAGGACACACATGCCTGAGAAGGTCCCAAGGATTTTATGAGTGACAATCCAGGAAATCGGGACAAAGAGCAACTCTGAGCCAGGCGCACACTTGCAATCCTACTGTAGAAACTCCCCGGAATGGTCGACCCAGTGCCAATTAGGGCGGGAAAGAGGAAGTTTATTACAGCGGCAGGCCGAGGTTAGAATCGCTCCTGAGAGACCCTGGCCCGAATGGAGGTGAGTTCCCATTTTATAGCTTGTGACAAAGGGGGGAAGCCGCCGGCACGGCCTTACTGGGGCCAAAGTGGGTTTGGGAAGGGCAAGGAGGGGAAATTCCTGAGCAAGTTAATGGGACCAGATCTCCCCCAGGGAACAAGGAGATGGGACCTGGGTGGAGTCCTTCCTGGTGTAAAGGAAGCACCAGCCTGATAAGAGGGACTAGACAACTTAATTTAAATAATACACGCCTGAACAAAGGTCAGACCATCTATGGGCTGGGGGCTGGAAAGCAGGAATTAACTGCCTGGACCACCTGCTGATCAAAGAGAGACCCACATGGACCAGTGTTAGGACATGGCCTAAAAATATTTGCAAAGAAGTTTTGGTTTTTAATATATATATTAAAAATCGGTTTATCAAAAGCGAAGTTCGGATCTGTAAAAAGAAAAGCAGTTATGGCTTGGTTGCTGCCAGGCACTCAGGTAGCTCTTATAATGCAATGTTCCCTCACTAAAAGTAATTAGCAAGTGGATAGAGACGTTGGGACCCGAGGAATTTCACATTCTAAAAACAGGTTTGCATAATAAATGAGATCTAGCAAGGAGCTAAGAAGTCCCTAAAAGTATTGGAGGAGGATACTGATCTTTGTGAAAGGGGAGCAGATACCACCTGACTCCTGAACCTAATGGATCATTCTGGTCCTAACAAAGATACCTAGGCTTACTTGCGGGCCAGGTATCCCCATAAGTATAACAAAAGAGGTCTTACACCTAGGTCACAGGGTTACGTGGTAGGGCAAGATGGGGGACTATGTATCTATAAAAGCTGTTTTATATTTTGAACTCCGGTGACTTCTTTTTGAGCACCCCCTGTGCTATCCCGGGATGGCATAGGGCTGTAAACTATCTCCTATATTTTTATCTTTGTAATGGGAAACTCAGTTAAGTTTTCAGCAGGAGTGTGGACTAGTGTTATTGTAGGAATATTGTAAAAGAAAACCCCCACAGCCGGGCGTGGTGGCGCAGGCTTGTCATCCCCGCGCTTGGGAGGCGGAGACAGGAGCATCGCGCAGGTTCGAAGCCAGCCGTGTACGCTGGCTTAGGAGACCCTGTTTCCAAATGAAAATGTGAAAATAGGTCTGGGAGTGTAGCCCGGAGGTAGAAGGGCTTCCAGGAACCCCAGTACCACCAAAAAAAAAAAAAAAAAAAAAAAAAGAAAAGAAAAGAAAAGAAAAAGAAAACCCCCCATCAATAGAATTCAGTTAGATAGAAAAGCCCTCTCCCCTTATAGGATTCAGATAGTAGGATAGAGAGTTAAGATGTAGAATTAAGTTAGAATCAGGTCGGTAATGTTTTAGGTAATGTTAGAGTGACTTTAAAGAATGGAGACATTTGGATTTAGGATTTAGAATATAGTTAACCTGTAAGTTCCTGATTTTCTATTACTGCCTGCTCAAGTTCTCATATGTTCGGCATTTGTCCTAGAGTTCCTGTTTTTATTAATCTGCTTGCTTTTGGCTTCTGTAAATTGCTTACGCATAGGATTGGAGAATGTTTGATGAAGTCCTTTATCTTAAGAGTGACATTTATGTTTGAAATGTTTTTTTTTTTTTTTTTTTTTTTTTTGTGGTACTGGGGTTCCTGGAAGCCCTTCTACCTCCGGGCTACACTCCCAGACCTATTTTTACATTTTTATTTGGAAACAGGGTCTCCTAAGCCAGCGCGCGGCTGGCTTCGAACCCGCGCGATGTTCCTGTCTCCGCCTCCCAAGCGCGGGGATGACAAGCGTGCACCGCCACGCCCGGCCTATGTTTGAAATGTTTTAAAAGTGATTTTTGATGTTTAAAGTGCTTTTGAGATACATATGAAGGCTATAGAAAGTCTAAATAGTTTTATAAGTTCCTTTGCTCTGAGAGGCTTGTTACTTCCTTAATTTCTTAGGAAACATCTGCTAGCCAGAGGCAGCCCCTGAAGCTCGGGTGCATACCCCGCCTCAGACTCTTGGCGGGCTCTGATGTGTGTAACCACTCCCTATTCTGGCTATAAATTCAGAGCCCTCAGTGAGCTCGGGGGTCGAGCCTCGACCACACCCCCTCACCTGCTTAAGGGACTGCGGCTTGGCCAGGGCAACTCTCTGGCAGCCTACAACTCCCTGAAGGGTGCCGGGTGGTTAGTGTCTTGGGCTCGACCCCTGGCTTGCCGGGACAGAGCTGCAGCACCATAAACCCTGCTTGATTTTACATCTCTTGCGAGTCCTTCATTATTTGGGTTGGTGGGTGAGTCTCGGACCCTTCATTCTATCTATCCTAGTTCAGGACAAGCACCCGCGGTTACTGGAACAGTTTCCAGGAGCCTAAAAGGGTACCCACCCGGGAGCAGTTCCCCAAACCGTAACACCACGGATCCCCCTCATCAGCCTCTGACCTCAGGGAATTCCCTTTGTCTTCTAATCTGGCTGTGGCAAACACTCTTCTGCAGCACAGGGGAAGGGGGAGATTTTGGCCTTTTATTTTCATACTTTTTGGAGTCTACTACAATCCCAGTATCTAGGAGGCTAAGTAATTCCAGTACTATCAGAGGATTACAAGTTCGTGGCCAGCCTCGGCTACTTAGTGAGGCCCTCTGCAACTTCGTGAGACCCTGTTTCAAAATAAAGGATAAAAAGCCGGGCGTGGTGGCGCACGCTTGTCATCCCCGCGCTTGGGAGGCGGAGACAGGAGGATCGCGCTGGTTCGGAGCCGGCCTCTCTGGCTTAAGAGACCCTGTTTCCAAATTTAAAAGTATAAAAAATAGGTCTGGGAGTGTAGCCCGGAGGTAGAAGGGCTTCCAGAAACCCCAGTACCACCAATAAATAAATAAATAAATAAATAAATAAATAAATAAATAATAAAAAAATAGGCTTGGGGGTGTAGCTCAGAGGTAGATGCCCCTAAGTTCCATCCCCAGGACCACACACACACACACACTCCACATTTCACATGTACCACACCTGCCCTGGGCACAGGCCCTCTGACCTGGCCCAGCGTTTGGAACCAGGAAGAAGAGTTCTGGCAAGGGCCCGGCCAGGTGCTGCCCCTCAGGAGACGCTGCGGTCCAGGCCTGTGTGTAAGGTCTCCTTCCTTGTTCCTGGGCTGCGGGGCAGCTCCAGCAGGGACGTCTGGACCGAGGGGTGTCCGCCTGCCTGTGGGGGGTGCTTCCCAGGCTCTCTGGGAGGTCAGGGCTCAGGCCTTGACCCCCACCATCCTCTGGCCCACCCATACAGAACATAAACACTTGGAAATAGCCGGCCCAGAGGAATGTGGATTATGGTCAGGCTGTGGCTGAAGGAACCATGGGAGAAAAGTATACGGGGCCCCTTCCAGCTGTCACAACCATCAGCTGGGACCTATAACCTGGCCCATTCTGCATAGGAAGCTCTGATTCCCTTCCAATCCCTCCCCACCCCCAGTGCAAGCCCTTTCCTGCCTCTCCCCTGGAAGTACCCTCTGGCCTTTTTTTTGTGGTACTAGTGATTGAACCCAGGGGCACTCTATCTCTGAATGACTCTGAGTTACACCCACAGCCGTATTTATTTATTTATTGGTGCTGGGGACGGAAGCCAGGGGCATTCTACCTCAAATTGTGACGAAGTGAGACGTCTGAGATGTCAACGTGGGTTCTTGTTCTTAGCTAGTTTAGAAAAATTAGCCAGAACTATACTGCTTATTTTTATTATTACAAAGGTAGAAAGAAGGGACAGACCATTAAAGCACTGCATCAGAGGGACGCAGTGGAGTCCTCGAAAGGAAGACACTGACGTTGAACATAGAACCGCTTTTATAAAGATTCATTATCTCCCATCTTGTCTAACAGATAGTCTTTCTATCTTCTCCTGACCCGACTAGCTGTGGGCCCGCCCATTATCTCGGTGCAAGCCTTTGTTACACCAAGTTGTGTGAGTTACCGAACTCAGGGGTCACATGGTGTCTGCCTTCTTTGAGGAAGGGCTGTACCATCCTCCTGCATCCGTGGGGAGTTCTAGCCTATCTGCTAGAAGTTATTTATTATGTAAACTTGTCTTTAAAATATGAAGGCTCTCCGGGCGTGGTGGCGCACGCTTGTAATCCCAGCATTTGGGAGGCTGAGACTGGAGGATTGTGGTTCGCAGACAGCCTCAGCTACTTAGTGAGGCCCTCTGCAACTGTTTCAAAATAAAGAATAAAAAATAGGGCAGGAGGTATAGCTTGGAGGTCGAATGCCCCCTGGGCTCCATCCTCAGACCCGCAAAATAAATAAATAAATAAATAAATAAATAAATAAATAAATAAATAAATAAAATATGAAGGCTTGCCGGGGATGGTGGCACAGGCTTGTAACCCCAGTGCTTGGGAGGCTGAGACAGGAGGATTACATAGGTTGGAAGCCAGCCTCGGCTACTTAGGCCCTCTGCAACTCAGTGAGACCCTGTTTCAAAATAAAGAATAAAAAATGGGGCAGGGGGTGTAGCTTGGAGGTCGAATGCCCCTGGGCTCCATCCCCAGACCTGCAAAATAAATAAATAAATAAATAAATAAATAAATAAATAAATAAATAAATAAATAAATAAATAAAATATGAAGGCTTGCTGGGCATGGTGTTGCACACTTGTAATCCCCGCGCTTGGGAGGCTGAGACAGGAGGATCGCGCAGGTTCGAAGCCAGCCTCAGCTACTTAGTGAGGCTCTCAGCAACTTAGTGAGACCCTGTTTCCAAATAAACTATGAAATAGCACTGAGGGTATAGTCTGGAGGTAGAAAGCCCCTGGGTTCCACCTCCAGTACCACACACACACACACATACACACACACACACACACACACACACACACACACACACACACATGGCCCTGGGCTGCACCTCTTTTGTGTACTTGGTAATCACTTTTGGTGAGGAAACTCTTCATTATAACAAGCTGAGTGCCTGGCAGTACCCAGGGCCTGGCTACTTTTTACATTTTAAAATGAATACCAAAGCAATTTTCTAATACCGGTACATTCCCCGAGCTACACCCAAACTGACCCAAAAGCAGTGTCATTTTATAATGTTGCTTTTACACCAACCTAGAAACCCATTTAAAAGACTTAAATGTTACTTTAACCCTTATGAAGTTAAGAGCATTTTAAAGCCTGGGAAACCGAGAAGCGGGAGCGTCTCTCTGTAATCAGCCCGATGGTCCAGGCAGTTAGTCTCGGCTTTCCGGCCCCTCTCTGGACAGTCTGACCCTTGGCAGGGCGGTGTGAATTGAGTTGGCCTGTCCCTCCTATCAGGCGGATCCTCTGTCTACCCTGGGCTCCCACCTCCCGGTTGCCTGGTGGGGGGGCAGACCGATTGATGTGTAAGGCACCCTCCCACTAGGCTGAGGCGTGCGCGAGTGCTGGGTGCGCGAGTGCTGGGTGCGCGAGTGCTGGGTCGCGGACCTGTGCCTTAGGGTTTAGGACTGAAGGAAGACCCTGGAGGCTTGGCCAATGCTAAGGAAGTCAGGGAAGGAAATGTGTCAGCTGATTGGCCAGCACCGGAGGCGCCAGAATCCATGGAGACCGGGCAGAAGGAGAGTGTGAGAGCTAGTAAAGGGCGGACTGCAGGCGGGGCGCGGAGGACGGAGGGGAGGAGGGGGAGAAGCTCCCGGAGCAGCGGCAGTGAGGGCTGCGGGGCATTCCCGGGGGAGAAGACCGGAGGGTGGGGGGCGGGGGCTGGCTGCGAAATGGCCGCAGGGGGAGGGTCCGCAGGGGGAGGGTCCGCAGGGGGAGGGACCGCAGGGGAGGGTCCGCAGGGGGAGGGTCCGCAGGGGGAGGGTCCGCAGGGGGAGGGTCCGCAGGGGGAGGGTCCGCAGGGGGAGGGATCGCAGGGGGAGGGTCCGCAGGGGGAGGGTCCGCAGGGGGAGGGATCGCACGGGGAGGGTCCGCAGGGGGAGGGTCTGCACGGGGAGGGTCCGCAGGGGGAGGGTCCGCAGGGGGAGGGTCCGCAGGGGAGGGTCCGCAGGGGGAGGGGCTGCAGCTGCGGCGGGCGGGGCGGTCAGACCGCAGTGGTTGGAAGGGAGGGGAGGGAGGAGCCACCGCTGATTGCGGGCTGCGGTTGTGGCGGGAAAAGAGAAAAGGCTTGTCCATTTTTTGATCGCTTGCAGAAGTTAAAAAGATTCCTCAGCAGGGAGGAATCTAGGGACCTCTCAGGGGGTCTTTTTTTTTTTAAGGGATACTGTAGGACAATCCAGAGTATAGAGTTTTATACGTGGGGCAGATCAAGGGCCTTTAAAAGACACTTTAGCAGAAAATCGGCCAGAATCGAAGAAGACCACCCGTGAGGGGAGGGCTTGGCGGTGGACCAGCTGGAGAAGCGCCTTCTCGCTAAACACCGCCCGGCGTCCGCGCACTGAACCCTCACGGAGTTCAGGAGGGGAGAGGTCTCGAGGCACGGGGATCGTGGGTACCGGCTTTCCCCCTGGGGGGCTGCGAGAGAGGGAGGAAGAGACCCAGGGTCGAGGGGAGGTAAAGGGAGGGCGCTTCCATGCCCAGGCCGAGTTTCCCAGAAGGAAGAAAGGGGGGGGGTCCACTAGGACCACGGTGACCTTGACCCTGTGACCTTGCAGGCCTGGGCTCCACTAGGACCACGGTGACCTTGACCCTGTGACCTTGCAGGCCTGGGCTCCACTAGGACCACTGTGACCTTGACCACTGTGACCTTGAAGGCCAGGTGCGTTCCTCTCCTGGGGATCCTGGAAGGGCTGCCTGGACCATCCCGCCTGACACATCCCACGAGGAGCCCAGGAGGGTGGGGAGACAATCGGAGATCCCCTTGAGTGCTGCTGGGAAGCGATGGAGAGGAGGGCCCTGGGCGGAGGGGCACAGCCAGTGTTTGTCCTCGGTCTACATGGGGTCCTGCAGGGGGTCACCACGAGGCACGAGGCACCAATGAAAGGACAAAGTCTGACCACACCAGAAACCACCTTGGAGCCAAGAGATTTATTGGAGGGGCTTGTATGAGAGAGAGAGAGAGAGAGGGGGGGGGGGGGAGCGCCCAGCAGGCTGGGGTCAGCCTTACAGTGAAGGAATGCAGGGAGAGGAGTCTAAGATATTGACAATATTAGTATAGGGAACCTATTAGAAGTAAGAAAGCAGGATATTAGAATTAAAGTAGAACCCTTGTAGAAGTATGAAGATTTTTGTTAGGAGTCATTTCTTTTAAGTTTGAAATATATTTTTGAAGTATTTTAAAGTGCTTTAGAGTGTAAAGCTATTTTTCTTGGAAGTGAGTTCTAAGCCTGCCATCGTGTTATCTATAAGCAAACATCTGGCTTTTACAGCCCGGGCTAAAGGTTACCATAGTAACCAAGCATGAGAAAGTCACTCCTCCGCGGGCGGTGACGTAGAAAGGCTGTCCTTTAAAACTATTTGCTGTGGTTAGGTGAAATCTCAGGGTAGTTTTGATTTGCATCTCTCTGATTGCCAGTGATGTTGAGCATTTTTTCATGCATTTATTGGCCATTTGAATTTCTTCTTTTGTGAAGTGTCTATTTAGTTCATTTGCCCATTTTGTTATTGGATGCTGTTTTCTTAGTGTTGAGTTTCTTGAGTTCTCTGTATATTCTAGATATTAGTCCTCTATCGGTGGTGTAGGTGGCAAAAATCTTCTCCCATTCTGCTGGCTCTCGATTGAGGTTCTTGATAGTTTCCTTTGCTGAACAGAAGCTCTTCAGTTTCATGCAATCCCATGTATTGATTCTCCTTTTAATTTGTTGTGCCTTTGGGGTCTTGTTGAGGAAATGTTTGTCTGTGCCTATGTGTTGTAGTGTTGGACCTATGCCCTCTTCAAGGAGCTTCAAAGTCTCTGATTTGATTTCCAAGTCTTTGATCCATCTTGAATTGACTTTTGTACATGGTGAAAAAGTGGGATTAATTTCCAATTTTCTGCATATGGTTAACCAGTTTTGCCAACACCATTTGTTGAACAGGCTATCTTTTTTCCAGTGTATGTTTTTGGCCCCTTTGTCAAAAATCAATTGGCTGAAAGTGTGTGGACTTGTTTCTGGGTCTTCTATTCTGCTCCATTGGTCTATATATCTGTTCTTTTGCCAGTACCATGCTGTTTTTATTACAATGGCTTTGTAGTATAGTTTAAAGTCAGGTATTGTGATTCCTCCTGCGTGGTTTTTGTTGCTGAGAACTACCTTGGCTATTCTGGGCTTTTTGTTATTCCAGATAAATTTAAGGACTGATTTTTCTATGTCTGTGAGGAATGATCTTGGTAGTTTAATGGGCATTGCATTAAATCTGTAGATCACTTTTGGGAGGATGGCCATTTTAATGATATTTATTCTGCCAATCCATGAACATGGAAGGTCTTTCCATCTTCTAAGATCTTCTTCGATTTCTTTTTTCAGTGTTTTATAATTTTCTTTGTAGAGATCTTTTACCTGGATTTCACCTAACTCCAACTAGAATGGCCATCATTCAAAACACAAACAACAACAGATGCTGGCAAGGATGTGGAGAAATGCGAACTCTAAGACATTGTTGGTGGGATTGCAAATTAGTGCAACCACTTTGGAAAACAGTATGGAGAATCCTCAGAAGAATGGGAACAAATCTACCATTCGATCCAGCAATACCACTGCTGGGTATCTACCCAAAAGATAGGAAACCAAACTACCAAACTAAAGCATGTGTACCTATGTTCATAGCTGCATAGTTCACCATAGCCAAACTATGGAACCAGCCAAGATGTCCATAAACAGATGAATGGATTACAAAACTGTGGGATATGTACACAATGGAATTTTACTCAGCCATTAAAAAAAACCTCAATTACATCATTTTCAGGGAAATGGATGGAACTGGAGGACATTATGCTAAGTGAGATTAGTCAGTCACAAAAAGTAAGAAATCAGATGCTTTCCCTAATATGTGAGAGCTAAGGAGAAATACGTCATAGGAGGAACTCTAGATGAAAAAGGAAATCCTATAGAGGAGCAAACAAGACATCCTAAAGGAGGGGGGAAGAAGGAAAATCTCTAAAGCTCACAATGTACTTAAATATATCGAAGTCAATCACTAAGCCAAGCAAGGGAGGGAGGGACGGGGAGGGAATGGGGTGGGATTTGGGTAGGGGATAAATCAGTGATGAGTACATGTTTGTACACACAAGTTTTTTACCCCAATAAGTTGTATGAATATAATAATAAAATATAAATATAAAATATTTATAAAATATAAATATTTATAAAATATAAATATAAAATAAAAATATAAATATAAAAATAAAAAAAATTAAAAAAAAATTAAAATGTGATGTTTGCATATATACTCCTACCATTCTATACATCAAAATGATTTATGATTACAATGTACCAATCAATTTAAAAAATAAAAATAAAATGGTAAATTAAAAAAAAAACTATTTGCTGTGATTCAAGTGTGTGTGTGCGTTCTTTTGAAATCATTGGTTGTACTCGTTTACCTTTTTATTTGATTGGCTGTATCCTACTTTCTGGCGGGCTGTGACGTGTGTAACCACCCCTCCAGGGGCTATAAATATAGAGCCTGAAGTGTGCTCGGGGTTGACTCTGACCACTCGCTCCCTGTTGGTGAGGCTGGACGGTGGCTCGGCCAGGGCACTCCCTGGTAGCCACCCGGACAGTTCCTCAAACCACAGGCGGGCTTGTAAAAGAGCTTCGACCACTGGCTAGCCAGTACAAAGGGCTGCAGCACAATAAAACTCTGCCTGTGTGTTACATCCTTGGTGAGTCCTTCGTTATTTGGGCAAGGGGGCGCATCTCGGACCCTAACATCAGAGAGAGAGAGAAAGAGAGAGAGAAGCAGAGTGGGAAAGAGAGAGCGCCCAGCAGGCTGGGGTCAGCCTTACAGATGGACTTGGGGTTCCGTGTTAGGAGCTAATGCCCTCTGAACTGATTGGCGAGGGTCCCACAGGAGGGGTCGTGCAGCCAGGTAATTGGCCAGGGGTCAGCGGGGAATGTCCTTTTCACTGATTGGCCAAGGGGCACCAGGAGGGGGCCGGTCTCCCAAGTGAGTGACCAGGTGCGGTCAGAGGGGGATGGTAGCTTATCCCGTCAGCCCAGGGCCTCTCAGGAACCTCCCTCGGCTCCTGGGGGGCTTCTGAAGTAATAACTTAATTCATCGAACAAAAAGAAGGAAGATAAGCCGGGCGTGGTGGCGCACGCTTGTAATCCCCACGCTTGGGAGGCAGAGACAGGAGGATCACGCAGGTTTGAAGCCAGCCGCGCTGGCTTAAGAGACCCTGTTTCCAAATATTAAAAAAAAAAAAAAAGATAAGGCTTTATGTATTTATTTATTTATTTTGCAGTATTGGGGATGGAACCCAGGGGAATTCTACCTCCAAGTTATAACCCCTATCTCCAGCCCTATATTTTATTCTTTATTTTGAAACCGGGTCTCACTGAGTTGCACATGGGCCTCGCTAAGTAGCTGAGGCTGTCTGCGAAGCATGATCCTCCCATCTCAGCCTCCAGAATGTGGAAGCAGAAGAGACTCCGTCTTGTCTCCCCCTCCTCCTGTTCTAAGGTGCTAAAGTTTAATCTCGCACCCTTAGGAATGACCGGGCTAAGAACAGCAGAAGGGGATCACTCCCCGCCCCATGGTAATGGCGTATCCTATGCTAATGGCTACCTGTGTGGTGGCCCTCTCCCAACACCTCCTAACCTGCGAGTTCCGCTTCTGTGACCGGGGATTTGCTTATCGCATATAAGCCCCTAACCCCGGCCCCAGTCGGGGCGCCCCTCTGGTCTGATTTTACACTGAGGGCTCGGCCACTGGCCAGCTAATAAAGGCTTCAATTGGCTTGTCTTCCTTGGACTCTCAGAATCTCTTGTTTCTGGCAAACTCTGTGTATTACAGGAACGCTGGGATTCCAAGCGTGCGCCACCACGCCCGGCTCAGAAGAGAAGGTTTTAAAATCTAAAATCTTCGGTTAACAGAGCTTGGTTACTCTTAAAAAGGGAGGCCCACATTTTTTTAATTGAAAAAAAAAAAAAAGATGGCTCAGGAAATTCCTGAGGCAATTAAAACCTGAGAGCGTCACCCTGTGTCAAACTTCCATTCCTTTCCAGGAAGATTCCCCGCCAAAAGTCACTTTTTGTTAACAGAGTCCCACACCCTGTTGGGGTGAGTTCTCGGCTCAGGAACTCGGGGTCAGCAGGGTCCTCGGCTAACGTGACGGAAAAGAAGGTCTGTGAGGATGAGCTCAGTCCGGTGGTCCCACGGCGGTTCATGGTGGGCAGGTGTCTGGCAGCCCCAGGGTGGATGAGCTCAGTCCAGGAGTCCCAGGCGCTCCCTGATGGCCTGTGGTCTGGTCAGCCTGAGGGTGGATGATCTTGGGTTGATTGGGGTCCTCATTAGTTGATTGACAGATAAGCTGGGATATCCTAAATTATAGGTTTTCTCGGAAATATTGTTAACTCGAGGATCTACAGGTTTCCCAGGAATTTATGGGAGAGTCAGACCTGGAAAAGAGAACTGGTCTGTGGACTAGAGGCAGAAGCACTTCAGCTCCAGGTTCTTCTATCAAAGTTATATTTTTACTTTTCCTTCCTGTCTGTCTCCTTTCCACCTACTTATTCCTTCTATCCTACATCAACCCCACAGGCCTATGTCTGTTCCAGAAAGCTGCAGAGAAGGAGCCTGCCCTCCTGTGAGCTGGCCACCCCCTCTCTATTAAGCCCTATACAAAAGTGGAGGTCTCAAGAGCTCTGGCCATTTGGGGCCTTTCTGGGCAGCTCATGGGCGCTCTGGGCAATGTTTAGAGCTCCTGGCCTCTCCCCCACCCCCTGGCCACTCTCACGCTCTCTTGAGGTGGCCGGCATGTCCCATGGACATGTACCCTTTGCTTGAATGACCACCTCTGTCCTTATCTCTGGCGGGTGGTCTGCACATCCACTGACCACCTACTGCATCCAGTGCTCACTGCACCTTATAGATGAAGAAACAGACCCAGAGTTTTCTCAGCACCCCAGGGTTGCAGATACAGATCCCAGAAGCCGGTTCTCTGCTGGTGCTGGACGGGGTCTGGGGGGCCTTGTTTGGAGGCGGGTATCCAATGGGGAACCGCAGTGTCAGCCGCCTCGGTCCCCTCCAGCCCGCCCGGGGCACACAGTGAATGCAGACCTGGCTTCTGGGGTCAGACTCAGGCCCGGCCTCCAGCGCCCTGCTCAACCCCAGCCTCAGCTGCCCCAGCTGCGAGCACAGATGGCTTCGGCCTCTTCCCAGGCCGGTGCAGGTCACCTCACTGGGGGAGGCGCAGGGGCCGGAGAGAAGCCAACTCACGGTTTTCCAGGAAAGTGAAACCGAAAGGCTGATCCTGGCCCTGGCTGGGAGGTTCATTGAAAGGTCTCCAAGGCCGAGCTGCAGACAGAACCCCCCCCCCCCCCGCGGCTATGCTAATGAGGCCCTATGCTAATGAGGGGGAGGTCTGCAGAAGGTTCCAGCACCCTCTTAAGAGCTGTCCAAGCTCCCCACGCCTCAGAAGAGAGCTGGATGTCACCCACATTTTACCACCACTGCCCCAAATCCATGGACAACCCGTGGAAGGAAGACTCCGGCCCCGGATGGAAGTGGAAAGGGGTCATGGTGCTCCTGCTCCTGGTGATCGTGGGCCTGACCATCCCCCTGGCCATCTACAGGGTCAGGGCCAACAGTGAGGTCCGTCAGCAGGGCCTCCGGGTGGAGAGGGAGTGCCGCAACGCCACCCTGCTGCTGCGGCAGGAGCTCGGCCGGGCCCAGGACGACTTGCTCAGAGCGGAGGCCCAAGCCGCCTCCTGCAACCGGACTGTGGTGAGCACCGGACTTCCTGTGGGGGGCTTGAAACCCTCCTGCGGGGAGGCTTGAAACCGCCCCTCAGGGCTCCCGGAGACGCCCGTGTCTGGGGCCTCGGCATCTCCACTAGTGCTTGGAGGAGTCGCCAAACTTTTCAGGGCAGGCTCCTGGGGGAGCTTGAAAGCCCCCATGGGTTTTGTTACGTTTTTGGGGTGACCGGGGACCCCGGTGGGGCGGGTCAGGACGCTTGCTGAAGATTGAAATGAGTTTATGACAGAGATAGACACACAGAAGACAGTTTCAGCCTCGTGCTACCCAGAGATGGCATGGGGTGGGGGTCCCCGACGGCGTCACCGGACCGCAAACCCTGGAACCGCGCTTGTGGCTACGGAATCCGCCGTCTTGCTCTCTTGTGTAACTTTGTGACGTTGGCAAAGCCCGTGCCCTTAATTTTCCCGCCTAACTCTTGGTTGGCGCCCAGGTCCCTCCTTAGGAAGGTCGGTTCCCTCCTGCCACCCTCCTAACTTGACACCAGTTGTTCGGTAGGCCTGTTTTTAGGACGTGGACGTCCCAGCTGCCCTCCTCGCCCCACGTGCTGATTACTTAGGCGACTTTACATCACGGCGTGGCCTGGCCCCCGGCCGGAGCCGCGTCCTCACTCGCCCTCCCCTCCTACAGCTCTGGGCTCCATCTTCTGGGACCCCGTGTTTATTCATAATGAGAGCTTCCTTCTCAACTCTGCCCAGGCCATTCCTAATCCTGGTGCAGGCTCCCGTCTTGGGACAGTAGAAACCCCCCAGGGTTGGGTGGGGTGGCACCGTGCCCTAAGAAGGGGCGCCGGAAACCTCCGCTGTATCCCAACGAGACCTTAAGATTTCCACCGGGGTCTTGACATGGGGGGGCTTTGAAACGTCCACTGGATAGCTAACCCAGGAGCACCCCTGCATTTGGGAAGGGCCCACTGGACCTTCTTAGGCAGTAACACGAAGGATCTAGAAAGTTCTACTAGGGCCTGGATATGGAAGTATGGAAATCCTCCAAATTCCTCGGTGGGGGGTGGGGTTAAAGCTCCCATTCCCAGGGCCTGGCGCTTATGCGTGCCGGGGAGGGTGCCTTGGGGGCCGCCCTTGGGGGCGGAGACTCCGTGCAGCGAGGGGTGGGCCCCGGCTTCTGACCCACGGCTCCCCTCCAGGAGACCCTCACCACTTCCCTGGAGGAGCAGAAGGCTCAGAACCGGAACCAGGAGGAGCACCTGCTGGAGCTTCAGGGTGAGAAGGGGGCGGAGCAGAGACCCCAGGGGGCGGGGCGCGGGAGGGGGCGTGGCCTCGCTCTGACGGGCCCGCCCCTTCGGATTCTGTCCCCCAACCCAGGAGAGATCACGAAATTGAAACAGCTGCTGCAGGATACGTCAGCAGAGTTAGAGCAGCTAAGGTCAAAGACCCCAGCCCGCGCCCCTCGCCCACGTCCTTCCTCCAGACCCTGGACCCCTGGACGGCCCCCTTAGCCCGGAGAGGGAGGACCCCGGGCCCTGGGCGCCCAGTGAGGGGAGGGTCGGTGCTGGGGAGGGTGACTGCTGATGGACGCTCTCCACCCCAGAAGAGAGAAGGCCTCCAGCAGAGCCGCCGCCGAGTCCAGCGCGGCCAGCACGCCGGGCCCCGCCGTCCTCCTGCCCGCAGCAGCCGTCCTCCTGCCCCTGGGCCTGGGCGCTCTGCGGCCCTGAAGTCAGGCGGTGAGGAGGGCGGCCCCGACAGAGGGTGGGGGGCAGCGGGGGCCCCCGGGCCGCAAGACTAGCCGACAGAGGAGTGGGGGGCAGCGGGGCCCCCGGGCCGCAAGACTAGCCGAGAGGGATCTCCCTGGGAAGGGACAGGGAGGTCAGATGTGGCGGCGCACGCCCGCGATCCCAGCCCCCGGGAAGCCGAGTCCAGAAGATTGTAGGTTCGAGGCCAACTTCGGCGACTTAGGGAGGCCCGGTGGGCGGGACTTAGGGCGGGCGGGCTCTGTGTGGGTGTGGCTTGCGGTGGGAGGGACTTACAAAGGAAGGGCTTTGTGGGGCGGTGTTAAAGGTTGGGAGGGGCTTGTGTGGGCGGAGCTTAGAGTTCAAAGCGCCTTGTGAGGGCGGGTCTTTAGGGATGGATGGGGTGGGTGGGAGGAATTTCGGAGGGCGGGGCGTGGGGAGAAGCTGGGCTTAGGGATGGAACTAAAGGCGAGGCTTTGGGATGGGGGATCTTATGGATGGGAAGGCCGTGTGGGCGGGGCTTCGATATGGAGGCCCTTGTGGAGGGGCGGGGCCTGTGGGTAGAAGGAACCCGTGAGGGGGCTTTCTGGATGGGAGGACTTGTGTGGGAGGGATTTGTGCGGTGCGTTTAGGGATGGAAGGGACTAGCGGAGGGTGAGGTCCTATGAAGGGGCGGGGCTTGAGGCTTGTGGGCGGGGCTCAAGGGGAAAGGGACCTGCGTAGAGGCGGGGCCTAGCGAAGAGGGCGGGAGGAGGAAGGGGGCTTGAGTGTTGGGCTCGTGGTGGGAGGGCCTGGGGAGAAACGGCTTGTGAGCGGGACTTAGGGGTGCGAGGGACGCGCTTAGGAGCAGGGCAGCCCTGAGCCTTTCTTATTCTGTCTCCTAGGCCGCAGCCCGCGCGGATCTGCTGAGACGGTTCCAAATCTGCTTTTGCTTCGTGTCCCTTGAGCTGGCAGCTCCCGAGGGATCCACAGGGCAGCGTGCTTGTGGGGGGCGGGGGGGGCGGGGTCGGAGTAGAGGGTCTTTGGGCAGCTCTGGAGGGGCCATGGGGCAGCGCTGGGGTGGGAACAGCGCAGGGGCCCGGGCTGCTGCCCCCAGACCGCCCTCCACGGGCTTGGGGTGGGGGGTTGCTATTTGCAGTCACGGTTGCGGGTGGGGGGTCGGAGGGGAAAGGGGTAACTTCCTTTTTTTCTGGAGTGTTTGAGCCCCCCAAAATAAACATCTTATTGGAAAAAGCGACCCGCTGGCAAGGTTCTGCAGTGTCACCGCAGAGGAGTGTGGGTGCGGCGTGGCGCCACACCTGGCCTTCGTGCTGAGAACCTCCCGGGCCTTCTTTTCTGGGATCTTGTCAAGGACTCTGGGCTCAGAGCTCACACTCCCTCTGGCCCGGGCTTCTAGTGGGGGAGCGAGGGTGACCCCAGAAGTGCCCGGTTGGGATTTGAAAAGATCTACGGACACAGTCAGGCCAGGCCTTTGTCAGAGCGTCCTACCCCTCTCCACACCCTCCTGAACTCCCGTGTGTATGTTTGGGGGTGCTAAAGATTGAATCTGGGGGCATTCTACTTCCAAGCTACACTCTCAAGCCTATTTTGTTTTTATTTGAGACAGGGTCTCACTAGATTGATGAGAGTCTATTTGCTAAGGCTGTTCTCAAGCCTACGGTCCTCCTGTCTCAGCCTCCCGAGTCCTGGGATTACAGGTGTACGCCATCTTGCCATGCCCAAACTCATTCGTCCTGCAGGACCTAGTTCCGGGAACCTTTGCTTTTTTGGAGGGGAGAGGGAAGACTGGGGATTGAACCTGGGGCATTCTACCTCTGAGCTACACCCCAAGCCCTTTTTATTTTTATTCGGAAACGGGGCCTTGCTAAGTTGCCGAGGACCTCCGTAAGTTGCCGAGGCTGTCCTCCAGCTCGAGATCCGCCTGTCTCAGCCTCCCGAGTACCGGGATGATGAGCTTGCGCCCCCACGCCCAGCTGAGAGCCCCCTCTTCAGAGATTGTCTCTGCGTTTCCTGACTTGAGGTCTGCACGCTCTGCAGACCCTTCACCCACCTTCCTGGCCCGTCCCAGCCCCCTGGCTCCTTCCTGTTCCTTCCTCTGGTGTTGGCGCTATCTCCTTCCTCCAGGTCTCCTGGAATCTCAGCGCTATCTCCTTCCTCCAGGTCTCCTGGAATCTCAGCTGTTGCAGGGCCACTTCCTGCCCGGGCACTGCAGCCAGGGGTCCGGTGTCCTGTCATGGGGGAAGGGTTGACTCCCTAAAGGGTCTGGAGCGGTCCCGGGGGCAGGAGCGGGGAGAGCATGGTGACTCCGGGTCATGGTGACTCATGGCCCCGCAGTGTCCTGGACGCAGCCCTGCCATTCAGAGACCTACACAGGGATTTACTTTACGGAAGTAAGAACTACCCATCTAAGGGGAGTGTGGGCTGCTCCAGAGCGAGACAGCACGTGGGTGCGCGGCTGTCCTCCAGGAGGCTCTCACGAGGGCGGGCAGGACGGGGTGTCAGGATGGCATCAGCTTGGCGGTCCCAAGATAACTCGGGGTGTCTTGGTCACCGTTGGGGTCCTGATGGGGCTTTCATGGCCTCTTTTGTTCCGTCTATTCAGGGAGGCTCACGGTGAAGGAGGAGATTGCTCTTGTGTGAACCCTGTCTACCCGCCAGCTAGCTTGACTCTTCCTAGGGTTGATAGTGAGTAGATTGGGATTTTGTCTGGCGGTGGTGGTGTGTGTGTGTGTGTGTGTGTGCGTGCGCGCGCTTGTGTGTGTTTACTGGGGATTGAACCCAGGGGCGTTCTACCTCCAAGATGCACCCCCAACCCTATTTTATTTTTATTTTGAAACAGGGTCTTGCTAGATTGACACCCTCACCACTTGCTGAGGCTGTCCTCGAACCTGTGATCCCTCTCTCAGCCTCCCAAGTACTGGGATTACAGGCGTGCACCCCCATTCTTGGCTTATTTCTTAATTTCTATTTATTTTGGTACTGGGGGTTGAACCCACCAGCATTCGACCTCCAAGCTATACTCCCAGCCTGATTCTATTTCTTATTTGGAAACAGGGTCTCACTAGTTTCCTGAGAGCCTCGCTAAGTCGCTGAGGCTGCCTTCCAACGTGTGATCCTCCTCTTTCAGCCTCCTAAGTACTGGGATTACAAGCACACGCCACCACACATGGCCACACACGGCAGGCTCCGATCCTGGCCTCAGAGGCCTCAGTAGCGGCCTTGCCTCACAGAAGGCTCCGATGCCGGCCGCTGGCCCCGGCATGAGCCTAACCCCTCGGCAGGCTCTTATCCCGGTCTCGGAGGCCCCAGCACCGGCCTTGCCTCATAGCAGGCTCCAATGTTGGCCGCTGGCCCCAGCATCAGCCTAACCCCTTGGCAGGCTCTGATCCCAGCCTCAGAGGCCCCAGTAGTGGCCTTGCCTCAAAGCAGGCTCCGATGTTGGCCGCTGACCCCAGCATTGGCTTAACCCCTTGGCAGGCTCCAATCCCAGCCTCAGAGGCCCCAGTAGCGGCCTTGCCTCACAGCAGGCTCCGATGCCGGCCATTGGCCCCGGCACCGGCCTAACCCCTCTGCAGGCCTTATCCTGGCCTCGGAGGCCCCAGCACCGGCCTAACCCCTCAGCAGGCTTCGATCCCGGCCTCGGAGGCCCCAGCATCGGCCTAACTCCTCGGCAGGCTCCGGTCGCTGCCTTGAAGGCCCCAGCACTGGCCTTGCCTCATGGCAGGCTCCGATCCTGGCCTTGCTGGCCCCGGCACCGGCCTAACCCCTCCGCAGGCTCTGATCCTGGCCTCGGAGGCTCCAGCGCCGGCCTTGCCTCAGGGCAGGCTCCAATCCCAGCTTTGCTGTGTCCGTTGCCGGCCTCACCCCTCGGCAGGCTCCAATCCGAGCACCCTCTTCGCCCAACCATTTGTCCCACGTTTTCGAGGGTGCGTGGTGGTAGCATTCTGCCTCTGGGGTTATTACTTCAAAGGTTCCAGGTGTAATGCATCAGATCTCTGCCTCCCCTGAGTACTGGCCACTGACATTGCCACTGCCTCCACCATTTCAAATCTTTCTCAAGCTCTTTTTCCACTCTGAATGTTGTCCAGTGTTCCTAAGCATGCGCGACGGTAGCATTTGACCTTTGGTGTAATTTCTCCAAAAAAAATAAGGTTGGTAGGATCCGGTTTCTGCTTCTCCTGAATACAAGTCTCCACCACCATCATGGAGACCGCTTTCAACACCGCCTTTCTCCTTGGTCTCCGCTAAACTCTCTCCTTACAGGTGATGTCCAAGATTCTTAACAATATAGAGAAACAGCAGTCCTCCTTCACGGGGAATTTTTCCATAAGTTCCAGTGCATTTGGATAAGCATTGTCTGCATCTCCAGTATCCTGGCATCCGCCACGGCCTTCTTAACCCCTCTCCAATATTTTTCTTTTTTCTTTTTCTTTTCCTTTTTTTTTTTTTTTTCAATAATAGAAGACAGTATGTGTGGTTTGAGGAGGTAGTGGGATCAGGCACTCAGTAGCACTGTGACCCGACCCGGTTTCTCCATGGGTCCAGCGTGCTCCGCATTACTCCGTCCGGGGCCCAGAGTCCCGCGACCCGGGCCCCGGCTGGTGTGCCCCGCGCGACCCCTGCCCGGGACCCAGGGTCTTGCTGGGCCCGGTTTCTCCAGGGGTCTCTAAAGTCTAGATTTAAATGCCATGTGCACACACTGTGATTGCAAAAAACACTATTAAATCAATTATCGGACTTTGCCTCCTGACCTGGATCTAAAGAAAAACAGGTCTGAAGCCGGGCGTGGTGGTGACGCTTGTAATCCCAGCATCCAGGAGGCCGAGACAAGAGGGCTCACGGCCAGACTCAGCAATTTAGTAAGAATCTCAGCTCTTTCAAGCCCGTTTTCTTCCTTCCTCCCTCTCTCCCTCCCTTCCTCCCTCCCTCCTTTCTTTCTTTCTTTCTTCCTTTCTTTCTTTCTTTCTTTCTCTCGTGGTACTAGGAGTAGAACCCAGGGCCTTGTCTTCCTCCGGGCTATACTCCCAAACCTATTTTTTACTTTATTTGGAAACAGGGTCTCACTAAGTTGCTGAGAGCCTAAGTAGTCGAGGCTGGCTTCGAACCTGTGTGATCCTCCTGCCTCAGCCTCCCAAGCGTGGGGATTACAAGCGTGCGCCACCAAGCCCGGCCAAGCCCCTGTATTCAGATCAAAATAAAAGTAGGAGCCATGCATGGCGGCGCATGCTTGTGATCCCAGGACAGGCCAGATGGGCTATTATTACTAAAAGTGTATAGGCCAGGCTGACTGAGAGCTCTGCCTAAGAAGATGCTAGGTCTGGAAGGAGCTCCAGTGGAGCCTGAAACTCCAATGGGAGTCAACTTCTGTACAAACAGCCTGGGCAGGTCATGAACTCTACATCAGAGAGTGCGGGTGTACAATAAAACAACAGTGTAGCCAGGCGTGGTGGCGCACGCTTTTAATCCCAGCATTGGGGAGGCTGAGACAGGAGGATGGGGATTCCTGGGCAGCCTCAGCTATTTAGCGAGGCCCTCTGCAACTCAGTGAGACGCTGTTTCAAAATAATAATAAACAAATAGGGCTGGGGGTGTAGCTCAGAGGTAGAATGTCCCTGGGTTCCAATCCCAGTACCACAAAACAAAACAAAACAAAAAACAATAGTGCAAAACAGAAATACTTCCGCTTAATACTCCCGGTCTCTACAATTTACCAAAGAGACACATGACTGTTTCAGGAACTAGCAGACTGACGGCGAAGCCTGAGGAACAAAGGTTCCGAAAGACTTAAAGGAGATTCTAGGAAAGGTGGACTCCTTCAGAGCTCTGGGCGTGACTCCCGTCCTCTCCGGAATCTTCCCTCTGAGGCCCCCGGTGAGGCCAGGGGGCCGATCTCAATCACAGTCCTGTAACGTCTCACGAGGTCGCTTTGCCCCCCCATGCTTGCTTGTTCCCTCTGACAACTGCATCTTAGCAAGTTACGGCACATACCCTCTACCTAATACACCTCATTGTATTTTTGGTATTTACTTTTTCCCATGAGGATTTGATAATTAACCTAACTGGAGAAGGGTATAAGAAACTTAGTTTCAGACAATAAAATTGTCAGTTGCATGAGAAGCAATTGTCCGGGTCCTTCATTTCAGTCTCTCCCTCCCGAGTCCTGGAGAGGAATCTCCACAGCAGACTCTCCCTCCTCCTCTATCCCAGCTATAAAACCCCCCCTCAGCCATGAAACAGCCCAGCAGCTTACCCCACATTAAATCTCCTCCTGGTGGAGTGGCCTCCGGTCCTGGGCTCTGTGTTCCTGGACTCCTGGTCCTTTGACCGGCCCTCACAGGGCGGCAGGCCTCGAGACCATGCAGCTGCCGTTCCAGGCCCTGCCACTCCTCAGTACCACACACACAAAAAAACAAACCTTCCCTACACCCGTGCAGTCCACAATACCACATTTCTGCCGGGCGTGGTGGTGCACGCTTGTAATCCCTGTGCTTGGGAGGCGGAGACAGGAGGATTGCGCAGGTTCAAAGTCAGCCGTGCTGGTTTAAGAGACCCTGTTTCCAAATAAAAGATATAAAATAGGTCTGGGAGTATAGCCTAGAGGTAGAAAGGCTTCCAGGAATCCCAGTACCACCCAAAAAACAAAAAATATTTCTCTCCAGCATCGCCAGCATCTAAGCCAATAATCACCCACCTTCTCTCCACCCAGATCCTCATTCCCATGAACTCCCCACACAATGCTCCCGTTCTGCCAGTCCAGCAGTTCCCCCGCCTGGTCCAAGAGTTATTAATGATGCGGGCTCCCAGGTCGCCCAGAGTTCCCGACACTTCCTCCTCTCCACCATTCCCTCTGACACCACTCACTTCACAGTTGTGGACCTCAGGGATGTCTTCTTGACCATTCCATGTCACCCTGATCCCTACAACCTCTTTGCTTTTGCCTGGGAGGACCCTGACCTGGGAACTGCCCGCCAGCTCACCTGGACTCTCCCCGCCTTAGGCTCTAGAGACGGCCCGCTTGTGTGGCCGTAGCCTCTCCTCTGGCTGACGATCTTCTCCTGGGCAGCCCCTGGATGGCGCTCTCCACAGCCCACGCCATCCAACTCCTTAACTTCCTAAGTGCCAGGGGATACCACGTCTCACCATCCAAGGCTCAAACTACCTCCCCTCAAGTCACCTACCTCGGCTTCCTCCTCTCCCCTGGAAATCCTCCTCCTCCTCCTTCTTCTTCTCCTTCCTTCCTTTCCTCCTCCTCCTCCTCCTCCTCCTCCTCCTCCTCCTCCTCCTCCTGCTCCTTCCTTCCTTTCCTCCTCCTCCTCCTCCTTCTCCTCCCCCCCTCCTCCTCCGCAGTACTGAGGATGGAACCTGGGGGCATTCTACCTCTGAGCTACACCCCAGCCCTACTTTTTCATTCGTTCTTTTGAAATAAGGTCTCACTGAGTTACAAAGGGCCTCACTGCCTAGCTGAGGCTTGACAAGTCGGGTCCCTCCCACTTCCTGGTGGGCGATATTGCAGGCGATATAGTGAGGCAGGTGATGTCGCGAGGGGGGCGGCATTCCCACGCCGAGTCCCACCCCCAAGACCTAAACCTTAAAAAGAGAGGCATCTCCTCTCCAGCCTCGGAGGGGCTCGCAGGTCTCCAGGAGCGGTCCAGCCCCTATCCCCGAGAGGACCACAATAAAACTGCCACCGCGCTCCCTGGTCTCTCTTGCCTCTTTACTGGGCCTACCTAACATCTGGTGCCGAGCCCGGGAAGCGTTTTTTTTTTTTTATTATTTAATTCAATTTTTGAATTTTTTTCCTTTTTTTTTTTTTTTTTTTTTTTTAAATTTCCCTGCCGCCCTGGCTGCCGCAGCGTGCTCTGTGTGGCCTTGGTAGAAACCTCCACCTGGATCCACGGGGCGCTTGGATCCCCTGGGACCGCCGCCCCCGGCCGCTGTGCCCAAAGCTCCGGCCCAGGACCGCGCCTCCTTGAGTTTGCCGCCCTCCAGGACCCTGGCGCCTCGGGTCCGCGCTGCCCCTGCCCACCCTGCCCAGAGACCCAAGCCACCCTTTTCCAGCCCGGCTGTGGCTCGCTGGCCTGGGCCTGCTCTTCAGCTGACCCCCGGGCTCCTTCCCCGCTCCCTCTGCCTGCGCTTCCCAGACTCTTAGACTCCCTGCCGACCCCAGCCCAGACTCTGGCCATCCTGCAGCCGGGGAGACCGGGGACGTGGCCCGGCCACGTCGCGCTGGCTTAGGAGACCCTGTTTCCAAATATAAAATGTAAAAAGAGGTCTGGGAGTGTAGCCCGGAGGTAGAAGGGCTTCCAGGAACCCCAGTACCACCAAAAAAAAAAAAAAAAAAAACAGGATCTCTTATGCCAGCGCGGCTGGCTTCGAACCTGCACGATCCTCCTGTCTCTGCCTCCCAAGCGCGGGGATTACAAGCATGCGCCACCACGCCCAGCGTGCTGCACTCCTGTCTCAGCCTCCCAAATGCTGGGATTACAAGTGTACATCACCACACCCAGCTCATAACAAGTTTTAATGCCCTTTGGCCTCAAGGACATAGTAAAGACCACCAGGGATGTCTCTCTGGCCTAGCCGGGCTCTGGCTTGTGCCCTGTTGGGACCCCTCACAGCCGTGAGAGTTCTTAGGCTTCTGGTACCTCATCTCCTTAAGTTTGTACAGGAAAAAAATCCGTGACATGAAACACCGCTCGGTAAGCCAGCTGCTTCTGAACGATTTGCCGGTGTCACCGACCAACGGCTTGATCAACAGTCCGCCAAGACCCCCTGAAACTCCAGACCCAACATCCCCAGCCTCCTAAAAGGGCCCCTTCACCAAACCTGCTCAGACCGATTGACGCCGCTCACTACCATCATGGAAAGGCTGGAATGTTAGGTCTGGAATCAGCTCCATTGGAGCCTAAGGCTGTCAGGGGTTGACCTCTGTACAAACACCCTTGGGCAGGTTGTGAACTCCGCGTAGGAAAGTATGAGTGCATCATAAGACAAGAAGCAGGAGGTACAGAAACATATGTATCAAAGTTAATCACCAAACAAGCATGGGATCGAGGGAGGGGGAAGGAATGGGATGGGGACTGGATGAGGGCTAATTGGATGATGTGTGCTTGTATATCCTCTCAAGTCTTGTACTCCAATGTCATGTATGATTACAATGCACCAATAAAAATAAATTTAAAAAAAGATACAAAAAAAGAAATGCAATCTGATCCACAGCCAGACTCAGCAACAAATAAAAAAAAAAAAGCTACTATATATTAATAAATCCAGTGACAATCTACCTCATATATCAAAGGGCCCGAAGGGCCAGCAGCTGCTGGGCTCCTTCCCTTCTGGGCAAGGGCCAATAGCGGATGGGCTCCTGCCTTTCCAAGGACCTGCTCTCACAATCTGCCTTTTCTTTTGATAGTTCCTTATCTGTTAACGTCTCCTCAAACACACATCACCAAGCTCTCCAGGATAACCTCTGAATCCCACTACAGCCATACTCTCACCTGCCCACTTCCAGAGGACCTGCCCTCTCCCGGCCAAGGGCCCCCCCTATGACGACCCCTGACAGCAGAAAGTAGCTTAAGACTCCGTCTCTGCCCGTTATCACCAAAAGGCCGGGATGATAAGTCGGGTCCCTCCCCCATGTGATCTCACAGCGAGAACAGGAGGCGGAACCCCGGAAGCCAGAAGCGGAGATATCGCGAGACTCCAAACATCGCAAGACAATAGATGTTGCAAGAGAATCAGCATGTCTATAAAACATCGGTGCCTCCGATCCGCCACGAGACTCAGCGGCCCATCAGGACTACGCGCAACTCTCCAGACGCGTGGCCCGTCGGCACCCCCACCTGCCGGCTGACTCCCGGAGGGTCCTGAGGTTGGAGCCGAATAAAGCAACGGTCTCTGATAACCCGCTAACCCCCCTAAGCCCCCTAACTCTATTTTCTTTTTTTTTTTTTTCATTTTTTTGCGGGTCTGGGGATGGAACCCAGGGGCATTCTACCTCCGAGCTACAGCCCCTGCCCTATTTTTATTCTTTATTTGGAAACAGGGTCTCACTCAGTTGCAGGGGGCCTCACTAAGTAGCTGAGGCTGTCCGCAAACCGCAATCCTCCGGGTCTCAGCCTCCCGAATGCTGGGATTACAAGTGTGCGCCACCACGCCCGGCTTCTATTTTCAACCATTCAGTCTGTACGTAACACACACACACACACACACACACACACACACACACACACACACTGGAAGTTTTTTCCTCTCTCCGATAGTCCTGATTAAAACCCCCAAAGAACTGCATCTGGTTCTGGTTCCTGGACCAGAAAAACAAGTCATGAGTTAATGATTAGGATTTGGGGGAAGACAGGCATGGAGTAATGATTTCATGGTTTGGGGGAAGACTCCCTTTTCTGGGTCTGCACCCTGTCATACTGAAGCAAACTGGTTTTTGGTTTTGTTGTGGGTTTTTTTTTTTTTTTTGCAAGTTTTGTGCAAAGCCTCGCTGGAGCCATGAGCCTTTGTAAACATTCCAGACGGTCTTCTGTTTTAGGCTATAAAACCTGAAACGTGTACTCCCTGGTAGCTCGGGGCTGCATTTGGAAGGTTCAGACCCTGAGCATAGCCCTGGTCCCTGTGAAATAAAATCTGTAGGGGCCGGGATGTAGCTCAGTGGCAAAGTGCCTGCTTTGCAGGTGTAGCGCTCTGGGTTCGATCCCTGGTTCCAAAAAAGACAAAAAAAAAGAACCCCTTTAAAAAAAAATAAGCTGAAATAAAACCTGTAACTTTACATCTTCTGAGTCGATGGTCTCTTTTGCGTGATATCCGGACCCCACGACACAGATGTGGAAATACTCTGGGTGAAATCCAGAGGGCCCTCTAGGGCGAGGGAGGCTTAAGTTACATTTTGTTACTAAAACCTGGTCAGACATTGAAAGGGAGCTACAAAAATGAGAAAACTGGAAACATTGTATTGTTAAGGAAGCTCTTCAAAGGGCGTGTGTATGGAGGGCCGAAGAGAAACAGAAGCAGAAGGCTGGAATAATGGTCTCCAGGAGAGAACAAGGACCCAGGGGGAAACTGACCCCAGAAACCAGAGACAGATCCTCAACCCAGGGACCCTACACCAAGGAGAGACTCGGCCACCAAAATGGAAAGGGGGATATAAATGTTACTGGTAAAGAAAGGAGGGCCATTTTATTTTTTTATATATTTTTATTGGTGCATGGTAGTCAAACATCTCAATGGAATACAAGACCTGTGAGGATATCCAAGCACACATCACCCAGTCAGCCTTTATCCATTCCCCATCCCACTCCCTCCCCTCCCTCTTTCCCACGCTTCAGTGATTGACTTTGATATATTTAAGTACATCACGTGCTTTAAAGAGTTTCCATTTCCCCCTCCCATCGCCTCAGATAGGTCACCTGATTGCTCCTCTGTAGGGCCCCTTCTTCAGCTAGAGTTCCTCCTATTACCCATTTCTCCCTGGTTTTCGCATATTAGGGAAAGCATGTGATTTTTTATTTGGGGGGATATTTCCCTGTGGATGCTGCACTGCAGGCTCCGATCCCAGCCTCCAAAGGCCCCGGCCCCGGCCTTGCCTCATGGCAGGCTCCGGTCCCGGCCTCGCCGGCAGGAGGGCCATTTTATTTTATTTTATTTTATTTTTTATTTTTATTTTTTTGGTGGTACTGGGGTTCCTGGAAGCCCTTCTACCTCCCGGCTACACTCCCAGACCTATTTTTACATTTTTATTTGGAAACAGTGTCTCCTAAACCAGCGCGCGTGGCTGGCTTCGAACCTGCGCGATCCTCCTGTCTCTGCCTCCCAAGTGCGGGGATTACAAGCGTGCGCCACCACGCCCGGCCCAGGAGGGCCATTTTAAAAGGGAATGCCAGCCAGGCGCGGTGGCTCACACTTGTAATCCCTGCGCTTGGGAGGCGGAGACAGGAGGATTGCGCAGGTTCAAAGCTAGCCGTGCTGGCTTAAGAGACCCTGCTTCCAAATAAAAACATAAAATATAGGTCTGGGAGTGTAGCCCGGAGGTAGAAGAGCTCCCAGGAAACCCAGTACCACAAAATAAATAAATAAATAAATAAATAAATAAATAAATAAATAAATAGGAATGCCTGGACCCAAAAAAGGAAGAAAGGGTTAGTATACCCCTCATGACCTTCAGGAGGACGAGGAACTCAGGGGCTCCTTTATGCAAACGGGTCCTACCAAGAACCCTTGATAAATCTGCAGGTGGGACCTAAAATGGAGGAATTGCCATTCCGGGCTGATTCTGGAGCAGCCAGGTCTTCCCTTGCCCGTCAGCCTCCTTCCTTATGGCTGTCTAACAAATCATTACTCGTTTCAGGGGTGACGGGAGAAGGATTTAATGTACCTATTTTTGAGGAAACCTACGTTGAGTATAGAAAAGACTAGTCCAAGCAGAATTCCTTTTTGTACCTGAGGCAGGGAATAATCTTTTGGGCCAAGACCTAATAACCAAATTAGGAATCAAATTAAAAGTAGATCATGAAGGACTCAGGTTTGACTCACTCTCCTGTCAGCCCCGGAAGAGGAGAGGATACACTCCGTAGTGTGGACCAAGAAAGGAAATGGGGGGGCTTAAGATTTTCCCATTCAGATGAATTGAAAAGAGAAGGGGAGACCATTAGGTGAAAACAATACCCGATACCCTTGAAGGAGGAGGTCACGACCCATCATAGAAGGCCGGACTGAGCCCTGCTCGCCCCCATTAATACTCCTGTGTTCACTGTAAGGAAATCAGATGGGTCCTACAGATTCATTCAGGACCTAAGAGCTATAAATCAGACAGTCCAGAGCAGGCGCCCCGTATCCCTAACCCCCAAGCCCTTCTCAGTAGAACTCTTCATGAACACAGCTGGTTTATTATTATTATTATTATTATTATTATTATTATTAATTTTTTTGGTGGTACTGGGGTTCCTGGAAGCCCTTCTACCTCCGGGCTACACTCCCAGACCTATTTTATATTTTTTTTTATTTGGAAACAGGGTCTCTCTCTCTCTCTCTCTCTCTTTTTTTTTTTTTTCTGGCTTTGAATCAGCGCGATCTTCCTGTCTCCGCCTCCCAAGCGCGGGGATGACAAGCGTGCGCCACCACGCCCCGCCTCATAGCTGGTTCATGTGGTAGATCTGAAGGATGCCTTCTGGGCCTGTACCCTAGCTAAGGAGATTAGACACATCTTTGCCTTTGCCTGGGAGGACTCTGGTTCTGGGATGAAACAGCAACACCACTGGACGGTCGTGCCCTGGGATTCAGAGTCCCCCAATTTGTTTGGACAAATTCTAGAAGGAACGCTAGGGGAATTTGAGGTTCCTTCCTCAATTGGACTGGCCCAGTATGTGGATGCCTTAGTCCTCTCTTACGGTATAAGGATTGTAGCCCAAACCCCACCCCTTGAATTTCCAGCTTTCATCAGCTTGGCGGCAGCACCCTGATAAAGACCTGGAGGGGGACAAGCCGAGCCAGCCTGGGAGGGACCAGCGCAGGCGCTGCTTACAATCAAGGCGGCTGTTCCCGCTGCAGACCGAGGCGGGACTCAGTCTGTGCGGGTTAAAGGGGCCCCGGCTCCGATCCAGAAGGGACAATGGACCGTCACTCGACACCCAGCCCCTCTCAGGTTAACTGTGAAAAGATTCTAAGTTCATTCTGGCTTTTGGTTCTAACAAGCTTCCAGATATGGAAGCCCTTATTCAGCCCAACGAACTATTCATGTGACTATGGGAGGAAAACCCCTAACTATAAGGTTGAGTGCATGTCAAGTCCTGTAACTCTGCCCAGAACCAATCTGGGCAATAAAGCAAAGGAATCCAAAGCAAGTCCCTTCCTCTCGTTGGAGCGAGTCCTGGGGGGCCACCCCAGGCGGAGGTGGGACAGCCCCACCATAAAGATCTGCTCCAATTCCTTTTTTTGGAGAAACTAGGAATCAAACCCAGAGGCATTCTACTTCCCAGTTACATCCCCAGCCCTATTTCTTTTTTTTTCTTTCTTTCTTTCTTTTTTTTTTTTTTTTTTTTTTGGTGGTACTGGGGTTCCTAGAAGCCCTTCTACCTCCGGGCTACACTCCCAGACCTATTTTTACATTTTCGTTTGGAAACAGGGTCTCCTAAGCCAGCGCTGGCGGCTGGCTTCGAACCTGCGCGATCCTCCTGTCTCCGCCTCCCAAGTGTGGGGATTACAGGCGTGCGCCCCACGCCCGGCTTTGATTCTTTATTTTGAAACAGGGTTTCGCTGTGTTGCAGAGGGCCTCACAACTTGCCAAGGCTGGCAGCAGACCTGCGATCTTCCCGTCTCAGCCTCCCAAATACTGGGATTACAAGTGCCCGCCATCATGCCTGGATTGATCTGCTCAAATTCTAAGGGGGTTAAAAGAAAAAATAACCAGGCCTGGAGGGGTTTCTCTCGACACCTGTGCTACTTATGATCCATTCTTGCTAACTCACAAGCCAGGAACGTCAGCCCGTTCCATTAAACTCTGGTCTGGCCGGGCGTGGTGGCGCACGCTTGTCATCCCCACGCTTGGGAGGCAGAGACGGGAGGATCGCGCAGGTTCGAAGCCAGCCGCGCGCTGGCTTAGGAGACCCTGTTTCCAAATATAAAATGTAAAAATAGGTCTGGGAGTGTAGCCCGGAGGTAGAAGGGCTTCCAGGAACCCCAGTACCACCAAAAAAAACCCAACCAAACAAACAAACAAACAAACTCTGGTCTGATCTCCAGGCAGATGTCAGGAAATAATCCTGTTAGACTAGTTAATAATCCAACCTCAGCTGCTAGTGTTAATCCCTCCACGCGAGCCTCTATAATAGCAATAAAAGAATTATACCAGATGATAGAAGACAGGATATGGGGAAACAAGTGCCTGGTCAAAATGGACCCGAAATTCTGCCAGTACCTTAAACAAAGTGATTTTCCCACTTATGTGGAGCCAGGTCCGAAGCCCGCGTGGTCCCATTCCCACTTGGGTGGACGTCAGACTCACCGGGCAGGAGCTGAATGGCGGCCTCTTCCAGGACAAGCTAACACCGGGCAATAGGTCCAAAGCAAGAGCCCAGAACTGTCAAGCCTCCAGCCCCAAACACTGGCTATACCCTCGGCCCCTCGAGGTGGGAGGGATGGTCAATATGTTTTGAGGCAATGTTTTTTTTTTTCTTTTCTTTTTCTTTTTCTTTCTTTTTTTTTTCAGTACTGGGGATAGAACCCAGGGGCATTCTACTTCCAAGCTATACCCCAGCCCCATTTTTTTCTCTATTCTTTTTTTCTTGTGTATGGTACTGGTGGTGGAATCCAGGAGCTTTCAATCTCCGGGCTACACTCCCAGACTATTTTATACTTTTACTCCCACACTATTTTATATTTTATTTGGAAACGGGGTCTCAGTAAATTGCTGAGAGCCTCACTAAATAGCTGAGGCTGGCTTCAAACCTGTGAGATCCTCCTGTCTCAGCCCCCGGAGCGCGGGGATTACAAGCGTGCGCCACCACGCCCGGCAGGTCTTTTTATTGTTGAAACAGGGTCTCACTGAGTTGCCAAGGGCCTCGCTATGTAGCTGAGGCTGAGACAGGAGGATCGCGCGGGTTCGAAGCCAGCCTCAGCTACTTAGTGAGGCTCTCAGCAACTTAGTGAGACCCTGTTTCCAAATAAAATATTAAAATAGGTCTGGGAGTATAGCCTGGAGGTAGAAAGCCTCTGGGTTCCACCCGCAATACCACAAAACAAAACAAAAAAACCCAACTTAAACCATCTGCCAGAGCCAGCCGGCAAAAGTACGGGTTCCAAAGAGAGGAATGAGGATGAAAGAATTCAATTCTAAGAATTTAATTCAAAGAATTTTAATTCAAGCACGGAAGGATCGCCAGTCCACTCCCGGGTCGATATCGCTACTGGCCGATCCCGGGTTTATTTCTCTTGTGGTATTTATACAGTTCCTTACACTTACAGTTCCTACACAGTAATGACAAATCCAAAGTACCTGACATCACGGGCAGGTCAATCAACACCCTTGCACCATCACAAACAACATGAACCCAATCTTCTCTCAGACCTTAATTACTTCGAACCTTCCATGACTCCAGACCTTGTTGACTCTGGGCGAAGGACAGTCAGAAGTATTCTTTTAGTAAAGATAAGGGGAAACTTTAATGGCTCCCCACAACCATCATTTTATAATCTGGTAGGAATTTACTTTCCTTCCCCAAATTAGCATCTCTTAAGAGATTGCAGGTGCTATTCCTCTCCATCCTCCCCTGAGGCTGACCAGGAAGAACTTGACACTGTCACTCTTACCAGTAGGAGTCCAGCACAGGAGTTTTGCATCAGGGATATAAGACCCACCTGGTTTTTTGACAGTTATACCCTCTCGAATGCCTGAGAGCACCCTTTGTTGCAAAAAAGTAAAGTTGTCTTGCCAAGCAATTTTTGAACAAGTGCCTTTTCTTATCACCACAAAAAGTTATTTCTAACAGTAAACGGGTTGAATCCAGAGGTACTCTACCTCTGAGCTACACCCCCAGCACTATTGTTTAAATTTTGAAACAGGGTCTCACTAGGTTGATAAGAGTCTTGTTGAAGGACCCTCATTTTCCCTGATTCCCATGAAAGGATCTCCAGAGGCCAAAAATCAGGGATCAATAAATGGTCCAGTTGACAATGGTCACAGAACTGAACATCAAACAAAGGACTCACACAATTCTTATACCCCTGGTCTCCCACTTTAGAGAGGTGAGGGGGTAAGCGTGAGATTTATTACACCTAGCATAGACAAGATACAGGAAGCAGGAAAGGTCATTAAGTTACAGACCAACCCAAGCCTTTCCAGCCCTCTCCAATGGCCCCAGTAGACTTGTTTACATTAGGGAAAGCTCCTGGGGCCGGGCGTGGTGGCGCACGCTTGTAATCCCAGCATTCGGGAGGCTGAGACAGGAGGGTCACGGTTCGTGGACAGCCTCAGCTACTTAGTGAGGTTCTTTGGAACTCAGTGAGACCCCATTTCAAAATAAAGAATAAAAAATTGGGCTGGGGGTATAACTAGGAGGTAGAATGTCCCTGGGTTACATCTCCGGTACCAAAACACACACACACACACACACACACACACACACACACACACACGGTATCACAGACCTCACTAGGAGTCCTCACTAAGTAGCTGAGGCTGGCCTTGAACTGGCGACATCCTGTCTCAGCCTCCCAAGTACTGGGATTACAAGCTTGTGCCACTATGCCTGGCTTTCTGGGATTTCCATCCCAAGGAATCCCCAGGATTTTTGGTACTGGGGGGTCAAACCTGTGGGTGCTCTACATTTGAGCTACACCCCAGCTCTTTTTATTTTAATTTTTTCTTTTTTTATTATTTTTATACTTTTATTGGTGCATTTCAGCCTCACGTCATAAGGTAGCTCACAGTGATGGTGGCAGACATGGCACTCGGCGGGCTTTCCCCCGGCTGCCTTCCCGTCCTTTCCCTTCCCCATGCCGGGTACTGACGCTGATATGGGTCTCCTCACACATGTATGTGACGACGAAAGTGATTCCTCATTGATCACCCCCCTCCCCTCCCTCCCCACCCCCCTGGCTCTGCTAGAATTCCTCTTCCCTTATCTCAGGTCCCTCTGGTGTCCTGATTCCTCCCCAGCTTCCACACTTGGGAGAAAACAAATGATCCTTCTCTTTCTTTCTTTCTTTCTTTTTTTTAAATTAATTTAATTTAATTTTTTTTTTTTTTTTTGTGTGTGTGTGTGTGTTACTGGGAGTGGAACTCAGAGGCTTTCTACCTTCGGGCTATACTTCGAGACCCATTTTATATATATATATATTTTTTTTTTTAAATTTTTTGGTGGTATTGGGGTTCCTGGAAGCCCTTCTACTTCCGGGCTACACTCCCAGACCTATTTTTTATACTTTTTTATTTGGAAACAGGGTCTCCTAAGCCAGTGCACGCGGCTGGCTTCGAACCTGCGCGATCCTCCTGTCTCCGCCTCCCAAGCGCGGGGATTACAAGCGTGCGCCACCACGCCCGGCAACCCATTTTATATTTTATTTGGAAACAGGGTCTCACTAAGTTGCTGAAAGCCTGACTAAGTAGCTGAGGCTGGCTTCACACGCCCGGCTCTTTTTTCTTTCTTTCTTTCTTTCTTTCTTTCTTTCTTTCTTTCTTTCTTTCTTTCTTTCTTTCCTTCTTTTTCTTTCTTTCTTTCTTTCTTTCTTTTTCTTTCTTTGGTACTGGGGATGGAACCCAGGGGCATTCTACCTCCGAGCTATACTCCCAGCCCTATTTTGTATTCTTTATTTTGAAACAGGGTCTCACTGAATCGCAAATGGCCTAAGTAGCTGAGGCTGTCTGTGAACTGCCATCCTCCTGCCTCCTCCTCCTGGATGCTGGGATTGCAAGTGTGCGCCACCACGCCCAGCTTTGACCCTCCACTTTCTGTAACTGGCTTATCTCAGCCTAATGCTCTCCAGGCATCCATTTTCCTACAGATGACATTATTTTGTTCTTCTTGATTACTGAGAATTCCATTATGGGTATATCCCATAATGTTGTAACCCATTCATCTGTCGACAGACACCTGGGCTGGTTCCATAATTTGGCTCTTGTGAATTACGCTGCTATGAACATGGCTATGCATATATTACTATGATTTTCTGATTTCAGTCCCTTTGGAAAGATGCCCAAGAGTAGTATGGCTGGATTATTTTTTATTTTGAAACAGGGTCTTCCAGTGTTGCTGAGTCTCATCTTCAACCTGCGATCCTCCTGTCTGTCTCTCTGGGATTACAGGTGTGTGCCACCAGGCCTGGCCCCATTGGACTTGATTTTGTATTTCTGGGCTATTGCCACTCATAATTGGTCCAGGGTGACTTTTTATTTTTATATTTTATATTTATTTATTTTAAAATTTTTATTGGTGCATTATATTCATACACCATATTGGGGTAAAAAAAAAAAAAACTTGTGTGGACATACACGTAACACATCGCCCATTTAGCCCCTACCCAGTTCCCACCCCATTCCCTCCCCGTCCCTCCTTCCCATGCTTGGCTTAGTGGTTGACTTCGATATGTTTACATATATTGTGTGTTTTAGAGAATTTCCTTCTTCCCCCTCCCATCCCCTCATTTAGGCTGTCTTGTTTGCTCCTCTATAGGATTTCCGTTTTCATCTAGACTTCCTCCTATGACCCATTTCTCCCTAGCGCTCACATATTAGGGAAAGCATCTGATTTATTTTTTGTGACTGACTAATCTCACTTAGCATAATGTCCTCCAGTTCCATCCATTTCTCTGAAAATGATGTAATTGAGTTTTTTTTTAATGGCTGAGTAAAATTCCATTGTGTACATATCCCACAGTTTTGTTTATTTGTTTATTTATTGAGGCAATGTTTTTTTCCTTTCTTCTTCTTTTTCTTTTTTTTTTCTTTTCTCTCTTTCTTTCTTTCTTTTTTTCCCCCAGTACTGGGGATGGAACCCAGGGCATTCTATCTCCGAGCTATATCCCCAGCCCTATTTTTTATTCTTTTTTTTGTATGTGTGTGGTACTGGGGTGGAACTCAGAGGCTTTCTACCTCCAGGCTATACTCCCAGACCTATTTTATACTTTATTTGGAAACAGGGTCTCACTAAGTTGCTGAGAGCTTAAGTAGCTGAGGCTGGCTTCGAACCTGCCCGATCCTCCTGTCTCAGGCTCCCAAGCGTGGGGATTACAAGCGTGCGCCATCACGCCTGGCTCCTATTTTTTATTCTTTATTTTGAAACAGGGTCTCACTGAGTTGCAAAGGACCTCACTAAGTAGCTGAGGCTGTCCGCGAACCATGATCCTGCTGTCCCAGCCTCCCAAATGCTGGGAATACAATCGTGTGCCACCATGCCCAGCAACATTTATTTTTAATTTTCTCAAAAGCATAGTTGTAGCCAGGTGTGGTGGCGCACGCTTGTAATCCCCGCGCTTGGGAGGCTGAGACAGGAGGATCGCACAGGTTCAAAGCCAGCCTCAGCTACTTAGTGAGGCTCTCAGCAACTTAGTGAGACCCTGTTTCCAAATAAAATATAAAATAGGTCTGGGAGTATAGCCCGGAGGTAGAAAGCCTCTGGGTTCCACCCCAGTACCACAAAAAAAAAAAAAAAAAAAAAAAAGGCATAGTTGTAGCCCGGCATGGTGGTACAGAATTGTAATCCTAGTACTTGGAAGACAGCAAAATCGCAGATTTGAGGACAGCCTCAGCAACTCTGTGAGGCTCTCAGCAACTCAGCGAAACTCTGTTTCCAAAAAAATATATAAAATAGAGCTAGGCCTGTAGCCCAGAGCAGAAGGGCCCTGGTTTTCATCCCCAGCAACACACACACACACACACACACACACACACACACACACACACACACACACACCCCGAGCATAGTCGTTACTTTATATCAACATACCTCACGCCTTCCTTAGCCCTTTTTGAGACAAGGTCTCCCTAAATTGCCCAAGTTGGCCTCTGGCTCCCCGTTCTCCTGCCTGAGGCTCGCAACTGTTGGAGTTCCAGCTATACCCCACTGCACCTAGTCCTTCTGTGTGTGCCTGTGGTACTGGGGACTGAACCCAGGGGAGTTATACCTGAGCCCCAGTCCTTTTTTTTTTTTTTTTTGTCTCGAAATAGGGTCTCTCTATTGACCAAAGTCTCACTAAACTGCTAAGGTTGCCTTAAACCTGAGATCTTCCAGCCTCAGCCTCCCAAGCCCTGGGAATACAGGCTAGCGCCCCCGCACCCCGCCCATGATGACAGGTTGGGTCAGGAGAGGGGGCGTTTCCACGCGTAGCCCCCACCCACAAGACGTAAACTTAACAGGAAGGGCATTTCCTTTTCAGCGACGGAACTCGGGGGTCTCCAGGAGCGGCCCAGCCCCTATCCCCGAGAGAAGACCGCATTAAAAGTTTTTTCGGCGCACCGGGTCTCTCTCGCCTTTTTATTGCACCTAAAAACCTAACACATATTTTTCATAATTTAAATAAAACATGGCATTGCCACATAATTCCGTGTGTGTCTCTGTGTGTGTGGTTTTTCCTGGGGATTGAGCAGGGACATTCTACCCCGAAGCTACAACCTCAGCCCTATTTTTATTTTGAGCCAAGGTCTAAATTGCTCAGGGCCTCACAACTTGTTCAGGCTGACGTTCAACCTTCCATCCTCCTGTCTCAGCTTCCCAAGTGCTGGGATTCAAATGCTTTTCTTTCCAATGACTTCCCTGAACTAGGTTTGGACGTCTCCACATTTCTTCTGATACTTTTCAATAAACACAGAGCTCCTCCGAAAAAGACAACGACGACCCAAGGAATTCTGTGCAACAAGGTCCTTCCCACCCTTGCCCAGAAGGAGCCTGCTGTGACTTTCCGGCGGAAGTTGCTGAGCGTGAGAAAACTCCCAGCCCCTGTTCCGCAAACGTCTATAGCGGGCGCACCTGGGTGACGCAGGGAGGCGTGGCCCCGCGTAGGCATGTAATTGGCCGGCATTTTTCGCCGCTTCCGGGCCGGCTCCCTCGCAGAGCCTCCTGGGAGTTGTAGTCAGACTTTGGCCGGAGCCCGGCAGTCGGGGAGCCGCTGGGTGGCCGAGGCTGTCCCCTGCCTTCCGGGCTCCGCTGGGAGGATGGAGCCCGGGCCAGGGAGCGACGCGGCGCCGCTGGCGGGCCTCGCCTGGTCGTCGGCCTCGGCGCCCCCGCCGCGGGGCTTCAGCGCGGTAAGCGGGTCGGGGGCGGCGCCGGGCGCGGCCGGGGAGCCTGGCACTGACCCGTCGCCTCCCGGCAGATCGCCTGCACCGTCGAGGGCGCGCCCGCCAGCTTCGGCAAGAGCTTCGCGCAGAAGTCGGGCTACTTCCTGTGCCTGAGCCCCCTGGCCAGCCTAGAGGTAGGGGACCCTGCCCCCGGGGCCACGGGGGTCTCGTGGCCAAGGGCCCCCGCCGCCCGGTCATCCCCGCTGCCTTCCACCCCTAGAACCCGCAGGAGCATGTGGTGGTCGACATCCAGGTCGTGGTGGACAAGAGCTCCCTCCCGCCGGGCTTCTCCCCGGTCTGCGACCCCCTGGACTCCAGTAAGGCTCGCCTGGGGACGGGAGGTGCTGGGTCCCCGCGGGGAGGAGGACCGCGGCCGCGGAGCCTGTGCGCCGTCGATGGCAGGGTTGATGAGGGCACCCGGACCTCGTTCTGGGTCGTCCTGAGTTAAAATGAGTGGGGGGGGGGGCACAGGCCAGTAATCCCAGTATTTCAAAGTCTGAAACAAGACCATTGCAGGTTCGAGACCTGCCTCGGCAATTTATAGCGAGACTCAGCAACCCGTCTAGACCCTGTTTCAAAACCAAAAGTAAAATAAAAAGTATTTGGGGGCATAGCTAGGAGATAGAACTCCCCTGGGTACAAGGCTCAATCCCAAGTAACACACACACACACACACACACACACACACACACACACACACACCTGTGCCTGATTCCCACAGCCTCCACCTCACCGCTCGCACCCATAGCCTGGTGCGGCCCTCCTGACCACACAGCTCTCCAATTCTCGCCATATTTGACTCTCAGGATGTACTCCTGGATACTGGAGTTGGCAGATTGCAGCTATCTTAGGTTTTGCAGGTCTAATAATGATAAGGGACATTAAAAAAAAAAACTCTTTAAAAATGTAAAAACTAAGCAAGGAGCCAGGCGTGGTGGCTCACACCTGTAATCCCTGTACTTGGGAGGCTGACACAGAAAGAGCTCAGGTTCCGGGCCAACCTCAACAACTTAGCAAGACTCTCCACAACCTAGTGAGTCCGTTTCAAAATGAAAAATAAAAAGGGCTGGAGGTGTAGCTTGGAGGTAGAATGCCCCTGGGCTCATTCTCCAGTATGTTAAAAAGTGTAAAAAGCAGTTTTAATTCTTGAGCAAAATAGATCTTCAGCTGGATTTGCCTAAGGAGCAGTAGTTTGCTGGCTTCTGGATTAAAGGAGAGAGAGGCTGGGCATGGTGGTGCATGCCTGTCACACCAGGACTTGGGAGGCTAAGATAGGAGGATGGAGGGTTTGAGGCCAGCTTCAGCAACCTAGTGAGGTGGCCCTCAGCAACTTAGACCTCATTTCAAAATAAAAAATAAAGCTGGGTTGGTGGTGCATGCATTTGGGAGGCTGAGACAGGAGGCTCGCGGTTCGTGGACAGGCTCAGCTACTTAGGCCCTTTGCAACTCAGTGAGACCCTGTTCCAAAATAAAGAATAAAGGCCGGGCGTGGTGGCGCACGCTTGTAATCCCCGCGCTTGGGAGGCAGAGACAGGAGGATCGCGCAGGTTTGAAGCCAGCCGCGCGCGCTGGCTTAGGAGACCCTGTTTCCAAATAAAAAAGTATAAAAAATAGGTCTGGGAGTGTAGCCCGGAGGTAGAAGGGCTTCCAGGAACCCTAGTACCACCAAAAAAAAAATAATAATAATAATAAAAAAATAAAGAATAAAAAATAGGGCTGAGGTGTAGGTCGGAGGTAGAATGTCCCTGGGTGCCATCCCCAGTACCTCAAAAAAAGAAAGGAAGGAAGGAAGGAAGAGCTGGTATAGCTCAAAGGTAGAATGCCCCTAGGTTCAATCCCCAGCACCACACACACACACACACACACACACACACACACACACACACACTTTAAATAAAAGGACTGAGGGAAAGTAAGGTTTGGAAGGCAGGGATGGCTCCCCAGGCCACCCCATGTGTCTCTGAAGCTCAGCCATCTCTGATGACTCCCAGAGTCCCCAGCTTTCCCCTTCTCTGGCTATACCATGGATGATTTAACCGCCCCGGGGCTGTCCGGATGGCCGCCTTGCGCAGGGCTCTGGTGGACGTGGTCCTGGAGCCGTCGGCTTTCTCCCTCTCCCTCTCCACTCCGCTCCCCTCTCACGCGCTGCCCTCTACTCCCAGAGGCCTCTGTGTCCAAGAAGAAACGCATGTGCGTGAAGCTGGTGCCCCTGGGAGCCGCAGACACGGCGGTGTTTGACATCCGGCTGAGCGGGAAGACCAAGACGGTGCCCGGATACCTGCGCGTGGGGTAGGGCCTCCCGCCGCGCCCCCCTCCCCGCAGCCCACTCCCGCTCTTACCCCCTGGTCCTAGGATTCCTTTGGGCGCATCTTGTCCCCTCGGCCACCTCTCCGTGCCTCACACTCCGAGTGGGACTGGGGGTGGTTGTACCCGTGTGTGGGGTCGTGAGGAGCCAGCGGGTGGGGAGGTCTAAACAGCTAGACCAGTGACCAGGACTCACAGTATTAGTCAGGAATGATGGTCCGAGTGGGGCGGGGTTTGACTTGGTGACCCACGCCTGTAATCCCAGTACTTGTGAGGGCTGAGACCCGAGGAGCACAGGTTCAAGGCCAGGCTCACCTTTAGCTAGAGTCTGTTTCAAAATTTAAAAAATAGCCGGGCGTGGTGGCCCACGCTTGTAATCCCCGCGCTTGGGAGGCAGAGACAGGAGGATCGCGCAGGTTCGAAGCCAGCCCCACGCGCTGGCTTAGGAGACCCTGTTTCCAAATAACAATGTAAAAATAGGTCCGGGAGTGTAGCCTGGAGGTAGAAGGGCTTCCAGGAACCCCAGTACCACCAAAAATAAATAAATAAAAATAAATAAATAGCCGGGCGTGGTGGCGCACGCTTGTAATCCCCGCGCTTGGGAGGCGGAGACAGGAGGATCGCGCAGGTTCGAAGCCAGCCGCGCGCTGGCTTAGGAGACCCTGTTTCCAAATAACAATGTAAAAATAGGTCTGGGAGTGTAGCCCCGAGGTAGAAGGGCTTCCAGGAACCCCAGTACCACAAAAAAAAAAAACCAACAACAACAAAAAATAAATAAATAAATAAATAAAAAGGGCTGGGGTATACCTCAGCGGGAGCACGCCCCGTGGGTTCAGTCCCCAGCAAAACACACACACACTTACACACACACACACACACACACACACACACACACACACACACCTCTCGCCCAGGCCTCCCGGAAGCAGCCAGTCTCAGTCTGGCCGGGCACTGGGCCAAGGTCCCTCCTTTCTTTCCTCCCCTCCAGGGACATGGGTGGCTTCGCCATTTGGTGCAAGAAGGCCAAAGCCCCGAGGCCTGTACCCAAACCCCGAGGCCTCATCCGGGACCTGGGGGGCCTGTCCTTGGACCCAGCCAGCCAGCCCAGGTGAGCCCCTGGGCAGCAGGGTGGGGCGGTGGAGGGTGTTCAGGCCTGACCAGGGTCCTCGCCCCTGCCCAGCAGCAAAAGCAGCCTTCCCGAGCGGACACTGTCGAGGCTGGGCTCCCGGGCCTCCACCCTCCGCAGGAGTGACTCAATCTACGAGGCGTCCGGTCTCTACGGCATCTCCGGTGAGCACAGGCGGACCCACTGAGGCCTGGGCTGGGTGTGGCCGGCCCAGAGTCACAGAGGCCCCAGCCAGCGTTGGCTCCAGGCCTGCCCCATCCCCAGCTCTGAGGCTGGGTTAGCTCTTCTGTGGTACTGGCGGGCGCCCGGCTGTGGGTCCTGTGAGCCTCGGGGCTCGCCCTGGGGGCAGAGAGCAGGCAGCCTCAGCTTCTGTTCTGCTGTTTTTTCCCCAGCCATGGATGGGGTTCCCTTCACACTGCATCCCCGATTTGAGGGCAAGAGCTGCGGCCCCCTGGTGAGTTGACCTGGCCAGCCCTGTCTGCTCCATCTCAGAGGCCCTGGGCACCCCTGGGGGAGAGGGTGGTGGCTGGGAGGTCTCTCAGGCCAGAGAGGGGGGCCTGGAGGGGTGGCCACAGGAAGTGAGGGGCACGACCAGGCAAATGTATGGATGGGGTCTCCATAAAGATGGGGAATGGAACCCTCGTGGTGGTGCACCCCTGTACTTGGGAGGCTGAGATGGGAGGGTCGCAGGTTTGAGGCCAGTCTCAGCAAGTTAGTGAGATACTGTTTTAGAAGCCTTCTTTTTCTTTTTTTTTTTTTCTTTTTTTCTTTTTTTTCTTTTGCGGTACTGGAAATGGAACCCAGGGCTTTCTACCTCCAAGTTGCACCCCCTGCCCTATTTTTTATTCTTTATTTTGAAACAAGGTCTCACTGAGTTGCAGAGGGCCTCACTCAGTAGCTGAGGCTGTCCACGAATCATGATCCTCGGGTCTCAGCCTCCCAAATGCTTGGATTACAAGCGTGCACCACCACGCCCGGCTTTGAGAAGCTGTTTTAAAATAAAAAAGAGGCCGGGCGTGGTGGCACACGCTTGTAATCCAAGCATTTGGGAGGCTGAGACAGGAGGATCGCACAGGTTCGAAGCCAGCCTCAGCTACTGAGTGAGGCTCTCGGCAACTTAGTGAGACCCTGTTTCCAAATAAAAATATAAAATAGGACTGGGAGTATAGCCCGGAGGTAGAAAGCCTCTGGGTTCCACCCTCAGTACCATCAAAACAAACAAACAAACAAATAAATAAATAATTAATAAAAAGGGCTGGGGGTATGACTCAGCCCCAGCACCACTCCCCCAGCCTGCAAAGAGAAGAGGGTGGGTTCTAGGTTGGGGTCCAGGCACAAGACTCACAGGCCCCTCTTTGCCAGGCCTTTTCTGCCTTTGGGGACCTGACCATCAAGTCGCTGGCGGACATTGAAGAGGAGGTGGGTGCCCCAGGGGGCGCTGGGACCACGCCCAGGCTGCCCCGTCCCCATCCCCTCCTCCCTGGGCACACCCGACTCCCCAGGGGTGGAGAACACGGGTCCCTAAGGCCACCCCTACAGCTTCCCCCCTTTGCCTGCGCCTCCCTTTCTCCTTCCCCAGTACAACTATGGCTTCGTGGTGGAGAAGACGGCGGCCGCCCGCCTGCCGCCCAGTGTCTCGTAGCCCCAGCCGCGGGAGGACGCCCCTGCTGTGCCCACGTCGCCCCTCGTGGGGAGCTCGGCCGGCCGCACCGCGCAGTCCCCAGCCCGAGGCCCGCACATCGCCAGGCCCTGCCCGGGGCGGGGGGCGGGCAGCCGAGGAACCAGTGCCTTGCGGCCTCCGTGTCCGCACGGGTGCCCGGACGCGCGGCGGCTCCGTAATAAACACTACCTTGTCCCTGCTGTCTGGAGTCCAGACCTGGCCCCGGCCAGCCACCACCCTGGTCCTCCGAGGCCGCCGAGCTGAGCCCAGGCCGCCCTGACCCGCTAGTGGGGAAAACCTTGAGGTGGGCAGGCTGCCTACTGCAGAGGGGAGACAGGCCAGGGAGGGCGGGAGCCGCGATGTAGGTAGCAGAGATGTGGCTGGGCCTTTGGTCCTTGGGCCTTTTATTAATTAATTAATTAATTTATTTATTTTTATTTTTATTTTTCGTGGTACTGGGGTTCCTGAAAACCCTTCTACCTCTGGACTACACTCCCAGACTTATTTTATATTTTTATTTGGAAACAGGGTCTCTTAAGCCAGCGAGGCTGGCTTCGAACCTGCGCATCCTCCTGTCTCCGCCTCCCAAGCGCGGGGATTACAAGTGTGCGCCACCACGCCTGGCGCTATTTTGTTTTATTTATTTATTCTTTTGCAGTACAGGGAATGGAACCTGGGGGCATTCTATCTCCCAGCTACACCCCCAGCCCTAGTTTTTATTCTTTATTTTGAAACAGGGTCTCACTAAGTTGCAAAGGGCCTCACTAAGCCCATGAGGCTGTCTGTGAACCGCGATCCTCTGGTCTCAGCCTCCCGAACGCTGGGATAACAAGCGTGCGCCACCTCATCCTGCTCAGATCAATGGGCATTTTGACAGAAACTAATAGTAACCAAGTTCCCAGCATCTGGTGTCTCCTTTAGCCCTAGGTCAGCCCAGAGGAAAGTCTGGAGAGGGAAACCGAGGCATGGATGGAAACGTCACAGTGGGGATTTTTTTTCTTTTTTTTTTTTTTTTTGTGGTGGTACTGGGGTTCCTGGAAGCCCTTTTTTTGTGGTGGTACTGGGGTTCCGGGCTACACTCCCAGACCTATTTTATATTTTTATTTGGAAACAGGGTCTCTTAAGCCAGCAAGGCTGGCTCCAAACCAGCGCGATCCTCCTGTCTCCGCCTCCTAAGCTCGGGGATTACAAGCGTGCGCCACCACGCCCGGCTTCACAGTGGGGATTTAAACCCAGAGCATGCTGTCTTCGCGTGCGTGCGTGCGTGCGTGCGTGCGTGTGTCTGGAGATTGAGCCAGGGGTATTTGATGTCCGAGCTACACCCCCATCTCTTTTTTATTTGGAAAAGGCCTCTCTAGGTTGCTGAGAGCCTTGCACCTGTGATTTTCCTGTCTCAGCCTCCCAAGTACTAGGATTACAGGCGGGCACGCCATGCCCATTCACACCAGTAGCCATCTTCATATGAGGCTCGCCCTGATGGCACAGCCATCCGGCTCCTGGCCACCTCCCTCACCCTCTGCTGAGCTCCTGGACCTGTGGTTGCTTCCTATGACTCTGGTTAAATCCTGTGGACTTGCCGTGGACCGCCGCTCCTGTGGGGAGCCAGGTTTAGGTGGCTTCTTGCTTCTGGTCTCTGGTCCCAACATTTTCAGCAAATGACCAACATAGAACTTTGTTTCATGCCTGTTTACTTGTATTATTATTATTATTATTTTTTTGGAGGGGGAGAACTGGGGATTTTTTTTTTTTTTAATTTTGAAACAGGGTCTTACTAAGTCACAGAGGGCCTCACTATAAGTAGCAGAGGTTGGCTGCAAGCCTGAAATCCTCCTGTCTCAGCCTCCCAGGTGCTGGGATTACAGGTGTGCGCCAGGCGGGGCTCATGCCTGTTTAAGAACTGCGTTTGACGGGCAGCAAGAATTGGCTGGCGTTTTATCCTGGCCAGCAGCCCTATGGCGCACGCCTGGAGGAGCTTACCACCCAGCTGTTTTCTCTGTAACCAGCGTCTTGTGCTTAGGAAAATAGCATGTCAGCACTGGGCCTCCAGGCCACGTTCCTCAGTGAACTCTCCAAGAAAAAGTCCCTAGCTGCAAAACCAGGGCACCGTGTGGACCACTGCCAGGGTTCAGATGCACCGAGAAAAACAAGAAACAGACCGTCCGTCGCTCAGCCTCCGCCATTGCTCAGCCGTCTCCCCCTGTGAGTCCACAGCCGGCACAGAGACCCCAGCAGAGATCTGGGGCTGCAGATGCAGCTGACCCTTGGTTTTCTCGGGATTTGCATCCAAGTATTGAATGAACCACAGATCAAAAACATCCGTCCCTGAAAAGCCGGGCGTGGTGGGCACGCTCGTAATCCCAGCATTCGGGAGGCTGAGACCGGAGGATCGGTTCACGGTCAGCCTCAGCCACTTAGTGAGGCCCTCTGCAGCTCAGTGAGACCCTGTTTTAAAATAAAGAAATAAATGCTGGGCGTGGTGGCGCACGCTTGTAATCCCCGCGCTTGGGAGGAGGAGACAGGAGGATCGCGCAGATTTTAAGCCAGCCTCGCTGTCTTAAGAGACCCTGTTTCCAAATAAAATATAAAATAGGTCTGGGAGTGTAGCCCAGAGGTAGAAGGGTTCCATCCCCAGTACTACATACATACATACATACATACATAAATAAATAAATAAATAAATAAATAAATAAATAGAATAATAGGGCAAGGGGTGTAGCTCAGAGGTCGAATGTCCCTGGGTTCCACCCCAAAACCCGCAACAAAAAAAAAAAAAAAAATAGGTCTGGGGTTGTAGCTCAGATGTAGAATGCCCCTGGGTTTCGTCCCCAGATCCCCAGTACTGAAGGAAAAAAAAAAATCTGAGGCCTGGCAGTGGTGCGTGCTTCTTGTCCTAGCTACACCGGAGGCCAAGGCAGGAGGATCGCGGGTTCAAGGACAGCCTCAGCAAGCAGTGACACTCTTAACACCAACCTAGGGAGACCCTGTTTCAAAATAAAGTAGGGCAGGGGTGTGGCTGAGAGGAAGAATACCTTTGGGTTCAATGCCCGGTCCCGCACATACACAAGGCAGATGGGGACGGCACGGTGGCCTTCGGCGTCCCGGGCGCACGCTCCTCCTGCACGCGCTCATCCGCCCCATCTTCCTGTGTCCTCGGTGCCCAGGGCCTGCGCGGGCGTGGTGGTACAGAACTCCTGGCGGACCTGTCGCTTTCTCCCAAGACCATGGCAAGTGCCAGCTCATTGGCCAGGGCAGGAAGCTCCGCCCACACAGGGATTTGTGTCCAGTTGCACTGTTCTGGTCTGAGGGAGAGACTCCAGCTGGGGGGAGTGGGATAGTTGTTTGATTTTCTTTTACAGTGCTGAGGGCTGAGCCCAGGGATGTTCTGCCCAATTATATATATATATATATATATATATATATATATATATATATATATATATATATATATTTTTTTTTTTTTTTTTTAATAGAGTCTCACTAAGTTGCGGAGGGCCTCACTAAGTAGCTGAGGCTGACCAGAAACCTGTGATCCTCCTGTCTCGGCCTCTCAAGTACTGGGATTACAAGCATGCGTGCGTCACCATGCCCAGCTATTACAATCACTTTTAGACTGAGAGAAAGGAAACTAATACCCTAGACCTTTTTCTGACTCTTTCTCTCCCCTTTTTTTTTTTTTTTTTTTTTTTGTGTGTGTGTGTGTGTGTGATACTGGGGATGGAACCCAGGTCATTCTACCTCCAAGCTACACCCCAGCCCTATCTTTTATTCTTTATTTTGAAACAGGGTCTCACTAGAAGTTACTGAGGACCTCGCTAAGTAGCTGAGGCTGGCCACAAACCTGTGATCCTCCTGTCTCGGCCTCTCAAGTACTGGGATTACAAGCATACGTGTGCCACCATGCCCAGCTATTACAATCACTTTTAGACTGAGAGAAAGGAAATTAATACCCTAGACTTTTTTCTGACTCTTTCTCTCCCTTTTTTTTTTTTTTTTTTTTTTTGTGTGTGTGTGTGTGTGTGATACTGGGGATGGAACCCAGGTCATTCTACCTCCAAGCTACACCCCAGCCCTATCTTTTATTCTTTATTTTGAAACAGGGTCTCACTAGAAGTTACTGAGGACCTCGCTAAGTAGCTGAGGCTGGCCACAAACCTGTGATCCTCCTGTCTCAGCCTCCCAGGTACTGGGATTACAAGTGTGCGCCACCACGTCAAAGCCAGAATTTTAAGAGCTACAGACATGGCCCAGTCCCGGGAGTCTGAGGAACACCCCTCAGACTAAATAGAAATTGTAATTCTGAGCCGGGCGCGGTGGCGCATGCTTGCAATCCCAGCATTTGGGAGTCTGAGACCGGAGGATCACAGTTTGCAGACAGCCTCAGCTACTTAGTGAGGCCCTTTGCAACTCAGTGAGCCCCTGTTTCAAATAAAGAATAAAAAAATAGGGCTGGGGTGTAGACCAGAGGTAGAATGCCCCTGGGTTCCATCCCCACTAACACACACACACACACACACACACACACACACACACACACACACACACACAGCCAGGCATGGTGGACCACACTTATACCAGCATTCAGGAGGCTGAGACAGGAGGATCGCAGTGTGAGGACAACCTCAGCTACTTAATGAGGCCCTTTGCAAGTCAGTGACACCCTGTTTCAAAATAAAGAATTAAAAATAGGGCTGGGGGTGTAGCTCAGAGGTAGAATGCCTCTGGGTTCCACCCACAGTACCACAAAAATAAAGAAAGAAAGAAAGTTAATTCTGAAATAAAATAACAAGACTTTATTCAAGACTTACAACAGAAGCCGGGCGCGGTGGCGCACACTCGTAATCCCGGTACCTGGGAGGCTGAGACAGGAGGATCGGGGTTCGCGGACAGCCTCAGCTACTTAGTGAGGCCCTCTGCAACTTAGTGAGACCCGGTTTCAAAATAAAGAATAAAAACAATAGGGCAGGGGGTGTAGCTCGGAGGCAGAATGCCCCTGGCTTCCACCCCCAGACCCACAATAAAGAATAGAGCGGGGTATGGTGGCACGTGCTTGTAATCCTAGCATTTGGGAGGCTGGGGCGGGGGGTGTAGCTGGGAGGTGGAATGCCCCTGGTTCAATCCCCAGAAACACACACACACACACACACACACACACACACACACGCACACACGACAGCAGGGAAGGTAGGGGTTTGTAGCCACGGAGCCAACTGAGGGGACAGTGGATACAGTGGACGCTAATCAACAAAGGCAGACGCCAGGGCAGGGTTCTTCCTAAACCCACGGAACCAGGTTCTTGCTGGAGGTGGCGGGGCAGACATCAAGGAGGGCAGGAGACCGGCCATGCCCGTTTAGGAGGACGCCCCGGCCGGAGGGCCCGGGGGTCTCCACCATGGCCCCGCCTGCGGCCGCAAGGGGGCGACGCCGAGCCGCCTGGCGCAGGGCGGGGTCCTGCCAGCGAGGTCGGGGCGCCCAGGCCGCTCCCTCCCGGGCAGCGGCACCTGCTCCCCCCCCCCCCCCACCGCTCCGGCGCCGGCTGCAGAATCCGATCCCTCCGAGAAGCGAGGGCCCATTGTTTCCCCGCCATCCTCCCGGCTCCCCTGAAGCCAGCCCAGATCGCCTTTCAGGGCGCCCATCTGTGCCGGCCTCGGCTAGACTCCGGCCACCAATGGCTCCTCGCCCGCCCTGCTGAGGCTCCGGCGGCCGCAGGACACCCGCACCGCGGGCTGGCCCCCGCCGGCCTCCCCATCCGCACGGGGGACCTCCGCCATGCCCTCTGCACAGGTGGCTCGGGGAGAAGGCGCCCAGGGGCCGCACCCCACCCAGTGAGGCTTTTTTTAAACTGGTATTGGGGATTGAACCCAGAATGCACAACCCCCAAGCCCCAGAGCCACACCCTCAGCCCTCTTAATTTTAAATTTTAACCTTAATTTGTTTTATTATTATTATTATTATTATTATTAATTATTATTATCATTATTATTATTTTGGTGGTACTGGGGATGGAACCCAGAGGCCTTCTACCTCCGGGCTATACTCCCAGCCCTATTTTATACTTTATTTGGAAACAGGGTCTCACTAAGTTGCTGAGAGCCTCACTAAGTAGCTGAGGCTGGCTTCGAACCTGCGCCATCCTCCTGTCTCCGCCTCCCAAGCGCGGGGATGACAAGCGTGCGCCACCACGCCCGGCTCTTTCTTTCTTTCTTTTTTTGCGGGTCTGGGGATGGAACCCAGGGGCATTCGACCTCCGAGCTATACCCACCGTCCTATGTTTATTCTTTATTTTGAAACAGGGTCTCACTAAATTGCGGAGGGCCCCACTAAGTAGCCGAGTCTGTCCGCGAACCCCGATCCTACGGTCTCAGGATCCCAAATGCTGGGATTACACGCGTGCGCCACCACGCCCGGCTTATTCTTTTATTTCTGAAACGGGTTCTCACTAAGTCACAGGATTCACCAAGGAGCTGAGGTTTGTTGGCAAACCCGGACCTTCCTGTCTCCGCATCCCAAGTACCGGGGTCACAGATGTGCAGCACCACGCCCGTTTTTTTTTTTTGTTTTTTTTTTTTTTTGTTTTGTTTTTTTTTAATGAAACAGGGTTTTGCTAAATTGCTTAGGGTCTGGCTAAGCTGTGGAGGCTGGCCTCAAACCTGTGACCCTCCTGTCTTAGCCTCTCAAGTGCTAGGATGACAGGTGTGGCCACCACACCCAGCTACCCCTATGATATAAAGAAAGAAACCAGAGTGTGGGCCACGTGATCCCCCCCCCCCCCCCCGGGGCAGCTTGCTCCGGTCTCTGGAATGTTCTTCGCTGGGCAGCCAAACCCTGATCAGGTGCCTGGAGACCTGAGTGCTTGGCTCTGACCCCAGGATCAGCCTCCCCCGCCTGGCTCGGGTGCCCTGCCAGGGTGGTGCCTACGGGCCCAGAGGTCTGGAGCGGGGGGGGCAGCCAAGCCCCGGGCGTGAAGCCTCGCAGCTTCCGGGGCTGGAGTTCCAGGTCTCAGGAGGATGAGCGGGACCAGCCCGGGCGAGGCTGGCCAGGTGCCCAGGCGCTGACTCACGCCCGGCCCGCCCCGAGCCTGCAGTTCACGGCCGTGGAACCGCTGTTTACTTGTGATATTGGGGCTTTAACCCAGGGGGGTTTTGCCTCTGAGCTGCGCTCCCAGCCCCTTTTTATTTATTTTTTAATTTTGAGACAGGGTCTCACTAAGTTGCTGAGCTTGGCCTTGAACCGGTGATCTTTCTGTCTCAGCCTCTCAAGTCCTGGGGTTACAGGTATACTCCAGTCCACCCGGCTTTCATTCCTTTTTATTGGCTGAGTAATATTCTGCTGTATGGCTGACTACGTGTGTGTGTGTGTGTGTGTGTGTGTGTGTGTGTGTGTGTGTGTGTGTGCTTCTGGGGCTTGAACTCAGGAACATTCTACCTCTGAGCTCCATCCCCAGCCCTAGTTTTTTATTTATTATTATTATTATTTTTTTTTTTTTGGTGGTACTGGGGATGGAACCCAGGGACATTCTATCTCCCAGCTACACCCTCAGCCCTATTTTTTATTCCTTATTTTGAAACCGGGTCTCAGTGAGTTGCAAAGGGCCTCAGTAAGTAGCTGAGGCTGTCCGCGAACCGTGATTCTCTGGTTTCAGCCTCCCAAGTTCTGGGATTACAAGCGCGCGCCACCACGCCCGGCTCCCAGCCCTGCTGGCGGCTGTCACCCCTTGGCCCCCTGGGCGGTGGGTCAGACCCTCCTCGGTGCCTCCCGGGCCTGGAGCCCCTGCGATGATGGCTGGGAAGGGACGGGCCGAGAGGCTCCTGGGGACGTCCGTCTTCTTGGCGCGGAGGTGGGGGCCCAGCCATGCACACACCCCTTGGGAAACGCAGGCCCACGAAGATTGCCGGGACTTGGGGCCCCAGGCTGGGCCCTCTCTTCCTGCCCGTCCCCTGGGCCCCCCCCCCGGGCCCCCCAGGGCCCTGCTGGGCCACAGGACAGGTTTGGAAGTCGATCGAATAACATAGCCAGCATGGGAGTTTATTCTGGGTTGTGCAGGAGGGGAGGGGGCAGGAAGCGCTGGAGATGCCGCGCGGCTGTCCTCACGCAGGCCAGGCGCCCAGCTGCTCGGGAATGGCTGACACGCGCTGAGGACCTACTGTGTGCGGCCCGCCGGGCGGCTCGTGTAGAGCCCCGGGAAGAGGGATCCTTTCCAGCCCATTCTACAGACGGGGAAACTGAGGAACGGAGAGGACGCGCTCTGGGCCGCAGCCCACCAGGACGCTCGGCTCGCAGTCTGGCTGAGCTCGGCCAGCACCAGGTTCCAGGGTTCTCGGCCCGCGGCGGCGGACATGGCGCGGATTCTGGGCCCGCGCCGCGTGGGCAGCGGGGGTGCGGGGCCCAGCGCGCTCCTGGCTCGCTCTGGCGCTCAGAACTGGGACCCCTGGTGAGTCACTGTCCCTCTGGGAGCCTCGGTCTCCTCATCTGTAAAATGGAGGAGACACTTAGAGAATCCCTGGCCTAGGCCCCGTCCTCCCCTCTTCTCTAACAGAGCCTCGTGCATTCTGGGAAGCCACTTTTGTGTGTGTGTGTGTGTGTGTGTGTGTGTGTGTGTGTGTGTGTGTGTGTCTGGTACTGGGGATGGAGCCCAGGGTCATTCTCCCTCCGAGCTGCACCCCCAGCCCTACTTTTTATTCTTTATTTTGAAACAGGGTCTCATTGAGTCGCAAAGGGCCTCACTAAGTAGTGGAGGCTGGCCGCGAACCGCGATCCTCCTGTCTCAGCCTCCCAAATGCTGGAACTACAGGTGCGCGCCACCACGCCTGGTTTTATTTTTATTTTTGAAACAGGGTCTCGCTAGGTTGATGAGAGCCCCCACTATTCGCTGAGGTTGTCCTTGAACCTGCAATCCTCCTATCTCAGCCTCCCAAGTATTGGGATGACAGGCGTGTGGCACTGCACCGGCTCTGGGCGGCCGTATTTCTTAGCCTCTCTTGCTCTGAGGTCTGAGCATGGGGCTGGCTCCCTTCTGGCCAGTGGGATGTAAAGCGGAAGCCAGAGCCTCCCAAGACTTCACTTCCAGGAGACCTGGGCCAGGCCTGCCTTGGCCCCTCCCTCCTTGCTGGAGCCCGGCAGCCACTTTGTACCATGAAGCAATCTTTCTTTTTCTCAGCCCCTTTTTGTATTTCTTGTTTTGAAAGAGGGTCTCACTAATTTGCGGAGGCTCTCCCTAATCTGCGGAGGCTGGCCTACAACCTGCGACCCTTCAGGCCCAGCCTCCCGAGCACCTGGATGACGGGCGTGTACACTGTGAGTCTGGACTCTCTCTGAGCCCTCGCTGCCTGCAGCCACCTCTGTCCCTGATGGCTGGGCTCACACCAGCGTGGAGTCCTTGCCTGCGGCCCCTGGCCTGTGGCCCAGCATGCTCCGCATCTCACACGTGACCCCCTCCCAGGGTCCCAGGCCGGCCGGCAGTGTCCGGTGCGCGCGGGATGTAGGCAGCCGGCTCTCCTGGCTGGCCCCCAGGGCTGCAGGTGCCGTGGCAGTGGCCGCCGGCCCCGGGGTCTCCCCGAGGTCCAGGCAGGATGAATAGGGGGTCCGGCGATGGGTACCCTGCTGGGGCTGGGCTCTGGGGCTGGCCTTGGCGCCGTCCGCAGAGCGCGTGGCTTCATCCTCAAAGGACGGTGGGGACAGCTCCCGCAGGCCGCGGCGGGTGGCCCTGGCCGCCCGGAGCAGAGCGTGGGTCAGCACGGCCACCAGAACCAGGGCGCCCGAGCCGAGGATGGAGGCAGCTGCTGCGCCCGTCTCAATCTCAAAAAGCAGCAGGGCATAGATTGACAGTGCTGGGGAAAGAAATGTGACTCCGTTATTCAGTCAACAAACACGCATTCTCCACGCCCCGAGGGAGATCTCCCAAAAGGGGGGCAAGGAGAGAAACCTCTACCATGGACAGGCGCACGCCCACTCCCACCCTGCCATGACCACCACAAACGTCTCCGGGCGTGGCCAGTCTGTTCTGGTAAGAGCGGGATCCTCCATACACACCCCGGCGGCGACACTCACTGCCACCCTGTCTCTGAGTCCAGGATCTCAGACCTGTCTCTTAGGCATCTGTGATATGCGAATGAGACCGGGGTTGGCCAATCAGAGCACTGCTTTCTCTGGTCTTAGTGACTGGCAGAGGGATAGCCTATCAGAGTCAGCCCTGGGACTTTCACTTGGCCTATTGGGACAGCGGTATCTTCCTCCTTGTAGAGGAGGGGAGGAGGGTGGCGGGTGGACTTCTTGGCCCTATCTGGGCTGTTTTTATGCCTTCTCTGACTCTGCATGCTGGTTTTTTATTTTTTATTTTTATTTTATTTTATTTATTTATTTTGCGGTACTGGGGGTGGAATTCAGGGGCATTCTACCTCCGAGCTACACCCACAGCCCTATTTTTTTTTTTTTTTTTTTTGGTGGCGGTACTGGGGTTCCTGGAAGCCTTTCTACCTCTGGGCTACACTCTCTGACTTATTCTTTATATTTTTACTTGGAAACAGGGTCTCTAGAGCCAGCGCAGCTGGCTTCGAACCTGTGCGATCCTCTTGTCTCTGCCTCCCAAGCACAGGGATTACACGCATGCGCCACCACGCCGGGCCTATTTTTTATTCTTTATTTTGAAACAGGGTGTCACTGAGTTGCGGAGGGCCTCGCTAAGTAGCTGAGGCTGTCCACGAACCGCGATCCTCGGGTCTCAGCCTCCCAATGCTGGGATTACAAGCGTGCGCCACCACGCCCGGCTGCATGCTTGCTTTCAAAGATGCCACACTGCACTGGGTCTGGAGTATTAAAACCAGGCCAAGGGCTTTTTTTTCCCCTCCTGTTTCTGGGACTGGAACTCAGGGTGTTCTGCCTCTGAGCTGCATCCTCAGCCCTATTTGTTTTTTGTGTTTTTTGTTTTTTGGTCCTGGGAATAAAACCCAGGGGTATTCTACTACTGAGCCACATTCTTAGCCCTTTTTTATTTTTTATTTGGTAACAGGGCCTCCCTAAGTTGCTGAAAGCCTTGCTAAACGGCCTAAGTTGCTGAGACTGGCCTCAAACCTGGGATCCTCCTGACTCGGTCTCCCAAATCCTGGGATTAGAGGCGTGCGCCACCACATCCCCACCCCGTCTTTTATTTTTGAAAGAGGGCCTCTAGGTTGTGGAGGGCCTCACCGAGTTGCTGAGGCTGGCCACAAACCCGTAACTCTCCTGCCTCGGCCTCCCAAGTGCAGGGATTGCAGGCGTGCGCCACCACGTCTGGCCCTTGTTATTTCTCATGTTGAGACAGGATCTCACTAAATGACCCAGGCTGGCCTCACACTAGAGACCCTCCTGCCTCAGCCTCTCCAGTCGCTGGGATGATAGGCGTGTGAGCCGCTGCGTCCGCCCTGGTCCAAGAATTTTAAAAAGCTCTTTCTTTCTTTCTTTCTTTCTTTCTTTCTTTCTTTCTTTCTTTCTTCCTTTCTTTCTTTCTTTCCTCATTAGTCCTCTGCATCTTGCTTGCAATGAATGGATGCTTCTCTCTAAATGAGGTCAGCTAACCCCAAAAGGAGTTTCAGTGGGAGATAAATGGGTTCTCAGTGCTTAATGAGCTGAGAAGATGTCGCTTTCTTTTTCCATTTGTGATTTGGCTTGTATTTTAGATCGAGGGTATCTTTGTGTGTGTGTGGTGCTGGGGATTAAACCCAGCGCCGTTCTACCTCCAAGCTACACCCCAGCCTTTGTATTTTGGGGTTCCAAACAGGGCCTCACGAGGCTGCTGAGAGGTTCACACGTCGCTGAGGCTGGTCTGGAACCTGCAGTGCTCCTGTCTCGGCCTCCCCGGTGCTGGGTCGCGGCGGTGGCACCAGGCCTGGCTACATGAGGGCACCTTGCTGCTGAGAGCACTGACTTCTCCCAGCCCGTGTGGCCCTCGAGGGCGGAGGCGCTGTATGGAGCGTGCTTACAGGAGCCGGGCGTGGTGGCGCGCGCTTGTCATCCCAGCACTGGGGAGGCTGAGACAGGAGGATCGCCGTTCGAGGACAGCCTCGGCTATTACTTAGTGATGCCCTCTGCAACTCAGTGAGACCCTGTTTCAAAATAAAGGATAAAAAGAGCCGGGGGTGTAGCATGGAGGTGGAATACCTCCAGTTTCAATTCCAGAAGGAAGGAAGGAAGGAAGGAAGGAAGGAAGGAAGGAAGGAAGGAAGGAAAAGACTCAAGACAAAACCGAATTGGAATGTCTTGATGAGCTGTCCTGCTGGGTCAGGTAACACCTGAGGACTTTTGTGGCTGTGAACTCTGAACCCCCTGATGGGGCGTGGACAGTAATCATCCCCGAGGTACTGATGGGTAAACTGAGGCAGAGAGCATTCAGAGAGCACACAGCTGGCCCCAGGGTGGCCAGTTCCAGGGTTGACCCCAATTAGGGGTCATGAACACTTGCCAAACCAGGTCCTACACCCACACCCCCGGCACGCACCTGCTAAGTAGACGGAGACCCCGCAGCAGAACAGGCCGAGGGCCACGTGTCTGAGGACGCGGCAGTCGTAGAGGAACCAGTCAGACCTGGGGGCGGGGCAGCAAGAGCGGGGCTCAGGGGGTGCCGGCTGGAGCAGGGGGCGTGGCGGGGCCCAGCTTCCAGGGAGACAGACCCGTGAGGGCCCAGCCACCATCTATCCACCTCACATCAACTCGTCCATCCAACAGGCCACCCAGCCATGCATTCTCTCATCAACCCACCCCCCTGCCCGCTGCCCACCCACCAGCCCATCCATCCATCCGTCCATCCGTACGTACGCAGATACATACATCAGCCCATTCACCTGTCCACCCATCTCTACATCCATCCACCCATCCACCCACCTGTCCACCCATCAGCCCATCCATCCATCCATCTACCCATCCATCTGTACGTACATACATACATCAGCCCATTTACCCGTCCACCCACCCACCCACCTGACCATCCATCAGTCCCTCTATTCATCCACCCACCTGCCCACTCACCCAATAATCTATCAGCTTATCCATCCATTCACACTTCAGCCTGCCTATCTATCTATCCACCCATTCACCCACCCACTCGCCCAAACATCCATCCATCCATCCATCCATCTGTTCATCCACCTATCATTTACCTTGGGGGGGGGTACTGTGGATTGAACTAGGGGTCTTCTACCTCTCAGCTACACTCCAGCCTTATTTATTTATTTATTTACTGCAGTTCTGGGGATGGACCCCAGGGGCATTCTACCTCTGAGCTATATCCCCAGCCCTATTTCTTATTCTTTACTTTGAAACAGTGTCTCACTGAGTTGCAACGGGTTTCACTAAAGTAGCTGAGGCTGGCCGAGAACCCGATCCTCCTGTCTCAGCCTCCAGAATGCTGGGGTTCCAAGCGTGCCCACCACGCCCCGGCTGGCTTCCCTTCTTTATCATTCAAGGCGATCCTTGGGGGAACATCAGGGTCCATTAGCTCCATGTCCTGGAGGCTGAGAGCCAACCCCAGCCCTCCCCCCGTGGGTGCCAGAGACAGCTTGGGACCGATGGCGCCCGCATTCCGGTGCCCTTTGGCTGGAGGACCTCCTGCAGAGGGTCGAGTTCCTATCTCTCAAAGCCATCAGATTGCCGGGCAGGGTGGCGCACACTTGTAATCCCAGTACTTGGGAGGCTGAGACGGGAGGATCACGGGTTCGTAGTCAGCCTCAGCTACTTAGTGAGACCCTGTTTCAAAATAAAGAATAAAAACTAGGGCTGGGGGTGTAGAGAGGAGCTTTGATCCCCTGTACTACAAAAACAAAAACAAGACGACAACAACAACAACAAAAAAACCCTACCAGATCCTGCACCAGCACGGGGCTTCTCTCCCCCAGCTCCCCGGGCTGGGTCACCCGCTGGCCCCCTCCCAGAAGCAGTTCAACCCACGCCCTGCCTGCACCCCGAGGAGGCGCCCGCCTCCCTGAGCCCCGCGAGGAGCCGAGGAGCCGGCCGAGGCCGGCGGCGGCAGGACTCGGCGTGGGGAAGGACCGCACACGGCCTGGGACTACAGGTGCTGGGCCCCATCTGAAACATCCTCCTCCGCAGAATGGGACTCGGCATGGCCGGCGGCGGGAGGGGGAGAGGGGAGGAGGGAGGGGAGGGGGGAGGGGGAGCGCTGCCCCCCAGGCCCCCGGGCGCCCCTCCTACCTGCCGGGGCCGGGCCCCCGCGCCAGCTCGGCGCCCAGGTGGCCGCAGAGCGCGGCCAGGAGCAGGCAGGCGAGGCCGAGCACCAGCGCCAGCGCGGCCAGCGCTCCGGCCAGCGGCAGCAGCGCCCCCGCCGCGGCCTCGGGCAGCCCGGGGCCGGCGCCCAGCCCCGCGCCCGGCCCCGCGCCCGGCCCGGCCCGCGGGCCCCGCAGCTCGGCGCGCCCCGCCTGCAGCTGGAACAGCAGCTGCGCCGCCAGCGCCGCCAGCACGGCCGCCGGGATGCCCAGCAGGGTCATGGCGGCCAGCACCCGGCCGCCGTACGACCGCGCCATGGCGGGGCCGCGCCGGGACGCTCGGGAGCCCGGGGGTCGAGGAGCCGCTGGGCCGCGGACCCCGAAGCGCGCCCGGGAGGACCGGGGCGGGGCCCGAAGCTCCGCGAAAACTTAGGCGAGAGTACTGTCTTCGCGGGACTCCCGCACAGGCGCCCCCTCGGGGTCTGGGCGGCGGCAGCGGGCGGGGCCGTGGGCGGGGCCGGCGTGGGCGTGGTCTGCGGGCGGGGCTGGTGTGGGCGGGGCTGATGTGGGCGGAGCCTGGTGGGCGGGGCGGGTATGGGCGGGACCTGGTGGGAGGGGTTGATGGGGCGGAGCCTGTGGGTAGGGCTGATTAGGGCGGGGCCTGGCCGGCGTGTTGGTGGGGGCGGAGCCTGGTGGGCCCGGTTGGTGGGCGGGGCCTGGTGGGCGCAGTTGATGGGGCGGGGTAGATGGGGCGGAGCCTGTTGGGCTGATATAGACGGGACCTGGTGGGAGGGGTTGATGAGGAGGAGCCTTGGGCAGGGCTGATGGGGGCGGAGCCTGAGAGGGTGGGGTTGATGTGAGCGGAGCCTGGTGGGCAGGGCTCACATGGACGGAGCCTGGTGGGCAGGGTTGATGTGGGCGGAGCCTAGCGGGGCAGAGCTGATGTGGGCGGAGCCTAGCGGGGCAGGGTTGGTGTGGGCGGGGCCTGGCAGGGTAGGGCTGATGCGGGCGGAGCCTAAGTGGGCGGGGTTGACGTGGGGTCTGGTGGGGGCTGATCGGGGCGGGACCTGGTGGGGCGGGACTGCTATGGGCGGGGCCTGTTAGTCGATGTGGGGGGTCCTGGTGGGCGTGGTTGTGGGCGGGGCGGTCGCTCCTACAGGTGCTAGGGCCAGCCCGGATCTAGAGATCTGGCAAAGGGTTTGTTCCTAAAGGTTCAGTCCCACCCTTTTCCGCTCCCCTCCTCCCTGCTCCCACCCTATCACCTAAACACCTCTTTCTTTTTCTTTTCTTTTTTTGCATGGTGCTGGAGATTGAACCCAGAGGCATTCTACCTCTGAGCTACACCCCCCAGCCCTATTTTGTTTCTTTTATTAGGAAATAGGGTCTTGCCAAGTTGCTGGCAGCCACGCTAAGTTGCTGAGGCTGGCTTGGGACCTGCGATCCTCCTGTATCAGCCTCCCAAGTATTGGGATTACAAACATGCGCCACCATGCCTGGCTGCACCTTTTTCTCTTTTTATTATTTATTTGTTTATTTGTTTATTTATTATTGTGGTCCTGGGGATTGACTCAGAGACATTCCACCTTTGCGCTCCACTCTTAGCCCGACTTGATTTCTTACTTGGAAACAGGGTCTCCCTAGGTTGATTGGCCTCATTACTTGCTGAGGCTGTCCTCAGACCTGCTCCTCCTGTCTCAGCCTCTCAAGTACTGGGACTGCAGGCCTCCAGAAAAACTCTCTCTTCCTCCCTTCCTTTCTTTTTCCTTCACTCTCACTTTCTCTTTTGTTTGTTTGTTTGTTTGTTTTGATACTGGAGGTTGAACCCAGAACCATTCTACCTCCAAGCTATGGTCCCAACCCTATTTTAGTTTAGTTTTTGTTTCTGCTTTGGTTTTTTTTTTGTTGTTGTTGTTTTTTGTTGTTGTTGTTGTTGTTTTGCGGGTCTGGGGATGGAACCCAGGGGCATTCTACCTCCGAGCTACACCTCCAGCCCTATTTTTTATTCTTTATTTTGAAACAGGGTCTCATTGAGTTGCAGAGGGCCTCACTAAGTAGCTGCGGCTGGCTCTGAACCGCCATCCTCCTGTCTCCGCCTCCCGAATGCCTTTTTTTTGGGGGGGGGGTACTGAGGATTGAACCTAGAGGCATTCTACGTCCAAGCTAAGCCCAAGCCCAATTTTACTTCTTTATTTGAAAACAGGCTCTCACTAGGTTTCTGAGACACTTGCTATGTTGCCACGGCTGGCTTTGAACCTGCGATACCCATCTCAGCCCCCAAGTCCTGAGATTACAAGCGTGTGCCACATGCCTGGCTCAAGCACTTTTAAAAAGTATCTGAAGGAAGTCGGGTGTGGTGAGGCACATCTGTAATTCCAGTGTTTGGGAGGCTGAGGCACAAGGATGGCAGGTCTCACTCAGCAATTTAGTGAGACCATTCCGAAAAAAATAAATAAATAAAAGGGGCAGTGGGTGTAAGTCAGAGGCAGAAGGCCCCTGGGTTTGAATCCGTGTCTGCCTGTCTGCCTGTCTGCCTGCCTGTCTGCCTCCGTGTCTGTCTGTCTGTCTGCCTGCCCCTCTCTCTCTCTCTCTCTCTCTCTCTCTCTCTCTCTCTCTCTCTCTCACACACACACACACACACACACACACACACACACACACACCACTAATTTTGAATTTCCAGTTTTATGGAAATATCTTTTGTTCAGATTTCAAATTTATTTGAAAAACAGTATTTGTGTACCTGAGTCCTCAGCTCAGTGCCTTCTAGGTAAAATGGCCCTGCAGGAGTTGGTGGGGTAGCTCGGTATCCCCAGGTGACCTCCTTTCTGGCTGTGTGTCTTTGGGGGAGCCCCTTGGCCTCTCTGGACCTTCTCTCTTGCATAGGTGATAGGAACTTGCTCACCCCTTCACCAGGTCTCAGCCCCACACACTCAGCCTCTGATTATCATCAGAGCTAGGAGGACATTTCCGCGTTTGGCAGGTGAAGGAGAGCCCCACAGGCGGCTGGGGTCCAGCGCTCGGAGGTCCAGCTCCGCTCCGGGCGTTGAGGCGACAGAGATGCAAGTCACCTGCGGGTGTGCACCCGACAGATATTGATGGGGCGTCCACCCTGTGCCCGGTGTGGAAGCCTCGGCGGTGACCAAGACGAGCTTGCCCTCTTGGGCTCACGTCATGCTGGAGGAGGTAGAAACGTACCCTAACTCCCCAAGCAGAGAGACGAGTCCACCAAACGACCCAAGGCTGTTTTAGGCCTCATCCTTTGTCAGGGGCTGGGGGCACACAGACCATGGCCTGGCCTGGCCCTGGGGGTGGGGGTGGCTCCTGAGTTTGAGTGTGTCTGGGTTCAGTCTGGAGAGTGGACACCGCACATGAGCCCCCCTCCGAGAGCGCCCCCATTTCCCACCCACCCAGCCTTCTGTCAAATCCGCTGCAATCCTGACAGGTGGGGGGCAGGGGCTCGTCACCTCTGGGTGTGTGACAGCACCGGTTCATGTCACACGGCTCACAGGGACAGGGGTGGCCCCTCCTGCTGCCCAGGTGGGAGGACGGAGGGCTGGACGCAGAATTATCAGTAAAGATGTAATTGGGTGTCCTATCCTATGACTTATTTCAGAAAGATTTTTTTTTTCAGTACTAGGGATGGAACCTAGGGGCATTCTACCTCTGAGCTATATATCCAGCCCTATTTTTTTTTTATTCTTTATTTTGAAGTAGGGTCTCATTCAGTTGCAAAGGGCCTCACTAAAGTAGCTGAGGCTGGCTGGGAACTCGGGTCCTCCGGTCTCAGCGTCCCAAATGCTGGGATTACAAGCGTGTGCCTCCACACCCGGCGAGAAGGATATTTATTTATTTATTTATTTATTTATTTATTTTTGCAGTACTGGGGGTGAAACCCCGGGGCATTCTACCTCTGAGCTACACCCTCAGCCTTATTTTATTTATTTATTTATTTATTTATTTATTTATTTATTTATTTATTTTGCGGGTCTGGGGATGGAACCCAAGGGCATTCTATCTCCAAGCTACACCCCCTGCCCTATTTTTTTATTCTTTATTTTGAAACCGGGTCTCACTGAGTTGCAGAGGACCTCACTAAGTAGCTGAGGCTGCCCGCGAACTGCGATCCTCTGGTCTCAGCCTCCCGAATGCTGGGATTACAAGTGTGTGCCACCACGCCCGGCTTATTTTTTTTTTTTAATTCTTTATTTGAAACAAGGTCTCACTGAGTTGCAAAGGACCTCACTAAGTAGCTGAGGCTGTCCGAGAACCATGATCCTAAGGTCTCAGCCTCCAAAATGTTGGGATTACAAGTGTGCGCCACCACGCCCAGAGAGAAGGACATTTTAAAGGTTTTGGCTGAAAAAACCAGACATGGTGATGCATGCTTGTAGTCCTAGTACTTGGAGGATCACAGGTTCAAGGACAGCCTCAGCAAGTAGTGAGACTCTCATCAACCTAGTGAGACCCTGTTTCAAGAATAAAATAAGCCAGGCGTGGTGGTGCATGCTTGTAATCCTAGTCCTTGGGAGGCTGAAACAGGAGGAATGCATCTCATGAATAGCCTCAACAACTTAGTGAGACTCTGTTTCAAAATAAAGAATAAAAAATAAAGCTAGGGTGGAGCTCGGAGGTAGACTGCCCCTGGGCTCAATCCTCAGTACCAAAATAAAATAAAATAAAATAAAGCTTTGAGTGCCCGGCATGGTGGCACATGTTTGTAATCCCAGTACTTGGGAGGCTGAGACAGGAGGATCTTAGGTTCAAGACCAGCCTCAGCAACTTAGCAAGATTCTCAGCAACCTAGTGAGACTCTGTTTCAAAATAAAAATTTTAAAAAGGGCTAGCATGTAGCTTGAAGGTAGAACACCCCTGGGTTTAATCCCACATAACACACACACACACACACACACACACACACACACACACACACACACACAGAGCTTCAGGTGCCAGGCAGGATAGTATATGCCTGTAATCCCAATAACTTGGGAGGCTGAGACAGGATGATTGCAGGTTCTGTTTCCAAATAAAAAACAAAGAGCCGGGCGTGGTGGCGCACGCTTGTAATCCCAGTTCTTGGGAGGTTGTGACAGGAGGATCACGCAGGTTCGAAACCAGCCTCAGCTACTTAGTGAGGCTCTCAGCAACTTAGTGAGACCCCGTTTCCAAATAAAGAATAAAAAATACATCTAGGGGGTGTATGTCAGAGGTAGAATGCCCCCGTTCCATCCCCAGTAACACACACACACACACACACACACACACACACACACCAGAAAGGGCTGCGGGTGGGAGGTTGAATGCCCTGGGCTTGACCCCAAACACACACACACTACATGCATGCACAATGTTACATGCACACACACCTACATGCGCACACGCTACATGCACACACACCTGAATTTCTGATTTGGTAAATTATCGATTTGGTGAACTATCGATTTGGGATTAGGTAGCGTAAGGAGAGTTGTCTGTACCCCAGCTGTGCCCGCTGAGGTCCAGAAGGGAGCGCCGTGGCTGGCACCTGCAGCAGCCTCCCCACCCGGTCACCCTGAGCCTCCAGCTCCATCCCTGGAGGCCGGGCGTGCAGAGGAGCGCTAAGGGAGGGGCTCGCGGGGTCGGGGCTCCGCGGGCCCAGCCCCCGCCCTCAGCCCGACTCCCACCCGGAGTAGGCAGGCGCGCGGGTTCCGTGGATAATGCAGGGCTAGGCAGCGAGCCTTTTCCAGAGGCTGGACGCTAGGGGGCGTCTGCGTCTCTTTTGCATGTTGGCTCCTCCCCTGAAGACGCGTCTCCCCATGGCGCCGCCAGGGGGCGCTGGAGGCAAAGCGGAGCAGCCTTTGGTGCGGGGAATCAGCGTCTCGCTCCTGCGGGAGGCACCCGGTGGGCTGACTTTTTTTTTTTTTTTTTTTTTTGCAGTACTGGGGATGGAACCCAGGGGCATTCTGCCTCCGAGCTACACCCCCGGCCCTATTTCTTTAGTCTTTTCATTTTTTGAAACAGGGTCTCACCGAGTTGTGAAGGGTGTTGCTAAGTAGCTGAGGCTGTCTGCAAACCTTGGTCCTCCGGTCTCAGCCTCTGAGAATCCCGAATGCTGGGATTACAAGCTTGCGCCTCTACGCCCGGCTTGTCTTTTTTTATTTTCTATTTTGGTACTGAGGATTCTGCCTTTGAGCTATACTCCAAGCCCTATTTTTATTATTTTAAAAATGGAAACAGGGTCTCACCAAGTTGCTGAGGGCATCGCTAAATTGCTGGGGCTGGCCATGAACTTGAGGTCCTCGTGTCTCAGCCTCCCGAGTACTGGGATCACAGGTGTGTGCCACCATGGCTGACCTTATCTTCTACAGGAAAGAAGCAAGGTGAGTGCTTCCAGGCACACCGCCCGGAAGTGGTTTTATTTTATTTTATTTTTTGTGATACTGGGGGTGGAACCCAGGGGCTTTTCTACCTCCGGGCTATACTCCCAAACCTATTTTATATTTTATTTGGAAACAGGGTCTCAGTTTCTGAGAGCCTCACTAAGTAGCTGAGGCTGGCTTCGAACCTGTGAGAACCTCCTGTCTCAGCCTCCCAAGCGCGGGGATGACAAGCGTGCCCCCCCACGCCCAGCTCCAGAAGTGGTTTTAGACTGAAGCGTTTGGTCCTATTCTCCGGCCTCCCTCCGGCCTCCGGGGTCCACCAGGGACAGGGGTGACCCTCTTGCCCTCGCTGGCGCCGGGGCCTCAGTGTGCTTGGTACCCAGTAGAGAAAGGCATCCCGTGTGCAATAGAAAATGGCTGTTGGAGGTGGGCTGTGTCAAACGCACGACGCATTGGCTGAAGCACGGCTTCGGCGTTCTCCGCACGTTTATTCAATTCAGTTCACATTTTCCCACTTTGGAACCATTAACCGTGCCTCCCCCAGGACTCAACAGTATTTCTTGAGGATCCTTAAAAAGTTCTTCCGGCTCCAGCTCTCCAGCCCCGCCACGGGGACTCGGATGCCCCGGTGGACCGGACAGGCCTGTCCTGCGTGTGGGAGAGAATCCCCTGGCCAACCTGCTGCGCGGTGGCGGGCCGGGGTCAGAGGGGCGCCCCCCGCACTGCGCGGCTCCCCCCTAGAAATGTCCACGCCGCGCCTGGGGAAGGGGCTCAGAACAGGCCCCCCCACCCCCCACAGCACGGGAGCTCGAAACAGCCCCCGCCCTGCTGGCCCCCGGGGGAGGGCTCAGAACAGTATTTCCCAATACTAGGGAGGATCCCAAGTTGGAGACAGCAATTGAATAAGATTCCCAGTAATGTAGCAAGACCCTGTTTCCAAAAAACATAGAGTTGTAGGTCAGAGATAGAAAGCCCCTGGGTCAGCCGGGCGCGGTGGCGCACGCTCGTCATCCCAGCATTCGGGAGGCTGAGACCCAAGGATCGCGGTTCGCGGACAGCCTCAGCTACTTAGTGAGGCCCTTTGGAACTAAGTGAGACCCAGTTTCAAAATAAAGAATAAAAAAATAGGGCAGGGGGTGTGGCTTGGAGGTCGAATGCCCCTGGGTTCCATCCCCAGACCCGCAAAAAAAAAGAGAGCAAGCCCCTGGGTCTAATGCCCCTGGGTTTAACCAAAATCAAAACAAAAAACAAAGTCCCCAACCCACGGCTTCTGTCCTACACTGGGTCCCGCCCTCCTCCTGTGCTGATAGGCCCCGCCCCATCACCATGACCCCGCCCCGGGCCCGTGGCCCCACCCACCCCTTGGCCCCGCCCCCAGCCCTGTGGCCCCGCCCCTGGCCTGCCCTCCCCCTCGGAGGAGACCTTCCTCCAGACCCGAAGAGTGCACCACGCACGCGCCGCGCCCGGGAGGTCAGAAGAGCCCGCTGGCCCCGCCCCCCGCGCCGGCCCCGCCCCCCGCGCCGGCCCCGGCCCCGGCCCCGCCCCCGGCCCCGCCCCTCGGCGCGCGGTCCACGCGGTACTTCCGGCGGCGCAGCGGCTCGGTGAGGCTGCGCGGCGCGGGCTCGTCCAGGTCCTCCGGCTGCAGGAAGTTGCGGTCCAGCACCTCGGCCGCCTCCTGCCAGTTGGCGAAGCAGGCGGGGCCCAGGCGCTGGATCTCCGCGGCCGCGTCGCGCGTCAGCACGGCCCCGCCCGGCTTGAGCACCACGACGGCCGGCAGCCGCTGCACCGAAAACCGGCGCCCGAGGTCCCTGCGGGAGGGCGGGCGTCGGTGACCCGGGCCGCGAGCCGCGAATCCCGGGCCGCGAACCGCGAATCCCGGGCCGCGAGCCGCGAATCCCGGGCCGCGAGCCGCGAATCCCGGGCCGCGAGCCGCGAATCCCGGGCCGCGAACCGCGAATCCCGGGCCGCGAGCCGCGAATCCCGGGCCGCGAGCCGCGAATCCCGAGCCGCGAGCCGCGAATCCCGGGCCGCGAACGCAGGGCCCGCAGCCTCCTCCCGGCACGTACTGCGCGCGTGCACGCGGCCCAGACTGGCCCCGGCGCTTGGCCTTCGTGCAGCGCAGAACAGAGCCCAGGAGGCCCGTGCAGGATGAATGAATCAATCAGTGCCACGCAGGGCCACCAAAAAATATTACTCTGTGTGTGTGGTACTGGGGGTGGAATTCGGGGCTTTTCTACCTCCGTTCTGCACTCCCAGACCTATATGTTATATGTAAACAGGGTCTCACTAAGTTGCTGAGCGCCTCAGTAGCTGAGGCTGGCTTCGAACCTGTGCGATACTCCTGCCTCAGCCTCTCAAGCTCAAGCGCGGGGATGACAAGCGTGCGTCACCACACCCGGCTCGCCAAAAAAAATATATAATATTAAATGGGGCAAGGGGTTACTGGTTAGGGAGAGCCACTCCAAGGAGGTGACCTTTGCGCTGAGGTGAGGGATGAGGAGAGGGGGAGCTGGGAAAGGGAGTCCCAGGCAGAGGGCAGGCTGTGCAAAGGTCCTGGGGTGGGAGGGTGGTTGGGATACAGCCCTGGAGGGGCCTGGGAAGGAGCTTACATTTAGCCTAAGCTTTAGGGGGGAGCCAGTGAGAGCTCCGCACAGCCCCCAGCAGACCTTGCAGCCATCCAGGCCGGAGCACCCCACGCCCGCCATTGGTGGAGGGGCCTGCCAGGCTGGGCTGATCGCCCGGTTATTCTTCTCAGCCCACTGGGTTCTCAGATGATCCTCTGTCAGGGGCGCGCACAGAGAGCGCGTGCTACTTGCAGAATCCCAGGAGTAAGATGCCGGGTTCCGCCGTCAAAAATACAGAGCGTAAGCCGGACGTGGCGGCGCAGGCTGGTCATCCCAGCACTCAGGAGGCTGAGACCCGAGGATCGCGGTTCGCGGACAGCCTCAGCTACTTAGTGAGGCCCTCCTTCAAATTAAAAAGAATACAGAACAGGGCAGGAGGTGTAGCTCGGAGATCGAATGCCCCTGGGTTCCATCCCCAGACCCCCAAAACAAACAAGCAAAAATTACAGTGTAGCGGGCATGGTGGTGCACGCTTCTAATCCCGGTACTTGGGAGGCCGAGAAGGGAGGATTGCAGGTTCGAGGTCACCCTCGGCAATTTAGAAATGAGAGACCCTTTTTAGAATATAAAAAGGGCTGGGGGTGCGGCTCAGAGGATGCGTTCTCCTTCAATCACCAGTACCAACAAGACAAGTCAAAAACAGAGTCAGCCTGGCATGGTGGCACACAGCTGTAGTCCCAGAACTTGGGAGGCCGATTTAGGAGGATCGCAACTGGAGGTCAGCCTCAGCAGCATACAAACACTCAGCAACCTAGTGAGACCACTTTTCCAAACAAAAAATAAAAAGGGCTGGGGATGTAGTCCCTGGTTCAATCCCTAGTACCACAAAAAATACATACACACAGCCGGGCGTGGTGGCGCACGCTGGTCATCCCAGCATTCGGGAGGCCGAGACCGGAGGATCGCGGTCCGCGGACAGCCTCAGCTACTTAGTGAGGCCCTCCGCAACTCAGTGAGACCCGGTTTCAAAATAGAGAATAAAAAATAGGGCAGGGGGTGCAGCTCGGAGGTAGAATGCCCCTGGGTTCCATCCCCAGACCTGAAAATAATAATGATGAGGGTGATGGTGGGTGGAGAAGGAAGGTCCCCATGGCCAGAAACCTTAAGCTTGTGTAATAAAATGAAGGAAATGGGTCGAATGTCACCAAGTTCACGGCTCCAATCACGCGCCGGAGAGCTAAGCAAAGAGTGAGACGTTGCCACTGCCCCAGTTTCAGATGCACTTTCAACTCTTTGCTACATTTGACGTTTTCCTGTGATGGGGACAGAACCCAGGGCCTTTGCACATGCTAGGCAACCGCTCTCACCCTGAGCTCCACTCCCAGCTCCTGAAAAACCATTTTGTAATAAAAAGTTGTAGTTTATCCCCAGCTCAGCAAAAGTGAGAAGCCAAGAAGTTGGGGTTAAGTAAGAATGAAAGCAGCCGGGTGTGATGGCGCACCCCGTAATCCTAGTACTTGGGAAGCTGAGACGGGAGGATCACGTGAGTTCAAGCTCAGCCTTAACAAGAACCTGTTTCAGAATTTAAAAAATAAATAAAGGGATGGGGGTATAGCTCAGAGGTAGAATGCCCGTGGGTTCAACCTCCAGTCACAAAACATAAATAAGTAAATAGATAGATAGATAAATAAATAATAGGGTTGAGGAGCCAAGAGGCAAATGCCCCCAGGTTCAATTTGCAGTACTGAAAAGAGAGACAGACAGACAAGAAAGAAAGGGGACTGAGGTAGGAGGATCACAGGTTCGAGGCCAGCCCCAACAACTTAGTGAGGCCCTCAGCAACTTAGACACCACTTCAAAATAAAATAGGGCTGGAACTAGAGCTCAGAGGTAGAATTTCTCTAGGTTCAATGGTTCAATCTGTAGTGCTGCCCCCTGCACGCGTGCGCGCGCACACACACACACACACACACACACACACACACACATACACACACACACAGTAGCCAAACATGGTGGCAAATGCTTATAACGCCAGTACTTGGGACTTTGGGAGGCTAAGACAGGAGAATCACAGGTTTGAGGCCAGCCTCAGCAACTTAGTGAGACCCTCCACAACTTGTGAGACCCTGCTTCAAAATTATTATTTTTAGCCAGGCGTGGTGGCACATGCCTGTGATCCCTGCGCTTGGGAGGCTGAGACGGGAGGATCGCGCAGGTTCGAAGCCAGCCTCAGCCACTTAGTGAGGCTCTCAGCAACTTAGTGAGACCCTGTTTCCAAATAAAGTATAAAATAGGGCTGGGAGTATAGCCCGGAGGTGGAAAAGCCCCTGGGTTCCACCCCCAGCACCACCAAAAATATATATATGATTATTATTTTCTTTTGTGGGTCTGGGGATGGAACCCAGGGTCATTCAACCTTTGAGCTACAACCTCTGCCCTATTTTTTTATTCTTTATTTGGAAACAAGCGTGAGCCACCATGTCCAGCTAAAAAAAAGAATAATAGATGAGGCTAAGTAGCTGAGGCTGTCTGTGAAACCGCGATCCTCTGGTCTCAGCTTCCCAAATGCTGGGATTACAAGTGTGCGCCACCACGCCCGGCCCTGCTTCAAAGTTAAAAAAAAAAAAAAATCCAGGCTTGGTGGCGCACACTTGTAATCCCAGCACTTGGGAGGCGGACACAGGAGGACCGTGGATCGCAGCCATCGTCAGCTACTTAGTGAGGCCCTCAGCAACTTAGCGAGACCCTGTATCCAAATAAAAAAATAAAAAGTGAGGTCCTTTGCAACCCGGTGGGACCCTGTTTCAAAATAAAGAATAAAAAAGCCGGGCGTGGTGGCGCACGCTTGTAATCCCCGCGCTTGGGAGGCTGAGACGGGAGGATCAGGCAGGTTCGAAGCCAGCCTCAGCTGGTTTAAGAGACCCTGTTTCCAAATAAAATATAAAATAGGTCTGGGAGTGTAGCCCGGAGGTAGAAAGCCCCTGGGTTCCATCCCTAGGACCACAAAAAAAAAAAAAAAATAATAATAATAATAATAGGGCTGGAGGTGTAGCTCAGAGGTAGAGCATCCTGGGTTCCATCCCCAGAACTGCAAAAAATTAAAAAAATCCCCATCCCTGTCCCCAAAAAGGCTTGGAGGAGGGTGTAGCTTAGTGGGAGAGGGCTACAGGGGTCAATCCCAGCGCTGTGGGGAGGGGGGAGGCCACTTTCTCCAGACGCATTGCCCGATGGGAATTTCTGCAAGGTTTCTAGCTGAGTGTCCGCGGGCCCTCCCCCTCCCCCTCCCCCAGAAAGCTCCGGCAGGTGCAGTCCTGTGGGTGTCTGGGTTTCCCGGCTGAGTGGAGCCTCCTCCTGCACCCCCACTTCCCGGTACACAGACTGGCACCTGTGTGTGTGTGTGGGGGGGCTGCTGACTCCCTCGAAGTGGACTGGACAGGTCAGTACAGAGATGCTGTGATTTCCCGGGAGCTGCCTCCTCCTCCAGGAAGCCCACCCGGACCTCCGGCCCCGCCTCACCTTCTCAGGTCGTCCTCGAAGGGCAGGAAGAGCCACTTGTCGGGCATGTCCCTGAGGAAGAGGTCCTGCTGCTCCGCCGTGGGGTCCTGGGACACGTACACCAGGGCCAGCTGGGCCGCCCGCAGCACGTGGAACTCGTCGGTGAGCCGCACGAAGAAGTCCTTGAGCACGGGCGCGAAGGCGCGGCTCGCGGGGCAGGCGGCGGCGCCGAAGAACAGCAGCACCAGCCGGTTCTCCAGCCGCCGGCCGAGCTCGGCCTCCGTGTCCAGCGCGTCCTGGGCGCTGTTGTTGCGGATCAGGACGCGGCCAGAGAAGAGCGACACCATGGCGGCCCCTTTGCCAGAAATAGGACGCGCCGGGAAGGCGGCTTAGGCCGCGCTAAGCTGCTGAAATCCGCCGGCTCTGCAGACCTCCGAGGCCGCAAACGCCCTCAAAGCACACGGCGGCCCGGGCCGCGGCTCGCCGGGCACGCAGGAGGCCCTGGGTTCATCCCCAGCAAGCAGAAAGAAAGGGTGAGAGCCAGGCGTGATGGCGCACCTGCCATCCCAGGACTTGGGAGTCGGAGACGGGAGGGTTTCAGGTTGGAGGCCAGCCTCAACATCTGGGGCCTCGGCAACTTAGCAAAACCCTGCTCCGATTATTTATTAATTATTATTATTATTATTATTATTATTATTATTACTATTATTATTGTGTGTGTGTGTGTGTGTGTGTGTGTGTGTGTGTGTGTGTGTGTGTGGTACTGGGGTTCCTGGAAGCCCTTCTACCTCCGGGCTACACTCCCAGACCTATTTTTACATTTTTATTTGGAAACAGGGTCTCCTAAGCCAGCGCGCGCGGCTGGCTTCGAACCCGCGCGATCCTCCCGTCTCCGCCTCCCAAGCGCGGGGATGACGAGCGTGCGCCGCCACACCCGGCTCTCCCATCCTTCTTTTTTAAAAAATCGAGCCGGAGGATCGCGGTTCGCGGCCAGCCTCAGCTACTTAGCGAGGCCCTCTGCAACTCAGTGAGACCCTGTTTCAAAGTAAAGAATAAAAAATAGGGCTGGGGGTGTAGCTCGCGGTAGAATGCCCCTGGGTTCCACCCCCAGTACCGGAAAAAAAAATTAAAAAGAGGAGGAGAAAGACAGACAGACAGACAGACAGACTCTCGTGGGGTCATGGGGCCACCAAGGCAGAGTCTGGAGAGAGGCCGCTGGGACCACGGGACACCTGGAGCCCGGGGAGCGCAGCCAGGAGGGATCGTCCCATTTTCCCTGGAGACGTCAGGGGGCGCTCTGCCGCGCCTCTTTTGTTGTTTTTGGTCCTGGAGATTGAACCTGCAGGCATTCTCCTGTGGATACACACGCCCAGCCCTCTTTTTCTTTTTTTTTTCTGGAGGTTGAACCCAGAGGACTTTTCCCTCTGAGCTACCCCCATCCCCTATTTTACAACACTAAGTTGGGGAGGGCCTCACTGAGGAGCGAGGCTGGCTCCAGACTCCGGCCTCCAGTCTCAGCCTCCCGGGTCTGGATCGCTGCCGCCCCACCGCGCCCCGCTCTGCGTGCCGCTTTATTTTACTTAGTATTTTTTTCTTTTCTTCGCTTTTTTTTTTTTCTTTTGTGGTACTGGGAATTAAACCCAGAGGCATTCTACCTCTGAGCTACATGCTCCGACAAATCTTATTTTTCATTCGAAAACAGGGTCTCACTAGGTTTTTGAGAGCCCCGCCCAGGAAACGGCTGAGGCTGCCTGTGAACCTGCCGTCCTCCTGTCTCAGCCTCCCGAGTGTCCCCCACCATGCCCCGTTTGCTATTGTATTTCAACATTGTTTATTTCTTCTTCTTCTTCTTTTTTTTTTTTTGCAGTTACTGGCGATGGAACCCAGGGTCATTCTACCTCCGAGCTACACCCCCAGCCCTATTTTTTAATTCTTTATTTTGTTTTGTTTTCTTTTCTTTTTGGTGGTGCTGGGGGTGGAACCCGGAGGCTTTCTACCTCCGGGCTATACTCCCAGCCCTATTTTATATTTTATTTGGAAACAGGGTCTCACTGAGTTGCTGAGAGCCTCACTAAGTAGCTGAGGCTGGCTTCGAACCCGTGCGATCCTCCTGTCTCAGCCTCCCAAGCGCGGGGATGACAAGCGTGCGCCACCACGCCCGGCCTTATTCTTTATTTTGAAAGAGGGTCTCACGCCCGGCCTTATTCTTTATCTTGAAACAGGGTCTCACTGAGTTGCCGAGGGCCTCACTGAGTAGCTGAGGCTGTCGGTGAACCCGGATCCTCCTGTCTCCGGCTCCCGAATGCTGGATTACAAGTGGGTGGCACCACGCCCGGTTTCTATTTTCTTCTGCAAAATACCAAGAGATCTTTGCTGTGGCAGACCACCCAGAGGTGGGCCCAGTGGGGGCCGCTGCCAGGTCCCCTGGGCGATCAATAAACATCGGTTGCCTTCCTAGAAGGAAGGACATCGGGAGGCACTGGGCAGCCAGGTGCAGAGCGGCCACCCAGGAGGAGAGGGGTAGGGACTTGTTCTGTTCTCCAGTCAAGAAGTTAGTGTTCTGCCGGGCATGGTGGTGCACGCTTGTAATCCCAGCGTTTTTTTGTTTTGTTTTGTTTTGGTGGTACTGGGCTTCCTGGAAGCCCTTCTACCTCCGGGCTACACTCCCAGACCTATTTTATATTTTCATTTGGAAACAGGGTCTCTTAAGCCAGCGCGGCTGGCTTCGAACCTGCGCGATCCTCCTGTCTCCTCCTCCCAAGTGCGGGGATGACAAGCGTGCGGCACCACGCCCGGCAAGAATAAATAAGATTTAAATAGTAGGGGCTGTATCTAGTGGTAAAGCACATGCTTAACATGTTGAGGACCTGGGTTCCATCCTCAACACTTTAAAAAACAAAAAGAGATTTTTTTTTTTTTTTTTTTTTTTTGGTGGTGGTACTGAGGTTCCTGGAAGCCCTTCTACCTCTGGGCTACACTCCCAGACCTATTTTATACTTTTTTATTTAGAAACAGGGTCTCTTAAACCAGCGCGGCTGGCTTCGAACCTGCGCCATCCTCCTGTCTCCGCCTCCCAAGCGCGGGGATGACAAGCGTGCGCGCCACCGCGCCCGGCTATAATCCCAGCATTCGGGAGGCTGAGACAGGAGGATCGCGGTTCGCGGCCAGCCTCAGCTACTTAGTGAGGCCCTCGGCAACTCAGTGAGACCCGGTTTCAAAATAAAAAAATAAAAAAGGACTAGGGGTGTAGCTCGGAGGTAGGATGCCCCTGGGTTCCATTCTCAATACTGCAAATAAATACATTAATTAATAAATAAGATAATGGCTCACTGGACACAGCCCGGCTCGGCGTGGCGGCAGCAGTCGCCCTAACTAGAGTTTTGGGACCACCTCAAGAAAATAAAATACAAAAACGGGGTTTTCAAAGACCTTTAGGTTCCAGCAGCTGTGGGCGGCATTGGCTTAGGTGGGTAACCACATGGTGCTTAGTCGGGCTTAGGAAACTTGGTAAAATTCAGGGAAGAAGAAGAAAGAGGAACAGGGGAGGAGGGAGTACTGGGGCAAAAAAGAGGAAGTTAGGGCAAAGGGAAAGAGGAGGAGAATTTCAGGACGGGGAATGGAGCGGAGGCCAGCGGAGGGCACCAGGGAGGGCGGTGGACAGTATAAGACCCAGCAGCTTTTGTGAATGAATGACTTCCAGCCCCAGCTCTCTATTTATTTTTCTTTTTAAGTGTACTAGGGATTGGACCCAGGGGTGTTCTGCTTCCGAGCTACACCCCTAGCCTTTAAATTTTATTTTTTATTATGAAACAGGGTCTCTCCAGGTTGCTGACGGTCTCATTAAACTGCTGAGGCTGGCCTCGAACCCGAGACCCTCCTGTCTCAGCCTCCCAAGTGCTGGGACCACACGTGAGTGTCACCGCACCTGGACAGCCCTCCGTTAAAATGGTGGGGGTGTCACTACCTGGGAGAACAAGAGGCCAGCTAGAGGTACCTTCATCCCCATCCCTGGCCTGGGAACGCAGCGTGGGCCCGGGGCTGGCTTTGGGCCTGTCCCCCGGATCTGCCTCCTCGCCCCCCAATTCCACCCACCCCGAGCTGCTGCAGAAACCAATGGCAGCTGGGGGCGGGGGCGAGGCCTGCCCGGCCCTGTCCTTCAAGTGGGGCTGGAAGCGGGCCCTGGCCACCTACCAAGAAGAGCGCTGCGAAGGTCGGCCAAGCGGGCTGGAGAACAAGCAGGGGCGGAGTGGGCAGGGGGGCACGGAGGGGGGCCGTGCAGGGAGGCCGGGGCAGAGGCAGGCATGGGCACAGCGCAGCCAGAGGGCCAGGAGGAGGCCGCAAGCAGCAGACGCCCCTGGAGGGACCCACCGGCGCGGGCTAGGTTTGCAGACCCCTGCCTGGGAGCCACAGTCCCTGCCTGCCTCCTGCCTGAGCTTCTGGGGAGCCCCGAAAGGAACTGCTGAGTCCGAGGGTCTGCAAGCGGCTCCAGGTCAGCTAAAGAGCCGGGCTGCCCAACCCTCAGCCCAGGCTGGCCTCTGCCCGCTCAGGAGCAGGGCTTTGGGGGCCTCTAGGTGAGCCCCGAGGAGCGCAGGCTGCGAAGCAGGCCTCGCCGGGGCGCTTGGGGGTGCTTGGGGGTCAGGATGGGAGCCTGGGTTGCGGGCTCTGTACCCGCTGGGCTTCTGGGGCGTGACATTGAAGCTCTGGGATTAGGATTTTAGGATTAGCTGGATCTTGGCTCTGCGTGCTCAAGTTTAAGGAGGACTTAGAACTTCCCGAGGCCCTTAGGGGGCAAGTCTGGAACTCCCTAAGTCTCTAGCGTGCGTGTTTAAGACTAAGACGCCTCGGGGCTTGGGTTTAAGACGTGCTGGGGCAAGGCTCCAACGCGCCCGGGTGTGAGCGGGGACTTTCTGGCCTCCCGGGCTCTCCATGCCATCTAGGGCGGGGCCCAGCGCCGAGAGCCACGCCCCCGCCTGCGGGACCCACGCGCTTCCCCGGCACGCGGCTAGGGAGGGGCGGGGCCGGTTGCCAGGGAGACGGCGGCCCTTCACGGCGGGCCGCTCTAGCCCCCGCGTCTCGTTGGCCGTCGGCTCGCTGGCCCGCGGCACCGCTCTATGGCCGTGGTCTCCGGAGGGGGACCGGCCTCGGCCACGAGGGTGGGGGGAGAATGAAGGGTTAAAACATAGGCGGGGCGTCGGGCTTAGGGCGGGCCTTGGGCGCTGAGGGCGGCGCAGCGGCACCTCGGGTGGTCAGAGACGGGCCGGAGGCGGGGCGGTGGCCAGGGAGGAGCCTGGGCCCGGGGGAGGGGCGGGGGCGGGGCTTGAGCAGGCTGGGGGCGGGGCTTGAGCAGGCTGGGTGCCCGTTGGGGCGGGGCCTGGCCTTAGAGGGGGCTGGGTCCTGCAAAGGGCGAGAAAGTAGGTGGAGGTGACTCGGAGGAAACCCCCGACCCGAGTCGGACCGAGTTGGGAACAGGACATGGAGAGGTTTCTGGGACAGAGGGTAGGGTCTACTCTTGGCTTAGGTCCGGTGCTTAGGGCTGTGGCTAGGAACAAAGTGGAGCCCAGTCTTTAAGGGCTAAATAGTGGAGGCGGAGCTTCGTTCTCAGGGCTGGCCGGAAGGTCAAGGCAGGGGGCCGAACCTAGCGGTGATTGACAGTATGGAAATCCTAGGCCTGGACCAGGTCTTGTTGCATCGATTGGCAGGGAGACGGTGCACCAGCCTGGAGGTGGAGCCTATCCGAGAGGTGGCCAATCCCAGGCGTGGGGCGGGGCCTTTCCCTAGGTTACGGTCCTGGTAGCCTCCCGGGGAGGGGCGTGGCCTGACCAGAGACGGGCTGAGCTATTCAGGGGCGGGGCCAGTGTCTGGGGGCGGAGCTCAGCCTGGGGGGGCGAGACCTGGTTTCCAGGGATCGTGATTAGATTGTAGCCCGAGGAAGGGCGGAGCCTAGGCTTGAGGGCGGAGCTTGGCCTGGGGCCTGGCCTGGCAGTGCCCGCCTGGAAATACCAGGCCTGGGGGCGGGTCGTAGTGCAATGATTGGCAGGGAGGCGGGGCACCGGGCTGGGATGGAACCTGTTTGGGAGGTGACTAATTCCTGGCCTGGGGGCGGGGCCTGGCTCCTAGGATACGGCTTTCGGTGCCGCCCGGGGCCGGGGCGGGGCGCGCTCACGCTCTCCGCCCGCAGGATGCGGACCCCGGGTGCGGGCGCGGTGTCCGCGGCCTCGCTGGCGCTGCTGTGGCTGCTGGGGCTGCCGTGGACCTGGAGCGCGGCGGCCGCGTTCGGCGTGTACGTGGGCAGCGGCGGCTGGCGCTTCCTGCGCATCGTCTGCAAGACCGGGAGGCGAGACCTCTTGTGAGTGTCACCTGGGCCGGGGTCGGGGTCGGGGTGGACGTCGGAGGCGCGGCTGAGTGGCCAGGGGCCCGGCTGCGGAGGTCGCGGGTGGGCGCGGGGTCTCCGAGGGTCGGAAGGGACTTCAGAGGCTTGGGGCCTGGAGGGGTGACAGATTGGGGGGCTCTAAAGGGCAGCGCAGGGGAGAGATTGGGGGGCCTGGAAGGAGGTGTGTGGGTTGCAAGGCGACTGGGACTCTGGGACTGCCTCGGAAGCTTTAGGGAACCCAGATGCCAACCTTGGCGTCTCTGGGCAGCTGGTGGAAAATCCAGGGAAGCCCCAGGATCTGGGGTCTTTGGGAGCTCTCTGAGGGCTCACAGGGTGACTCGGTGTCTCTGGGGGCTGGTGAAGGGTTGCATTGGGAGCCGTGATAGACTTTTAGGGTCTCCCAGGGGTGCTCCTTCAGGACCATTTACAGGTGTGTGCGTGGTTGGGGGAGCTCAGAGAATCTGGGGCATGTGTGGGAGTTGGATGTCCAGGTCCTGTGGGGGAGGTCACTCTCTACCCCAGAGCTTGTTTGGGGGTCTCTGGAGACTGGATTCTCTGGGAGGATTCTGATGTGGGTCTTGTCTGGGGGTCCTTGGAGGGCTCTGGGGTGTCTCAGAAGTTTGCTCCAAGGGGGCATAGAGGACCGGCCCTTCTGGGGTTCTTCCTGGGCTGCTGGAGCTTCCAGGGGGACAAGTCCCAGGCTCCGCCCCTTACAGGTGCAGGTGAGGCTCTTGGTGTGCTGTGCTGGGCTTCCCCAGGCGCCCTGCTGAGAGGCGGGGCACTGACCGCAGAGGAAGGACGGTTCTCACCTGAGGGCCGGGTCGCGGAAGTCAGGTCGGGTTCCCCTGCAGGAGGACTACTTCCGAACTTTCTAAAGGCGGCCCCTTACCTGGTGTGGTGGCGCACACCTGCAGTCCCGGTACTTAGAAGGCTGCGACGGGAGGATGGCAGACTCACGTCCTCTGCAACTTAGCAAGACCTTGTTCCAAAATTTAAAATAGCAAGGGCTTGGGGTATAGCTCGGGGGTAGAATGTCCCTGGGTTCAGTCCCTAGTACCTACCACCATTCTTTCTTCTCTGTGATGCGAATCCCTGCCACACCACATCCAACACGCAGACCTTCACCTCCTGCTCGGCCCTCACCCCCACCCGCCGGCCCCCCATGTTCCCCAGTACAGGTGGCTGCCTGGTCCCCAGCTCAGCTCAGGGCTTCCTTCTGCCTGGTGGGTGCTGTGACATGCTGTCAGGGAACCTCTGCTGCACTCTCCTGCTCGCTGCCCCGGGCGGCTCCTTGCCCCTAGAATCCAGACCACGCTCCTGAGAGAGGCTGCCAGGTCCCCGCCTGTGCCTCCGAGTCAGCTCTCGCCCGGCATTCTCTGGACTCGTGACACTTGCCCCTGGCTGTGCCGAGCTTGGCCTTTGTTGGCCCCAGGGCCTTTGCCCGCGCCTCCCTCTGCCTGCTGCTCCTCATGTCCCACCACACCCAGCTTAATGTCACCTTCTAACTGCGCCTGGGGGCCCAGCCTGCAACCCCAGTACTCGGGAGGCTGAGACAGGAGGATCGCAGGTTCAAGGACAGCTTTGCCAACTTAGTGAGACCCTGTTTCCAAGGGCTGGGGTGGAAGAGGTAGAATGCTCCTGGGTTCAATCCTAAAGAATAAAAATAATTTTAAAAAGTAGACTGTCTCCCAGAGAAGCCTGGAACCAAGGCCCAGCCCACATCGTGGTGACAGCCTCAGCCTGTGCTCTTGTCCCGAGCCACTGGCTAAGCAGCCCCAGGACATTCGACCTCCCAGCCACACCCCCAGCTCTATCTTTTATTCTTTATTTTGAAACAGGGTCTCACTGAGTTGCAACGGGCCCCACTAAGTACCCGAGGCTGTCCGCGAACCGCGATCCTCCTGTCTCAGCCTCCCAAGCACTGGGATTACAAGTGGGCGCCACCGCGGCAGGTCAGTGGGTAATTCCGGGGTCCTTTGTTACACCGCGGCATCTGGTGAGTGTGGCTTGGGCAGCCCTCGCCATGCTCCCCGCCTTGTTCCTGTAGCCCTGAAAAGAAGGCTTTTTATCCATCCCATCGTGCAGGTGAGCAGCGAGTCCCAGGAGGGAGAACATTTTCCTAGAAACACGCGGTGGGGGCGGGGCCTCTGGAAGCCACGCCCACTGGGTCTGCACACTGGCTGCAGAAGGCGTGTGGGCGCCCTGCCCTGGTCCCCTAACCCGAGTGGATCAGCTTCATGAAACCTGATCGCATTCCTCCTGTGGGTTTCTTCCTGCTGGGAGCCCTGGGACTCAGGATTCTCGGAGGGAAGTTCAGGGGAGGCCTGCGCGGACAGTGGTCTCTTTGTCCCGGGGTGTGGGTGGCTTGGGCGGCCGCCAGGAGGGCCGCGCAGGCCTGAGGCTGGAACAAAGCTGCGGAACCGCCGCCGCCCGGCGTCCTTGAGGGACATAGCGTGGGCCTGTGACCACCCTGCCCCTGCCCAGCTGTGTGAGCAGCTGAGGCTCCAGTTCCTGTTTCCTGCTCTGCGTGGGGCGCCTCCCTGCAGGGCACCTCCTGGGCCTGCCGCCCTCGCCCTCTTCCTGTGGCTGCCACGTCCAACCCCCGGGGGTCTTTGGTACTCTTTTCTTTGTGGTACTAGGGATGGAACCCAGAGGCACTCTACCTCCAAGCTACACCCCAGCACGATTTATTATTCTTTATTTGGAAACAGGGTCTCACTGAGTTGCTGAGGACCTCACTAAGTAGCTGAGGCTGGCCTTGAACCTGATCCTCCTGTCTCAGCCTCCCGAGTGCCCAGCTTTGGGGTGCTCTTTTGACGTCACCTGCGGAAGCCCTTAGAGCAGAGTCAGGTATACAGCCGGTGCTCCAATGTGCTGGCACTGATTGCCATAGGCTCAACTCAGTAGCCGGCTGGCTGGAAGGAGGCTGAGACCCTGGCCATGGGCGCTGCCCCCTTACCTGGTCCTCTGACTCCCTGTTCCTTCCATTTCTGCCGTGCTCTTCCTTAGAGAAGCAGGCACCGAGTGCCTCCTGTGTGCCCCGGGCCCTTGACACACAGTGGGCACTTGGCAGTGCTCTGTGGTAGGCCCACAGAGGAGCCTGTGAACAGGTTTGTTTCTGGCTTGTTCTGCCCTCGATTGGCTGTGCCACCGCGGGCCTGTTAGTCCACCTCTCTGAGCCCCTGCCCGTCCACCATCTAAAATGTCGTGGGGTCAGTGGTATCACCCCGCTCTGAGGGTGGCTGTCAGGGTAGCGCCGTGTTTGGCAAACAGTAGGTGCTCAGTAAATGCGGGGGACGAAGCCTCGGTAGCACGGAGCGGCTGTGCGCTGCCCTTCCTAGTGAGTTCACCCCGGCCTTCTGGTCAACCCCGGCTCACCCTGAAACCCAGTGGGAGGCCTGTGGCCCCGGGCAAGGCCGGGTCCCTGCACCCAGTAGCCTCTCCTGCTGCCACTGGGACTGGGGATGGAAGCCAGGGGCATTCTACCTCCGGGCTACACACCCAGCCTGAGTTTTTATTCTTTATTTTGAAACAGGGTGTCACTGAGTTGCAAAGGGCCTCACTAGGTAGGCTGTCCTTGAACCACGATCCTCCTGCCTCAGCCTCCCAAATGCTGGCAGTACAAGCGTGCGCCACCGCGCCCGGCTAAGGCCGTTTCTAAATAGGGTCACATACTGCGGCTCTGGGTGGGTGTGAACTTGGGGCACCCTTCAGCCCGCTGTGCTTGCTCAGGAGGAACCGGACTGAGCTTCCACCAGCCCGAGGGGCCCCAGAACCATCCTCAGCAGGACGCCTGGTGCTGGGGCTATAGCCATGGACAGACAGACAGACTGGTCTCTGACCTCATGGAAATGGACAAAAGAATCCTGGAGCCGGGGTGGTGGTCCATGCCAGTAATCCAGTATACAAGAGGCTGAGACAGGAGGATTGGAAATTGGAGGTCAGCCTTAGCAACTCAGTGAGACCATTTCAAGATTAAAACCAAAAAAAGAGTGCTGGGGATGTGGCTCAGTTAGAATACCCCTGGGTTCAACTCCCCACACCAAAAAAGAATCCCGAAAGCCCATATGGGAGGAGCTCGGTGTGATATGGCCATGAGTTCTCTGCAGGAGATAAGGCGGGACGTGGACATGTCGTCACTGTGCTGTGCAACAAACTGCCCCGGAATTCAGGGCTCAAAACGAATGACCTCCTGTGGCTTCTGTGGGCCAGGAATTCAAACGTCTCCACGGGGCACCTTTTCCCTGTTCTGGGAGAGACCCCAATCCAGCATCAGAATCACCTGGCTCAGAGGTGTAGCTGGGACGCCTGCCTGCCTGCTGCGTGGGCCCCCACAGCATGGCGCTGGGTCTAAGGACCGGTGTCCAGAGACAGGCAGACAGAGGCAGACAGACAGACAGACACAGGCCTCGTGCCAGGCAGGAGGTGACTGCTGTGTGCCCCCGCCTTAGTCATCATCCTGCTTCTATCTTGCTCTTCATTAGAAGTGGGCCCCCAATTCTGCTCACATCCGGGGGCGGGGGCCCCACCTCTGCAGGACACCATCAGAGAGCTTGCGGCCATGTGTGCGTGTGTGTGTGCAACTAGGACTGACCCCAGGGGCATGCTACCTCTGAGCTACAGCCCCAGCCCTCTTTCAGTTTGTGTGTGTGTGTGTGTGTGTGTGTGTGTGTGGTGGTGCTGGGGGTGGAACCAGAGGCTTTCTACCTCCGGGCTATACTCCCAGACCTTTTATATTTTTTATTTGGAAACAGGGTCTCACTAAGTTGCTGAGAGCCTCACTCAGTAGCTGAGGCTGGCTTTGAACCTGCGCGATCCTCCTGTCTCAGCCTCCCAAGCGCGGGGATTGCAAGCGTGCGCCACCATGCCCGGCTCAGTTTTGTCTTACAGCAGGGTCTTGCTGAGTGGCCGAGGGGCTTGCCAAGTTGCTGAGGCTGGCTTTGACCCTGCGGCGTCTTGTGTCCGCCCCCCAAGTCCTGGGATTCCAGGGAGGTGCCACCGTCTGTGCCTGGCCACACCTGCTCTTGTAACATACCTCCTGCTCTGACACTAAACTGTTCACAGCGCAGCGCCCTGGTCACCTAACCACCTCCCAGGGCCCCGCCTCTCCACACTGCGGCGTGTGGGGTTGAGTTTCCCACACGCAGCTTCTGGGGGAGGGACCACCTCCCATGGCAGGTCCCCGAGCAGCAGCCTGGCCGCCGGAGGCTGCCCCTGACCCCCCCTCCACCCTGGGCCTGCTCTGCTGCAGGGCAGCTGGCCCCGAGGCCCTGCAAGAAGTGGGTGCCCCTGCCCGGGGCCAAGCATGACCCGCAAGCCCCAGCTGGCAGCGGCTGTGATGTCCGGAGAGGGCCTTGGGGACTGCTGTGGCAAGCTCGGGTCCCAGCAGGGTGGGGTTTTCTCCTATTGTGTCTCCAGAGTCCAAGTCCCCACCCACCCAGAGCAGGGAGAGGCGGCCTGCCAAGAGGGCAAATTAATCAATTACACATGGCCTTGGAAGTGCCCGGAGAGAAGAAAGCTGGGCAAAGGGAGGGGAGCCCGGACGGGTTGGGGCACAGTTCCAGATGTGGACTCAGGAATGACCACCAGGGAGAGGGAAAGAGCCCTCTGGGTGCTGAGGGGGGTGTTCTGGGTGGCGGGCACAACCTATGCAAAGGCCCTGAGGCGGGAACAGCTCAGAGGATGGAGGGCGGGGCTTTCCCATCCCTGGTGTCACCCAGCACATCTGGGTATTTGCTGTCTGGGCATGAATATAAAGATCTGCCCGTCCCGGTTACTTGCTAGGGAACCAGGCCTGGGCGCTGGCTTCTGCCGAGTAACTGCAGGCCCTGCAGCCCCCTGGGGCAGGGGCCCTGGTGGGGATAGGGAGGGAAGAGGTGCAGGGGACTCCTGGGGGGTCCAGCCACAAGGACCTCAGGACCCCACTCCGGTCCCCTGGGGCCTTCCAGGGACGCAGGTGTCCCAGGCAGGAAGTCTTGCAAACCTCATCAGAACCGTGAGGCCTTGTTTTCAAAATCGCTGTGCTGGGCTCTAACAGGCCTCGTCCCCCTGGTCTTTGGCTCTTCCTGGGGCCAGCGAGTCCCTGCCTGGGGCCTGGCCTCCCTCTGCCTGGGCCGGCCATCCTGCCCCCCCCCCCGCCTGTCCCACTCAGGCCCTTGGCTCCCACCACGCCCCCCGCCTGTCCACACGCTCCGTGACCGCCCTCAGCTGTCACCATCCTGTGCCCGCCCTGCAGAGGGCCTCCCGCCGGGGAACTGGAGCCCTGCGGTGCGACCCCGTGGTCCCTCCTCATTGTCCACAGAGCCGTGTCGCCCGCAGTGGGCTCTGGTGAACACCGCTGCCATGGAGGGAGGGAAGGAAAGGAGAGAGGGAGGGAGGGAGGGAGGGAGGAATGAAGGAAGGCAGGAAGGAGAGGTGCTGGGCGAGGGCCCATGACCATCTGCGCGCCCTGGACTGGAAGCTCGGGCTGGGCTCCTCCCCTGCACCTGCCGGGGCTCCTCCTCTCCCTCCCGCGCCCCGGGGCAGAGTGCACCCCGCAGCTTAGGCCCAGGACTTGGGGAGCCTCAGGGAGGCCTGGGGAGCACAGATGGAGGGGGTTTGACAGGGACTCTGCCTCTGGGGAGGCCGGTGGCGGGGTGAGGCCGGAGGGGGCAGGAGGCGCCCACGCCCGCCTTGCGCCAGTCAGCAGGATGCGGTTGTCACAAGCATGCCGCCCAAGGCTGCCTCCATAGCTAGAAAAAAAGAAACCGGGTCTCACTAAGTTGTGGAGGGCCTCACTAAGTACCCGAGGCTGTCCTCCAACTGTCATCTTCCTGCCTCAGCCTCCCAGTTATAAGGGCTTATAAGCGTGCGCCACCACACCTGGCGTGTGTGTGCGTGTGCGTGTGTGTGTGTGTGCACGCGTGTGTGTGCGTGTGTGTGTGTTCCTGGTGATAGAGCCTGGGGACATTTTCCTTCCAAGCTATATCCCCAGCCTTATTTTTTTTTTTTATTTTGAAACAGTGTCTCACGAGGTTGGTAAGTCTCACCACCTGTGAGGCCGTCCTAGAACCTGCGATCCTCCTGTCTCAGCCTCCCAAGTACTGGGATTACAAGCGTGCACCACCACGCCCGGCTTTTTTTTTTTTTTAGGTCATTTCCCACTTATCTAGCCGCCTGTGGTGAGAGGCAGCTGCTGCCCCCTCCCGGCCATCCAGGGACCTGCTTCTTGCACTGGGGGCTCTGCTGTCCGGGGCCTGTATCCACCAGCAGTGGGGCAGGAGGGACTCCTTAGGCTGTGCGCCGGGACGGTTGCTGGGATGGGGTTTGGCCTCTCCTCCTGCAGGGTCATCAAGCTAGCTGCAGTGGAGGGCAGGTCTCTAACGCACCCTGGAGTGGCCAGGCCAGCTTTAAGGAATCCACCTTTTCCCCGGCCAGTTGGCAAATGGCCCACATGCCCCGGGCCCCCTGTGAGATCCAGCAAGAAGCACATAAGAGCTGGGTGTGGTGGTGCACACCTGTAACCCCAGCACTTAGGAGGCCGAGAAAAGAAGATCACAGGTGGCAGGCCAGCGTCACCCACTCCGGCCCTCAACAACTTGGCAAGACTCTGTTTCCAAATAAAATAATAAATGAAATAGGACTGGGGACGTGGCTGGGAGGGAGGTAGAATGCCCCTGGATTCGACCCTCATCACCAAATAATAAAAATAAAGGATAAAAAGCATAATCCCACAGGGAAGCCGGGCGTGGTGGCGCACGCTAGTAATCCCAGTACTTGAGAGGCTGAGACAGGAGGGTCACAGGTTCGCAGCCAGCCTCAGCTAGTGAGGCCCTCCGCAACTTAGTGAGACGCTGTTTCCAAATAAAAGGATTAAAAAGTGAGTCCGGAGGTGTAGCTTGGAGGTAGAATGCCCCTGGGCCTGCCCTGGGACCCCCAGGGCAGGGTGGGGTCCGGGGTCCGGGATCTGGGGTCCGGGAGGGCCAGCGTGACCCTCTCCTCCCCCTCGCTCAGCGGCCTCACCGTCCTGATCCGCGTGCGCCTGGAGCTGCGGCGGCACCAGCGCGCCGGCCACACCATCCCCAGCATCTTCCAGGCCGTGGCAAAGCGACAGCCCGAGCACCTGGCCCTGGTGGACGCGGGCAGCGGCGCGCGCTGGACCTTCGCACAGCTGGACAGCTACTCGAACGCCGTGGCCAACCTCTTCCTGCAGCTGGGCTTCGCGCCGGGCGACGTGGTGGCCATCTTCCTGGAGGGCCGGCCCGAGTTCGTGGGGCTGTGGCTGGGCCTGGCCAAGGCGGGCGTGGTGGCCGCGCTGCTCAACATCAACCTGAGGCGGGAGCCCCTGGCCTTCTGCCTGAGCACGTCGGGCGCCAAGGCCCTCATCTATGGCGGGGAGATGGCGGCGGGTAAGGGCGAGGCGCCCTGGGCAGCGTGGGGGCTCCGCATCGGGACTACGTCCAGGGGCTTGGGAGGGGGCCCCACGGCCGTGAGCCTGACCACGGCGCCGCCCGTCCGGCCGCAGCGGTGGCAGAGGTGAGCGGTCAGCTTGGGAAGAGCCTCCTCAAGTTCTGCTCCGGAGACCTGGGGCCCGAGGGCGTCCTGCCGGACACCCAGCTCCTGGACCCGATGCTGCAGGAGGCGCCCACCAGCCCCCTGGCACAGCCCCCGGGAAAGGGCATGAACGGTGAGCCCCCGAGGAGACCCCTCAACGTCACCCTGCCCCCGCCCCGGCCGCCAGCCCCCAATGCCCCGTCTCCTGCACACAGATCGTCTCTTCTACATCTATACGTCGGGGACCACCGGGCTGCCCAAGGCTGCCATCGTGGTTCATAGCAGGTAAGCCCCTGTGGCCGCATCCCGGCCCAGAGCCACCCAGACACATGCCCTGCTCGGCCCCCTGCTCTTCCATTCTGGCCGCCAGTGGCCACAGGAGGCTTAAGATTGTCAAGTCAGCCGGGCGTGGTGGCACGGGCTTGTGATCCCAGCGCTCGGGAGGCTGAGACGGGAGGATGGCACAGGTTCAAAGCCAGCCTCAGCTACTTAGTGAGGCTCTCAGCAACTTAGTGAGACCCTGTTTCCAAATAAAATATTAAAAAGGTCTGGGAGTATAGCCCGGAGGTAGAAAGCCCCTGGGTTGCACCCCAGTACCGCCAAAAAAAAAAAAAGATTATAAAGTCAGAGCCTGCGCGGTGGTGCACACTTGTAATCCCGGTACTTGGGGGGCTGAGACAGGAGCATCGCAGCTTCACAACCAGCCCCCGCAACTTAGACCCTGCTCCGAATGGAAAATAAAATCGGCCTGCGGGTTTAGCTCGGAAGCAGAATGCTCCTGGGTTCAGTCCTCAGTACCACGTCACGCACAATAAATACGTGAACAATAAAATCGGGTCGGGGGGTGTGGGTCAGAGGTACTGAGTTCAACTCCCAGTACCAACAAAAAACAAGAAGCCACCCTAGGCCCATTTCAGGGCGGCTGGTCTCCTGCCCCCTCCCCAGCAGGGCCCCACCTCCCCGGGGTCACACGGAGACCCCCTCCGTGTGTGTGGGGGGCAGGCCGATTCCCCTCTTGGCTGCCCGCCCCCAGCCCTCCCCAGGACCGAGGCCCGCCTGTCCTCCCCCCGCAGGTACTACCGCATCACGGCCTTCGGCCACCACTCCTACAGCATGCGCGCGGCCGACGTGCTCTACGACTGTCTGCCCCTGTACCACTCGGCAGGTACGCGCCTGGGGGGGGGGGGGTCCGGCGGGGCCGCGGCTGCATCCGCGCCTTCCCTCGCAGGGAACATCATGGGCGTGGGCCAGTGCCTCATCTACGGGCTGACCGTCGTCCTCCGCAAGAAATTCTCAGCCAGTCGCTTCTGGGAGGACTGCATCCAGCACAACTGCACGGTCAGCGCGCCCCGCCCCCGCTGCAGCAGGCCCCGCCATCTAACCTCTTGGAAGTGGGTAGGGGTGTTGCACCCATTTTGCAGGTGGGGAAACTGAGGCTTTCAAAGCAGCTGCGCTCGGACCCAGGGTGCCTGAGCCCCTGAAAGTGCTGCCTTTCCGGAGCGCTGGGGACAGTGTAAAATGACCCGAGGGAGGCCGCCAGCTCCCCGGGAGGGGGCACGGCCGGGGCTTGCAGGGGGCAAGCTGGGGCAGAGGAGGGGCTGTAATCCCAGTACGTAGGAGGCTGAGACAGGAGGATTATAGGGTTGAGGCCGGCCTCAGCAATTTAGACCCTGTTTCAAAAAATAAGTAAGCTGGGTGTGGTAGCTTGGGAGGCTGAGGCTGGAAGATCACAGGTTCAAGGACAGCCTCAGCAACTTAGTGAGGCTCTCATCAACTTAGCAAGACTCTGTTTCAAAATAAAAAAAATATGTGCCGGGTGCACGCTTGTAATCCCCGCGCTTGGGAGGCAGAGACAGGAGGATCGCGCAGGTTCGAAGCCAGCCGCGCTGGCTTAGGAGACCCTGTTTCCAAATAAAAATATAAAATAGGTCTGGGAGTGTAGCCCGGAGGTAGAAGGGCTTCCAGGAACCCCAGTACCACCAAAAATAAATAAATAAATAAACAAACAAACAAACACTGGGTTTGGTGGTGCCCGCCTGTAATTCCAGTACTTGGGAGCCTGAAGCAGGAGGATCGCAGGTTCAAAGCCAGCCTCAGCAACGTAGCAAGGCCCTCGGCAACCTAGCGAGAGCCTGTCTCCAAATAAGAAATAAAGTTGGCTGGCTGGGGGTGTAGCTTGAAGGTAGAATGCCTCTGGTTCCAACTCCAGTACCACAAAATAAATTAAATAAACAAGTGATTAAATACAACAGGGCTGGGGCATAGCCTGGAGGTAGAGCGCGCCTGGGTTCCGATCCCAGGGCAGCATGCACGCGCACCCCTCGCCCCACGCACACACAGAATGCACAGGGTCCAGCGCAGAGGGAGGCCCGGGTCCAGGCTCTCGTCCCAAAATAAGCAAGCGGAAGGCCGAGGCCCTGGCCCCGCGGCCGAGCCCCACCCCAGCAGGGGCAGCGGAGAATGAACAGTGACCTTTACAGCCATCTCCTCTAGTTCCAGAACATTCCATCACTCCAGAAGGAGCCCCTGTCCCCATCGGGAGTGGCCGCGCCCCCCCCAGGCCCGGGAACCACCCCTCTGCTCTGTCTCTGGACTCGCCTGTTCTGAACATTTCGTGTCAGTGGGGTCATACACGACACGGCCTTTCATGTCTGCCGAGGACGGGTCTCTGCTTTGGTGGTGCTGAGGATGGAACCCAGGGCCTCGGTGTGCTGGGCAGGGACTGTGTGTGTGTGTGTGTGTGTGTATGTGTGTGTGTGTGTGTGTGTGTGTACACGCGCACACGTGTGTGCTACTGGGAATTGAACTCAGGGGCATTCTACCACAGAGCTACACCCCCAGCCCAATTTTACTTTATTGTTTTTATTGTGATATTGGGGAATGAACCCAGGACACTCTGCCTCTGAGCTCTACCCCAGGCCCAATTTTATCTTTTATATCCAAACAAGACCTCACTATGTTGCTGAGGCCGGCCTTGAACCTTTGAGCCTCCCGTCTCGGCCTCCCAAGTACCGGATGACAGGCATGCACCAGATTGTTTATGCCAGAACCTCAGCCTCCGTCATCAGAACCAAAGTGTTTGACTGTGACTCTGTGTGTATGTGTGTTGCTGGGGTTAGAATCTAGGGCGTTCTACCTTTAAGCTACACGCCCAGCCCTATTTTATTTTTCTTTGGAAACAGGGTCTCAAATGTTTCTGAGAGCCTCATTAAGTTGCTGAGGCTGGCTTTGAACCTGTGATCCTCCTGCTCAGCTCATGACTGGGATTTCTTAGAGACACCAGAAAGCTGGGCAGTGTGGCCCAGTCCCAATCCCGACCTCACCTGGTCAGAAACGTCTTTTCAGGCTGGGCGTGGTGGCCCGTGCCTGCAATCACAGTACTTGGGAGGCCGAGGTGGGAGGATCACAGGTTCCAAGCCTCAGCAACTCAGCGAGGCTCACATCAACTTAGCAAGGCCCTGTTTCAAGTAAAAAATAAAATAGGCCTGGGAGGTGTGGCTCAGAGGTAGAATGCCCCTGGGTTCCATCTCCAGCACCACACACATGCACAAAAAGTCTTCTTTCTTGTTTCTGTGTTTAAAAAAAAATAATATTTAGACACCCAGCATTCTGGCTGGCTGACATGTTGTGCGAATCCTTTTGAGCTGGGCGTGGTGGCGCACGCTTGTAATCCCAGCATTTGGGAGGCTGAGACAGGAGGATCACAGGTTTGTGGCCAGCCTCAGCCACTTAGTGAGGCCCTCCACAACTTAATGAGAACCTGTTTCAAAATAAAGTATAAAAAATAGGGCTGGGGGTGTAGTTCAGAGGTAGAAATGTCCCTGGGTTCCATCCCCAGTACCGCAAAAAAAAAAAAAAGAAAAGAAAAAAAGTCACCTAGGGTGTGTGAGTGAGCCGGGAGCCCGAGACCTGGGAGGGGCAGATGGCGGGGCACGGGCGGGGGTGTCCGCCCGGCGCTCGCTGGACCCGAGGCCTTCGGTCTCCTAAATACTCCAAGCCGCGGCCATGCCCCTGGCCTGCGTCCTGAGCGCCTGCCTGCCACAACGCCTAGACTCACACCCGGCCCTGCCCCTTGCCAGCCGCCTGGCCTTGGTTCGGTTACCCTCTGCGAGCCTCAGTTTCCCCGCCTGTAAAACGGGGGGGGGGCATCATTCCAAAGCCCGCCCTGGACGCGGACCTCAGGGCCGCGGGCAGGTGAGCGCCAAGCTCCGGGGTGGACGGACCGCGGCCTGCAGGGGGCGCCAGCGAGCCGCGGCGATGGGGGGGGATGGGGGCTGCGGCCCGGCCCCCGCCCAGCCTCCGCTCCCCCAGGTGGTGCAGTACATCGGCGAGATCTGCCGCTACCTGCTCAAGCAGCCGGTGCGCGAGGCCGAGGTCCGGCACCGCGTGCGCCTGGCCGTGGGCAACGGGCTGCGGCCGGCCATCTGGGAGGAGTTCGCGCAGCGCTTCAGGGTGCGCCAGATCGGCGAGTTCTACGGGGCCACCGAGTGCAACTGCAGCATCGCCAACATGGACGGGAAGGTGCGCGGGGGGGGGGGGGGCAGAGAGGGGGCCCTGGCCTCAGCTGAGTCCTCTGTAAGTGGGCGCGCGGCTGGGTTTGGTGGGATACGTCTACGTTCCCAGTACTTGGGAGGCTGAGACAGGAGGATGGCCGGCTCGAGGCCAGCCCCTGCAACCTGGGAAGCCCTCAGCAACTTAGACCTTGTGTCAGAATAAGAAAGAGCTGGGAGTGTAGCTCAGAGTCAGAAGCCCCTGGACCCCGTCTCTAGTCCCACACAGAAGAAGGGTTTGACAGTTACAGGTGTGTGCCAGGCACGCAATACCCCGGCACTGCGGGCTGAGCAGCAAGCAGGGGCTTCTGCTGTGGGCTCCGTAAACAGATGGGGTTTTACTGCTCAGCAAGTTACGTCCATCCTGCCGGCTGGCCCTTCCTGAGCCCCACACCCCACCCAGGCCCAGAGCACACCACAGTCACGGGATAATGAAGCAGGGTAGCAAGGCAGCTGCACGAGTGGGGAGGCCCGGGAATCCCAGCATCTGGGAGCCCGAGGCCGGAGGATCGCGGTTCACGGACAGCCGCAGCTACTTAGTGAGGCCCTCTGCAACTCAGTGAGACCCAGTTTTAAAATAAAGAATAAAAAATAGGGCAGGAGGTGTAGCTCGGAGATAGAATGCCCCTGGTGCCTAAATAAATAAATAGGGGCTGGGAGTGTAGCTTGCAGATAGAATGCCCTGGGCTCACTCAGTCCCCTGTAAAACACACACACACACACACACACACACACACACACACATCACAATACTAAAGCAAGCGCCCAGGGCGGCTGGGGTTCCTTTCTCCCCCTCTAGTGGCGGGCCCCAGTGCTCAGGTGTTGGGGGCCGGGGGCCCAGGGGCCGTCTGCTGAGTGGCCAGCCTCCCCTGCAGTCACGGCCTTACCTTGAACCGTCTCAGTGAAGGAGCAGGTCTGCTACTCGCCCTGAGAGGGACAGGACCCTGGGCCTCCAGAGGGAGTCAAGGAGCCAGGGAGCCCTGCGGTCCACGTGGCGGCCATGAGGGTCCACCAGGGTGCCCCCTCCTGCAGGGCTGGCGGGTCCTAGGAACCAGGAGGTGGCCCGGCTGCAGGCGCACTCCTGCCCCTGCCAGGCACTCAGGGATGGGGCTGAGGAGGACAAGCTTGGGGGTCGGTGCTGCACTCAGCACCGCCCCTCTGCAGGGTACTGGGGTCACAGAGCTGAGGCGGCTCTTGGGTGCTCGCTGGGGACCCCCAGGCTGGGGGGCAGAGTGCCCGGGAGGACCCCAGCGCTCCCGCCGACTCGGCTCACCCCGCCCCAGGTCGGTTCCTGTGGCTTCAACAGCCGCATCCTGACCCACGTGTACCCCATCCGGCTGGTGAAGGTGAACGAGGACACCATGGAGCTGCTGCGGGACGCCCAGGGCCTCTGCATCCCGTGCCAGCCCGGTGAGCGGGGTGCGCCCGGGCCCGGGGGCGCTGGGGTGCCCGGCGCCGCCGCCGCTCAGCGCGGGCCTGGACTCGTCCTCCGCAGGGGAGCCGGGGCTGCTGGTGGGCCAGATCAACCAGCACGACCCCCTGCGCCGCTTCGACGGCTATGTCAGCGAGAGCGCCACCAGCAAGAAGGTCGCGCACAGCGTCTTCCGCAAGGGCGACAGCGCCTACCTGTCAGGTGCGCGGTCAGTCGGGCGGGCGGGGGGCGGGCTGGCCGCCGGGCGACTCGGTCCCACGCTGCCCCCCGCTCCCCAGGCGACGTGCTGGTGATGGACGAGCTGGGCTACATGTACTTCCGTGACCGCAGCGGGGACACCTTCCGCTGGCGAGGCGAGAACGTGTCCACCACCGAGGTGGAAGGCGTGCTGAGCCGCCTGCTGGGCCAGACGGACGTGGCGGTGTACGGGGTGGCCGTGCCAGGCAAGCCGGGGCCGCAGGGGCAGGTCCTGGGGTGCAGGAGCCCGGGGAAGCCCGAGTCCAAGGGCTTGGCGGTATGATGTCCTCCCGCAGCGCACCACCTGGACAGCTGTACGCGGCAGAACGGATGAGAGCACTGGACCTGGAGTCCGTCTGCACGCCTGATCCTTCCTATCCAGAAAATGGGACGATCCTGTCTGAGGGGGAGGGAGGGAGGGGAGCGCAGCTCAGGGAAGCGGTTGCCCCTCCACGCCACACCCAGGTGGCGGCCGCTGCAGAGGAGAGACTGGCTGTGGGCCGGTGTGGGCTGTCTCAGCGGAGTCTCTGTCTGCAGGAGTGGAGGGGAAAGCGGGCATGGCCGCCATCGCTGACCCCCACGGCCAGCTGGACCCTAACTCGATGTACCAGGAGCTGCAGAAGGTGCTGGCCTCGTACGCCCGGCCCATCTTCCTGCGCCTGCTGCCCCACATGGACACCACAGGTGGGGCCCCGCCTCTGTCCCAGCGCCCTGGTCTGGCGGTCGTGCCCTGTTGGTCCTAATGGAGACTCTCGTGGCTGAGCGAGGGCTCCCTCGTGACCTGGGTCCCTGCCTCACGCCTGCCCGCAGGGCATGCTGGGATGCTGAGGATGCCTGCTTGCTTTCTGCACCTTCCTGGTGACTGGGGGCTCGAGCCGCCACCCCACGGCTCCTCACTTTCACTTGGCCGCCTCGTGCTGGGGCTGGAGCCCAGGGCCTTGCACGAGCCGGGCCAGCACTCTGCCTCTGAGCCACACCCCACGCCCGGTTCACTTATTTTATTGTATTTATTTATCTTTGTTGTGCTGGGGATTCTACCTCCGAGCTACTCCCCTAGCCCACTTTTTTAAATTAAAAAATTTTTTTTTTAATTTTGAAACCAAGTCTCACTATGTTGATGAGAGTCTCACTACTTGCTGAGGCTGTCCTCGACTTGGCGAGCCTCCTGTTTCAGCCTCCCACATCCTGGGATTGCAGGCGTACGCCACCATGCCTAACCCTTTTTATATTTTACTTTGAAACAGGGTCTTACTAAGTTGCCCAGGCTGGCCTCAAACTTGTGATCCTCCTGCCTCAGCCTCCTGAGTCACTGAGATGACAGGTGTGTGCCGCTGTGCCTGACCTGATTCCCCTGGGAACCCAGGGGCATTCTACCTGAGCCACACCCGCAGCCCTATTTATCATCATCATTATTATTATTGTTATTATTATTTTGGTGGTGGTACTGGGTTTCCTAGAAGCCCTTACACCTTCAAGCTATACTCGCAGACCTATGTTTTATATTTTTATTTGGAAACAGGGTCTCTTAAGCCAGCGCGGCTGGCTTCGAACCCGTGCGATCCTCCTGTCTCCGCCTCCCAAGCGCGGGGATTACAAGCGTGCGCCACCACGCCCCGCTATTATTTACTTTTTGAAACAGGGTCTCACTGCGTTGCAAAGGGCCTTACTAAGTAGCTGAGGCTCTATTTGAACTGTGATCCTCCTGTCTCAGCCTCCCAAGAGCTGGGATTACAAGCATGAGCCACCACGCCCAGCTTATTTTTTTATTTTTTATTTTTTTTTTGTGGGTCTGGGGATGGAACCCAGGGGCATTTGACCTCCGAGCTACACCCCTGCCCTATTTTTTATTCTTTATTTTGAAACTGGGTCTCACTGAGTTGCAGAGGGCCTCACTAAGTAGCTGAGGCTGTCCGCGAACAGTGATCCTCCAGTCTCAGCCTCCCAAATGCTGGGATTACAAGCGTGCGCCACCATGCCTGGCTTTGATTTCCCTTGTGATTGGTAGCAGTTTCTAATAATGATCCTTAGCGCTGTGTGTGTGTGTGTGTGTGTCCGTCCCTTGAACGGCAGCCTGTCAGCCTTCCACGGTGCTGGGAATTACTCTGTTGTTGATTTTTTTTCCAGCCTACCACAGTCAGTCCGTCCTCAGCATCCTCAGGTGTCAGTATCTGATGTATCTGAGGTACCAGTATCCTCAGGATCCAACCCCTGTGGTTACTGACATCAGCAAATGCTCAAAGCGCTGACATAAAACGACACAGTGTTTGCATAAAACCTGCTTCCTCCCTGTACTTTATTATTATTAGTAGTAGTAATAGTGTTAGTATTATTAGTAGTAGTCATCCTGGGTATTGAATCCAGGGCATTCTACCTCCAAGCTACACCCCCAGCCCTCTTTTATTTTTAGTTGAAAGTGGGTCTCACTAGGTTGCTGAGAGCCTCACCGGGTTGTTGCCCCTGGCCTCAAAACTTCTATCTTCCTTTCTCAGCCTCCTAAGTACTGAGATTACATGTGTACCCATCATGGCTGCTCCCTGTGGTAGGATGCCTGATACAGTGTAAATACTGAGCCTGGCCACACACACACTTGTAATCCGAGCACTCGGGAGGCTGAGACAGGAGAGAGGTTGCGGCCAGCCTCAGCTACCTAGCAAGGCCCTCTGCAACTTAGGGAGACCCTGTTTCAAAATAAAGAATAAAAAATAGGGCTGGGGGTGTAGTTCGGAGGTAGAATGCCCCTGGGTCCATCCCCGGTGCTGCAAAAACAAATACATGAATCTATAAAACAATGTAAAAGCGGTGTACACAGCTGTAACACTGTATCGCACACGAAAACTCATCTCTAGATGACTAGGGACCCCTGGTACAGTGAGTACATCACGGAGAGAGTTGTTAGGCCACATGGAATCCGCACAAGGAAGAATCTACACGTGCTGAATGCAGACAGGGAGAGAGAGAGAGGGAGGGAGGGAGAGAGGGAGAGAGAGAGGGAGAGAGGGAGGGAGGGAGAGAGAGGGAGAGAGGAGTTTTGCTTGCAATTGAGCCTGGAGGCATTTAACTAAGGACTATATCTCCATCTATTTATTTATTTTATATATTTATTTATTTATTCATTCATTCATTTGCAGTACTGGGGATGGAACCCAGGGGCATTCTATCTCTGAGCTACACCCTCAGCCCTATTTTTTATTCTTTATTTTGAAACAGGGTTTTACTGAGTTCCAAAGGGCCTAAGTAGTAGCTGAGGTTGGCTGAGAACTGTGATCCTCCTGTCTCAGCCTCCCAAATGCTGGAATTACAAGCGTGAGCCACACACCCAGCTTTATTTATTTATTTATTTATTTATTTATTTATTTATTTATTTATTTATTTATTTATTTTGTGGGTCTGGGGATGGAACCCAGGGGCATTCGACCTCCGAGCTACACCCCCTGCTCTAATTTTTATTCTTTATTTTGAAACCAGGTCTCACTGAGTTGCAGAGGGCCTAAGTAGCTGAGGCTGTTCGCAAACCGTGATCCTCCGGTCTCAGCCTCTCAAATGCTAGGATTACAAGCGTGCGCCACCACGCCCGGCTTATTTACTTTTATTTTGACACAGGATCTCATTAGTATAAACTAGGTCTGGGAATATAGCCCAGAGGTAGAAAAGCCTCTGGGTTCCACCCCCAGTACCACACACATACAAAAAAAGGACTAAAAATAGGGCTGGGTGTGTTGCTCAGAGGTAGAATGCCCCTAGGTTCCATCCCCAGTACCGCAGAAAGTAAAACATAAAAATAAATAAAATATGACGGGCGTGGTGGCGCACACTTGTAATCTCAGCATTTGGGAGGCTGAGACAGGAGGATGGCACAAGTTCAAAGCCAGCCTCAGCTACTTAGGCCCTTTGCAACTCAGTGAGACCCTGTTTCAAAATAAAGAATAAAAAATAGGGCTGGGGTGTGGCTCAGAGATAGAATGCCCCTGGGTTCCGCCCCTAGTACCATAAATAAATAAATAAATAAATAAATAAATAAATAAATAAGGGCTGGGGGCAGAGCTCAGAGGCAGGGTGCCCGTGGCTGCGGTCCCAGAAGGGAGAAGGGTGCTCTGGAGGCCCCGACCCCAGCCCCACGCTGCGCCCCCTCCCTCAGGCACCTTCAAGATTCAGAAGACCAGGCTGCAGCGCGAGGGCTTCGACCCGCGCCAGACCTCCGACCGGCTCTTCTTCCTGGACCTGAAGCAAGGCCGCTACCTGCCCCTGGACGAGGCGGTCTACACCCGCATCTGCTCGGGCGCCTTCTCGCTCTGAGGGCCGCCCTGCCCGCCCGAGGCTCCCCCGGCGAACGCGGACCCGGGGGGAGCCGCCCGGCCTCCCGCCTCGCGCAGACTGCCCGCCCCCCCTCCAGTCCGCACCCCCTTCCCGAGGCCCCAGCTCCAGGTGTGCGAGGGGGTCCCGAGCCCTCACCTCCTGCTGTGCCTTAGCCTCAGCCTGGCCAGGGTCGCCGGGTGCAGACGTCTAGCCCCTGTGCACTCAGGCCGGCCCCGCCTTCCCTGTACTGGAGGGGCCTCTGTGGGACCCCCCCCCCCAAGTCAACTGGAAACGCCCTCTGCTCTGGGCAGACTGCCTTCTGTACTTCCTCGTCCCTTCCCGAGGCCCCAGAAGCCTCACTCGGACGCCCCTGCCCGCCCCCACCCCATGTCTGTCCAGGAGTCTCTACAGCTCTGGCTGGGGAGCTTCTGCCGTCAGGCCTGGGGGCGTCTGGCTTGCCCGCAGGGCCCTCCCAGGTTGTGCTGCTGGCGTGTGAGACCCGGGTTGGTGGGGATCGAGACCGTCCACTGGGCGCCTCGGATGCGGCGCACCTTGGTGCCAGGCTGGCTGGGCACCCATCCCGAGCACCCGTCAGCGCCCCGCAACAGCACCGGAGCGCTGGGGACGGCGTGACGGTCCCTGTCCACGGCCAGACGTTTCCACCTGGGAGCTTTGGTTTCCTAGTTGATAAGAATAAACCTGCAGTGTCTGGCACCGCTGTGAGCCTAGTCATTTCCTGTCCCAGGTGTGCAGAGCCCTTTCTGCATTTGGGAGGGGAGGGGCCAGGGCACCCCCACCCTGCAGCCCACCTGGCATCCCTCCCTGTTAAGTGTCCAGATAAAGGCAGTCCCAGCCTTTGAGGACTGGCCCTGCCTGAGACTGTGCAGGGGCAGGTGACCTAGGTGCTGTTTATTAGGACTCGTCTACACAAGGGTGGTTCCCAGCAGCGTGAAGACCCCATGCATCTCACAGTCTGGGTCAGAAAAGGAGCCTAATAGCCGGGCGTGGTGGCGCAGGCTTGTCATCCCAGCTTGTCATCCCAGCATTCGGGAGGCTGAGACCTGAGGATCACGGTTCGCGGACAGCCTCAGCTACTTAGGCCCTTTGCAACTCAGTGAGACCCTGTTTCAAAATAAAGAATAAAAAATAGGGCAGGGGGTGTAGCTCAGAGGTCGAATGCCCCTGGGTTCCATCCCCAGACCCGCAAAAATAAATAAATAAATAAAAAAGAATAAAAGAAAAGGGGCTTAATACCGAGGACACAAGTGCCTTCATCCAACCCAGATGCTCCTGGTTTCTCTCTGGTGTCAAAGCATCAGGCATGTTCCTGGTGCTGCCAGAGCCAAGGTCAGGCTGTAATGATGTCTATTTATAGCCTGAGAACCAGGTGAGGAGAACCACTGGGGAACTGTCATGCAGGATGATGTATCTGGTTCCAGCCAAATCCCTGCAATTAGTTGTTACTGTAACAAAATACCAGAGGTGGGCGACACTATCAAGGGAAGAGGTAGCCAGGGTGGTGGCCATGCTTGTAATCACAGCATTCCAGAAGCTGAGACAGGAGGGTCGTGGTTCATGGACAGCCTCAGCTACTTAGGCCCTTGCAACTCCCTGAGACCCTGTTTCAAAACAAAGAATAATTTTAAAAAATAGGCCTGGGGGTATAGCTCTGATGTAGAGTGCCCCTGGGTTTCAACCCCAGTACTGCAAAAAAAAAAAAATTAAAATTAAAATTAAAAACTAAAAGCCAGGTGTGGTGGCGCACGCTTGTAATCCCAGCATTTGGGAGGCTGAGACTGGAGGATCGCGGTGCACCAACAGCCTCAGCTATTTAGTGAGACCCTCTGCAACTCAGTGGGACCCGCTTTCAAAATAAAGACTAGTGTGCACCTATGTCTACACAAGTTTTATCCCATTATGATGTATGAATACAGTGCACCAATAAAAAAATAAAATAGGGCAGGGGGTGTGGCTCGGAGGTCAAATGCCCCTGGGTCCCATCCCCAGACCCACAATAAATAAATAAATAAATAAATAATAAATGGAAGAGTTTTGAAGACTGAATGAACAGTATTGTGCCAGTTCTGGCCAGGGCCCTGTTCACGGCACAAGCACATGGTTCCCTCTGTGTGTCTCTCTCTGTATAAAGCCACCAGGACTCAGTTGTGGAGTTCCTCCCTAATGACGCGCTAAAATCATTTCCCAAAGGCCCATCTCTAAACACCATAGTAAGACTTTTTTTTTTTTTTTTGGATATGGGGATTGAACCCAGGGGCATGCTACACCCCAACCCTTTTGATTTGAAACAGGATCTAAGTGTCCAAGGCTCTCACTAAATTGCCGAGGCTCTTCTCAAACGTCATTTCCTCCTGTCTCAGCCTCCCAGTACTGGGATTACAGGTGTGTGCCACCATGCCTGGCTGAGCACTGCCACCTTAATATTGCATCTTCTAATCCATGAACATGGGATGCCTTTCCAGTTTTTAGGGTTACTTTTACTTTTCAGCAAAACCTGAACAGTCTTCGGTGCGTAAGTCTTGTACTTATATTATTAATGCCTGGGTATTCCCTATAAAGCTCAACTCCCTCTGAACTGTCTCACCCAAAGAGGCAGCCCCGCCCCCCACTCATGCCTTTACCCTCTTCCAATCTGTGTGTGTCTGTCCTCTCACCCGTCTGCAAGCTCCTTCCCACAAAAGCCAGGCGGGAGGCTTTTTAGTCCCGAGAGGGGCAGAGCAGCTCCCAGACAGCGCTTTCTAACGCAATTCAACAGTAACGTTTTCAGCTCCTACTATGAGCCACCAGTGAACAAAAATCCTCCTCCTAATGGGGCTTATATTTTATTACTTATTTACTTTGGGGACTGGAGACTGACCCCAGGAATAATCTACCTGTGTTATATGCTCGGTCCTTTAGTAGTAGTAGTAGTAGTAGTAGTAGTAGTAGTAGTAGTAAAAAACAGGGTCTCACTTAGTTGCTGAGGCTGGCCTCGAACCTGCAACCCTTCAGTCTCAGCCTCCCGAATACTGGCATTACAAGCAAGAAGCCATGATGTCCAGCTAGGACCTTTTATTTTAATTGAGAGACAACAAACAGCAAACAAGATAAATGTTAAAAGATGTGGATGCTAGGCGTGGTGGTGCACCCCTGGAATCCCGGTACTAGGGAGGCTGAAACAGGAAGATCAAAGGTTTGAGGACGGCCTCAGCAACTTGGTGAGACGCTCGGCAAGCTAGCGAGACGCTGTTTCAAAATAAAAAATAAAATAGAGCTGGAGGTATATCTCAGAGGTAGAATGCCCCTGGGTTCGGCCTAAAAAAAAAAAAAAAAAGCAGAAATTTCAAAGCCCACCCACATGCACCTTTTCCTACAAAATCTTCCCCCATCTCTCGCTAGCTCCACACCACGTACCCCTTCTGGGTTCCTTTATTGGGCGCCCTCTGCCACCTTGAGGCTGAGAAGGGTAGAATCCCTGGCCCAGGGGAACGCTCAGGGCACCGCGGGCAAAGGTTCAACGCGCAGGCCGGCCCCATCCGCCCTTTCCCGTCCCGGCTTCACCGGCGGGAGTGCGCATGTCTGCGCAGGGTGGCGAGGGCCAGCCCGCGCATGCGCAGTGGAGCTCCCCGGGAGCGCAGCCGCCTCCCCGCCGTCGCCATGGCCGCGCCCGCGCCGGGCCTCATCTCGGTCTTCTCCAGCCCGCAGGAGCTGGGCGCGTCGCTAGCGCAGCTAGTGGCGCAGCGGGCCGCGTGCTGCCTGGAAGGAGCCCGCGCTCGCTTTGCGCTCGGCCTGTCGGGCGGCAGCCTGGTCTCCATGCTGTCCCGCGACCTGCCTGCCGCCGCCGCGCCCGCCGGGCCCGCCAGCCTCGCGCGCTGGACCCTGGGCTTCTGCGACGAGCGCCTCGTGCCCTTCGATCACGCCGAGAGCACGTACGGCCTCTACCGGGTGAGAGCTACGGGGGCCGCCGGGGGTCACGCGAGGAGGGCCACGCCCACTGCCAGGCTGCGGGGCCCTGGGTGGTCACGCCGGGACGCCACGCCCACCGCCCGACCACGCCCACCACCGGGGCCACGCCCCTCGGTCCCGGGAGGCCTCACCCGGCCCCGGGCGCTGACTGCGGGGCTGGGAAGCCGCTGCCCCTGTCCTGAGGTTCCAGCTGGTTACACAGGCCTCTCCGTCCACCTGGGTGGCCTGCATGGCCAAAGGCCGTTAAGAAACACAGAATAACCCTTTGCCCCTCGAGGCCCGTCTGCACCCGCGCAGCATGTGAACCCTATGCAGCCGGGCCTCAGTTTACCCACCCTTAACCTGGACTAGTTCCCCCTGGTCTCCAGGCAGCTTGCTACACTAATGGCCTCCAGCGCTCGGCGTGGGGCTCCAAGCTCGAATGGGATCGGGAACTTCCCTGCTTCACACGCAGGGAGACTGAGGCTTGGAGGAGTCTCGGGTCAGCTCCGATGCCTCTCGGTGTACCTAGGGGGAGGTGGGAGGGCGGCGGGTCCCGGAGCCTCAGACTGGCTGAGCCAGGCCACCTGTGCTCTGCGCGACACCTGGAGCTGACTTCGGTTTCTTCATGATGAGACCCGGGTTACAGAGGACTTACCAACTGTCATCTCAGCTGAGCGTGGTGGCGCATATCTCTCATTCCAGTACTTGGGAGGCTGAGACGGGAGGATCGCAGGTTCGAGGACGGCCTCAGCAAGTAGTGAGACACAGCAACCTAGCAAGACCCCGTTTCAAAATAAAAATAAAATAGGGCAAGGAAGGGGTGTGACTTAGGGGTAGAAAGCCCTTGGGTTGAATCCTCATTGCCAAAAGAAAAAAAAAAAGGTATCATCTCATGCGTACCCACAGTGTAGTCAGAGGCTGGTATGACACTCCCTTCACAGGTGGGGAAACAGGCCGGCGGAGCGCTAACCCCGTCGCCTAGTGAGCAAAAGAGCCAGGTTCTGAGCCTGCGCAGTCCAACTTTACAGGCAGCAAGGAATGCTTGTCTTGTGGTGGACAAGAGGCTCACAATGGCTCACAGTGTCCTCCTTTTCACTCATTTTCCCAAGAGCTTCATTAAAAGGCGGGCTTTGAGCCAGGCGTGGTGGCGCACGCTTGTAATCCCCGCATTTGGGAGGCTGTGGCCGGAGGATCACGGTTCGCGGACAGCCTCAGCTACTTAGCGAGGCCCTCTGCAACTCAGTGAGACCCTGTTTCAAAATAAAGAATAAAAAACAAGGCAGGGGGTGTAGCTTGGAGGTCAAACGCCTCTGGGTTTCATCCCCAGACCCCCACACACACAAAAAAAGCGGGCTTTGGCCAGGCGTGGTGGCGCACGCTTGTAATCCCAGCACTTGGGAGGCTGAGACAGAAGGATCGCGCAGGTTTGAAGCCAGCCTCAGCTACTTAGTGAGGCTCTCAGCAACTTAGTGAGACCCTGTTTCAATATAAAGAATAAAAAATAGGGCTGGGTAGCCGGGCGTGGTGGCACACACTTTTAATCCCAGTACTTGTGAGGCTGAGACAGGAGGATCGTGGGTTTGAGACAGCCTTGGCAACTTAGCAAGGCTCTCAACAATGTCGTGAGACCTTATTTCAAAAACAATGTCCTGGGATCCTCTGCCCCGAGACGCAGTGTCGCCCATAGCTCAGGAGTCTTGGCTGGGCCGTGACTGACCTCTATTTATTTATTTATTTATTTGTTTGTTTATTTATTTATTTTGGTGGCACTAGGGGTGGAACACAGAGACCTTCTACCTCCGGGCTATACTCCCAGACCTATTTTATATTTTATTTGGAAACAGGGTCTCACTAAATTGCTGAGAGCCTCACTAAGTAGCTGAGGCTGGCTTTGAACCTGTGCGATCCTCCTGTCTCAGCCTCCCAAGCGCGGGGATGACAAGCGTGCGCCACCACGCCCGGCGTGACTGACCTCCCTGTGCCGCACGCAGTCTCCCCAGCCATTGAGGAGTGCGGTGACGGCACTGTTTGCAGGGCCAGGCAGTGACACCCTCTGCCTCTCGTCCCTCTGTCTGCCACAGGCGCATCTGCTCTCCAAACTGTCCATCCCGGACAGTCAGGTGCTCACCGTGAACCCCGAGCTGCCCGTGGAGGAGGCGGCCGAGGATTACGCCAAGAAGCTGAGGCAGGTGGGTCCCGGGAGCGGCCTGGGGAGACGGAGCCGGCCGAGGTGGCCGAGAGTGCCTGGCAGACCCCTTTGAAGAGCCCACCTGGGGAGCGCGAGGGTCACCTGGTCTCCGACGGGGCAGGTCCAGGTCCCTACGTGTCTGTGACACAGTCGTATCTCAGACCTGGGCCAGGCGGGCGGGTATAAGATGGAGCCTCAGAGAATGTAGTCCATCCCTCAGAAGCCGGGTGAGGGGTGTTGGCTGTTGGGGCTCTAACCGTCCCTCCGTATGGGCAGGACGTGGGGAGCAGGCCCCGCGGTGGTCACGCGCTGGTGTAAAGTGCGTTGTGTCTGCGTGGAGCCTCTGCAGCCCTCCATCGCCTGGAAGTCGTCTCCTCATGATCTGGGGATCTGGTGCCGTGGACGTGCTGTGTCCACAGCTGTGCTGAACTGTTCAGGGAATAAGGAGAAGAAGAAAGTCTGTGCGTCCCCCCGTTCTTGTCGGTTAACCGTGAGGGCGCAGAAGCCCCTGTGTGTCCCTGTTTCTTTTTCTTAGACTCGGGGGCCCCGGGAGCCCTTGGCCTCTCTCTGAGCTGTCTTCCCCCTGCTTCCAGGCTTTCCAAGGAGACTCCATCCCAGTTTTCGACCTTCTGATCCTAGGGGTGGGCCCTGATGGCCACACTTGCTCCCTCTTTCCAGGACACCCCCTCCTGCAGGTGAGAGGACCCAGACCTGCTGGCGTGCATCCCCGCGCCGCCGTCTGGGGCTTCAGAGGGAGGGCTGCCTGCAGCGGGGGGCAGTGTGCCCAGAATGGGTTCACGGCAGCCTCCACCCACATGCACGCCCTCGCGAAGCCCCAGATCGTCCACCTTGGGCTGGGCTGGGACTCGGTGGTTGGCCACTTGCCTAGTGTGCACAGGGCCCTGAATTCAGCCCCCAGCATGGTGCCAGCAAAAAGGACAGGGACCTTAAACAACCCGCCATGGGCTTGAAAGGATGGGCGGGAAAATGGCTGGACCAGGCCTGATGTACAGAAATACTCAACACAAACAAGTGCTATTGTAGCCGGGCGTGGTGGCGCACGCTCGTGATCCCAGCACTCGGGAGGCTGAGACAGGAGGATCATGCGGCCAGCCTCAGCTACTTAGTGAGGCCTCTGCAACCCACTGAGACCCTGTTTCAAGATAAAGAATAAAAAATAGGGCTGAGGGTTGCCGGGCGTGGTGGCGCACACCTGTAATCCCCGCGCTTGGGAGGCTGAGACGGGAGGATCGCACAAGTTCGAAGCCAGCCTCAGCTACTGAGTGAGGCTCTCAGCAACTTAGCGAGACCCTGTTTCCAAATAAAATATAAAAAAGGTCTGGGAGTGTAGCCTGGAGGTAGAAAGCCCCTGGGTTCCACCCCCAGCACCACCAAAAAAAAAAAAAAAGGGGGGGGGGGCTGAGGGTGTAGCCATCCTCAATACCGCAAAAAAAAAAAAAAAAAAAAAATGGCATTGTCCTCTTTCCTTACCGCCGGCCTCTCTTCCCCAGGAGCGAGAGAAGATCGTGGCCCCCATCAGTGACTCCCCAAAGCCGCCACCACAGCGGGTGACACTCACCCTGCCCGTGCTGAACGCCGCGCGCACGGTCATCTTCGTGGCCACTGGAGAAGGCAAGGCCACCGTTGTGAAGGTAACGGCCAGGGACCCCAGGAGGGGTGTGGGCCCCCGGGGCAGAGTGTGGCCCCAGACACGGTGTGTTAGACGTGTCAGGGCTGAAGATAACCCAGCGATTCTGAGTCAGTGGGGAAATCGAAGCTGCAATTACAGGCAAATTAGGAATTAACAAGTATGAATGAAAATGGTACAGCCCAAAGCTGTAGTACTCAGGTAAATTTATAGTACTGCAGTGCATTTAAAAATTATTAGCCAGGCGTGGTGGGCACGCTCGTGATCCCAGCATTCGGGAGGCCGAGACCGGAGGATCGCGGTTCACAGACGGCCTCAGCTACTTAGTGAGGCCCCGTTTCAAAATAAAAAATAAAAAATAGGGCAGGGGCTATAGCTAGGAGGTAGAATACCCCTGGGTTCCATCCCCAGACCCGCAAAAAAAAAAAAAAAATTTAATAGGCTAGGTGTGGTGGTGCACGCTCGTGATCCCAGGACTTAGGAGGCTGAGACAGGAGGATCGCAGGTTCTCAGCCAGCCCTAGCTACTTAGTAAGGCTCTTCACAACTCAGTGAGACCCTGTTTCAGAAACTGAAAAGACTAAAAATCAGGGCTGAGAGTATAGCTCGGAGGTAGAATGCCCCTGGGTTCCATCCCCAGTACCGGGGGAAAAAAGAAAGAAAGAAAGAATAAGGCCAGGCGTGGTGGCGCACGCTTGTAATCCCAGCATTCGGGAGGCTGAGACAGGAGGATCGCGGTTCACGGACGGCCTCAGCTACTAAGTGAGGCCCTGAGCGACTCTCTGCAGTCCTCTCGTCCCAGCCTCCCAAGTACTGGGATCATATGCGTTTGCCACCACGTCTGCCTCATAAATACAGTTTTATTGGACCGTAGTGAGATCCATCTGTATCCAGATGGAGGTTAAGGTAGCAGAGCCAGGTAATAGCAACAGAGACCGGACGGTCTGCAAAAGTGAAGATAAAAAAGAAAGAAGTCAAAGCTGGCCTTAGGGTTGAACAGCTACAGATGACGAGGGGAGCACAGCCGGGCCCTACAGACTGTCTGAAGCCAGGGCAGCCGAGAAGGGCGGAGTCGTTCGGAGGGTACGCGGCGAGCATCCCTGATCCTCTGAAGTGCCTCGAGACCCCAAACGTCTTGAGCACCAACATGACGTTCCCAAGCGGACGGTCCCACACCGGGAAACTGTGCCGTACACAAAATGGTAACACAGAAAATGTCCCTCCGGCTTTGAGGAGAAGGCGCCCCTCAAACAGCGGGCACCCCATGCTGGGTCTTGGGGCTGCCTGCAGGACGCCTCATTATGATGCGGTTTTCCCGAGCCTGGGAAGATCCCAGATCAGGAGCGGCTGGGCCTGCGCGGGGTCGGGACGCCGGGCGGCGGCCTCCCACCTGAGCGCGGCCTCCCGTCCCCTCCGCGCAGCGCATCTTGGAGGACAAGGAGGCCAGCCCGCTCCCGGCCGCGCTGGTCCAGCCGCACACCGGGAAGCTCTGCTGGTTCCTGGACGAGGCGGCCGCGCGGCTCCTGACCGTGCCCTTCGAGAAGCATTCCACACTGTAGCCGCGGAGGGACGCCACTGCCGGGACCACACGGGGCCAGGGCCTCCGGGCCAGGGCCAGGCCTGCCCACCCACCCAGGCTCGCCTGGGAAAGCCTCTGGTGCTGCGGGCGCCCCGGGGCCTCCAGCTCTGCCTGGGGGCGGCCTGGGGCCACCTAGGTATTAAAGCGAACGTGCACAAGTCCCCCGGCTCCTGGTTCTTCATAGCCCCGGGACCTGGCCTGTCCCCGAGGGGCGGAGACACGCTCCCCCAGCGCCCGCGCCAAGGCCCCATTTCTCCTTGTGGCCAGAGAGACACAAACTGGGCCGCTTCAGATCATGGGAATGTAGCCACATTGAGTTGGCGCATGCTCGTGAGCCCGGGAGGCTGAGCTGGGGGACCGCAGGTCCATCCTAAGCTGACAGTCTCAGCAATTTCGCGAGGCTCTCCGTCACTTTTTTTCTTTTTTCTTGTGGTACTGGGGCTACACTCCCAGACCTATTTTACCTTTTATTTGGAAACAGTCTTACCAAGTTGCCGAGAGCCTCACTAAGTAGCCGAGGCTGGCTTCGAACCTGCGCGATCCTCCTGTCGCCGCCTCCCAAACACGGGGATTACCAGCGTGCGCCTCCACGCCCGGCTGGCTCTCTATAACTTCGACCCTATTTCAAACTAAAAAATAAGGGTCAGCTTTAGCGCAGTGGATACTTCCTCCACTGGTTTCCAAACTAAAAAATAAAACCGGGCTGCGGGTGTAGCTCAGAGGTAGAAATCCCCTGGGTTCAATCCCCAGTACCAAAAAAAGAAAAGAAAAGAAATTTACTTGGGCCTAGAGGTAGAGGTCAGAAATCCGGAGTCAGGGTGTGGACAGGGCTGATTCTCTGGAGGGTGGGGGAGAATTCCTTCCAGATCTTTCTCCAGGCCTCGGGGGGCAGCTCCCTCCGTCTGTGGCGTCCATTGGCTCGGACGTGTCAGCCCCTCTCCTTCCGCCCTCCCGTGACCTCTGTGTGTGTGAGTGTGTGGTACTGGGGGTGGAACCCATGGACCTTCTATCTCTGGGCTACACCCCCTACCTGTTTTATTTTTTATATGGAAACAGTTTCACTGAGCTGCTTAGAGCCTCACTAAGTGCTGAGGCTGGCTGAGAACCTGCGTCCCAGCCTCCCAAGTGCGAGGATGACAGCGTGCGCTGCCGCGCCCGGCTACCCTCAGCCCTTTTTATGTTTATACTTTACTCTTTGGTACTGGGAATTGAACCCAGGGGCGGTCTACCTCCAGGTTCCACCCCCAGTCCTTCGTATCATTTGTTTTGAAACAGGGCCTTGGTAGGTTGTTGAGGGCCTCACTAACTCACTGAGAGGGGCCTTGAACCTGTGATCTTCCGTCTCAGCCTCCCAAGTCCTTGGATTACAGGGGTGGGCCACCCACCGGGCCTGGCTCCTTGGGTTCTTGAAAGCACAGCTGCGGCTGGATTTTGGAGCACCCCCAGCCCGGGGCCATCTCATCACAACAGCCTTAAGACCCTGTGCCAGGTGGCCTCCTGTGTGGCCCGGGGTCAGGCCGGGCTGTCCTGGGCGGTGCCATTCCTTCTCGGTTCACCGCCTGGGCTCTGGCGCTCAGGCTGCAGCGTGCCCCTGCCTCGCCCAGGGCACTGGGGGGCTCGGCCTGCAGGGGCCCGGGGGAGGGCGCCCTGAGGAAGCCCCCACAGGCCAAACGGGTGGAGGCGGCCACCCAGGGCGGGCACAAAGCCAAAACCACAGAAAGTGAAGTTTCCTGGACACCTGGTCCTTGGTGGCTGGGAGGGGAGGGTCAGGAAGGGGGCAGTGCGGGCGGCGCCCTGGGCACGCCCCTCCTCCTCCCCCCTCCAGCTGTTGCTTTAGGGAGGTGCGTGTCCTTTCTTGCCCCCCACCCCCAGGGCCCTAGCACCCTCTCCCCTCAGGGCCCAATTCTCCGCTTACTGCCTGACACCTGGCTGTGTATTGTGACCCGGCTGGTGGCCCCCACCGCGGCCTGGTTCTGTTTTGCAATTTTCCATCCTCGGTTCTTGACTCCGGGCCTGGTGCACAGCAGTGCCAGTTGAAAGAAGAAGTAAACCCTGGGGCCTGCACGCACGTCGCACGCAGGCGTTACTGTTGCGGTAACAAGATGGAGGCTCAGCCCTTTCTCTGGAGAGGACCCAGGGCGGCCGCAGCACTGGCACCACCTCTTCAGGGCTATGGTTTCTTGCTGGCCGATCCCTCGTGGGTCTGCCTTATGGTCCAAGGTGGCTGCTTGTGCTCCGCCATCGTGCCTGCATCCCAGCCACGGGAAGAGGAAGAGGAGGAGATTCGTTCTCAGGAAACATCCCAGGATTCACCCCAGACTCTTCCCTTCACGTCTGTGTCTCCAGACTACGTCACATGACCCCAGGCAGCAGTAACAGATGGGGCTCAGTCCCGCCTGAGGGGCTTGCGGGCCCCACCGTCATCCGGGACCTTGCGACATCACGCGGTGCCAGTGGCGTGGGGGGGTGACCTCTGCGCTGACCTGTTCCTTGCCGTGGGCACCCGCCGGGCTCTCCTCCAGCCAGGCGCCTGGGCCCCCAGAGAGGACTTTGGGGGCAGCCAGAGCCAGGGCCGCCCTCACCCCCTTCACCACGCTTCAGCCCAGAGCACGACGCCCTTCACCCCCTGATTCACTCAGGCGGTCAGTCAGCAAACGCGGTCTGCTCTGCACCGAGTACCACGGCCGGCCAGCCTGGCACAGGCCGCCGAGGAGCGCCTGCTCCCCAGTGCGGGCAACGCCGGGAGCGCGGGCTGCGGGGCCAGGGGGCCAAGGCTTAGCGAGTGGGGGCCCGCAAGGTGGGACTGCGGGCCTGGGGGGAGCCGGACCGGGAAGAAGCGACCCCTTTCAGAGAAATTTTAAAATGAGCAGGCGCAGTAGCAACGCCTCTAACCCTAGTACTTGGGAGGCTGAGACAGGAGGATGCCAGGTTCAAGGCCAGCCTTAGCAAATAGCGAGACACTCCTCAACCTAGCAGGACCCCGTTTTAAGATAAAATCGGGCTGGAGGTGTAGCTCAGAGGTAGAACGCCCCTGGGTTCAATCTCAGGACCACACACGTGCGTGCGCACACACGCAGACACACATGGAGCCAGGTGTGGTGGCACACTCCTAGAATCCCAGGACTGGAAGGGCTGAGACCGGAGGATTGCTAGTTTGAGGCCAGCCTCCAGAACTTAGCAAGGCCCTCAGCAATGTCGTGCAACCCTATTTCAACATTAAAAAAAATAAGACTGAGAGTGTACCTCAGTGGTAGAATGTCCCTCAGTCCAATCCCCAGCACCAAAGCAAAACTAAATAAAACCCAACAATGGAATTTGGGGCGGGGGTGCAGTTCAGTGGTTAGCGCTTGTCTGGCCTGTGGAGACGGGTTCTATAAAAAAAAAGAAAAGAAAAAAAAACCTGGTGGTTTTGTGCATGCCATAAATCCCAGTACTTGGGAGGCTGAGACAGGAGGATCTCAGGTTTGAGGCCAGCCTCAGCAACTTAGTGAGACCCGGTTTCATAATAAAAAGGGCTGGGGGGGGTCGCTCAGAGGTAGAATATCTTGGGTTCAACCTCGAGAACCAATAAATAAATAAACAAAAACAGCCGGGCGCGGTGGCGCGCGCTTGTAACCACACATTCGGGAGGCTGAGACAGGAGGATCTCCGTTCTTGGACAGCCTCAGCTACTTAGGCCCTTCGCAACTCAGTGAGACCCTATGTCAAAATAAGGAATAAAAAATAGGGCTGGGGGTGTAGCTCGGAGGTGGAATGCCCCTGGGTTTATCCCCAGTACTGAAAAAAAAAAAAAAAAGATAATCTGGGGTCTACTGCGCAGGTCCGAGCCCTCAGCCTGGTGCCCTGGGCAGGACTGGATCCTCTCGGGGTCCAGCTCCACCCAGCAGGGTGGGCGCAGCGGGGGAGTGGGCGCCAGCCATGAGGTCCCCCTGCCTGCCTCCCCACAGCCAGCAGGTGCGTCCGCCCCCAAGCTTCCCCGGGGCCGCCCCAGGGGAACCACCGGCCCTGGCGCCTGCCCCTGGGGAGGGGGCGCAGGTGCCGGGCTGCGGGCGGAGACCGGGGCCCAGAACTCGACCCGACTGGGGACGCAGAGGCCAGGCCCCCACTGCACCTGCGGAGCCCCGGCCCGGGATGGGCGCGCGGCCCTCCAGCCCCTTGGACGCAGAGCAGCAGCGGCGGCTGAGGCGTGAGCAGAGGGTGCGGGGCGGGCGGCTGGGTGCTGGGCTCAGTGCTGGGCTGGGTGCTGGGCTCAGTGCTGGGCTGGGTGCTGGGCTGGGTGCTGGGCTCGGTGCTGGGGTGCCTGTTTATGTCACTGCTAGACAAGCAATGGATACTTTCTTTTTAGTGTAACTATATGCCAAATTTTGCATGGGATATACTTATACTGAAAAGGATTTATTTATTATTTATTTATTTATTTGTGTGTGTGTGGTACTGGGGGTGGAACCCAGGGGCTTTTCTACCCCCCAGCTATCTGGGTGTGATGGAGCACGGCTGTCATCTCAGTACTTGGGAGGCTAAGGCAGGAGGACCGCAGGGTGGAGGCCAGCCTCTGTAACTTAGACCCTGAGCTACTTAGGCCCTCTTTCAAAGTAAAAAAATAAAAGGGGCTGGGAGTGTAGCTCAGAGGTAGAATGCCCCCGAGTTCAATCTCAGGCACCCCCCACACACACACACACACACACACGCACACACACACAGCGCGGGAAAGCCTCCCAGGCAGAGGCCGGGTCCCTGGCGGGGAAGCCGCGGCCGCGCTTTGCACCGCGGTCTGGCCGGGTGATGGGATCCGGCCCCGGGTGCCCCGTTCCCGCCGCTCTGTCCCGCAGGCCAGGCGGACGCGCTGCTGAGGAGCCTCCTGCCCCGCTACCGCGCCCAGCTGGCCGCCTCGGTGCTCGCGCAGGTCTGCGAGGAGCTGGGCCCCCGGGAGCCCGCCCGCGCCCAGCTGCTGCCCAGCAAGGTGCGGGAGGCCGCTGTGGCCGGGGGCGCTCAGCCGGGGGGGGGAGGCGACCCCAAAGACGACACAGCGAGTGTAGGACGAGGAGACGGCCGCCGCCGCCTCCCAGGACCAATAATAATAATAATAATAATAATAATAATAATAATAATAAAGAATAAAAAATAGGGCTGGGGTGTAGCTCGGAGGTAGAGTGCCCCTGGGTTCCATCCCCGGTAGAAATAAGGAAGGAGAGAAAAGGAGGTGGCGGGAAGGACGGCCGCAGGTGGGGGCCTTTCGGCCCGGGCAGAACCTTCCCGGGGGAGACTGGGGGTCACCAGCCCGGCCCCTGACCCCGCCGGCCGCTCCTTCTGCAGAAGCTGCCCCGCGTCCGCGAGCACCGAGGGCCCCTGTCCCAGCTGCGGGGCCGCCCGCCCCGGTGGCAGCCGGTGTTCTGCGTCCTGCGAGGGGACGGCCGCCTGGAATGGTTCAGCCACAGGGAGGTGAGCGGCCGCAGGTGTCCCGGGGCGCGGCGCCGGCCACAGCCCCCTGCCTCTTCCAGACATCCCAGATCAATCCAGAGTCCATATGCTATCCGTCTCCTTCTGTGCTGGCGGGTAAACTGAGGCCCGGGCCGGCAGGAGGAAGATGGGCCGACTTGTGGCCCGGCGCTGTCAGCCCAGCCCAGGCGCCTGGAGAGACGCCCCAGCCCTGGGGCTCCAGCTGTGGAATGGGATGAAGCTGGCTGTCCCGTGCCTCCGGCTGGGGAGTGGGGTTCCCCGAGAAAATCCTCCTCTGGGATTGGGTACAGAGCAGGTGACAGGTACTGGGCGCTGGACTGTGGCAGAGGCAGAGAGGGCAGAAGAAGGGGGGATGGAGGGAGGACGGAAGAGGAGGAGGCAGGAGGAAGGATGGAGGGGAGAGGGATTGGGGTGGGAGAAAGGTTCGCAGCCAGCCTCAGCAACCCAGCGAGGCCCAGCAACTTAGTGGGACGCTGTTTCAAAATAAAACGTAGCTTGGAGGTAGACTGCCGGTGGGTTCAATCCCCTGTACAAAAGAAAAAAAAGAAAAAGAAAAGAAAAAGCCGGGTGTGGTGGCGCACACTTGTAATCCCAGTACTTGGGAGGCTGAGACAGGAGGATCCCGGGTTGGTGGCCAGCCTCAGCTACTTAGTAAGGCCCTCTGCAATTTAGTGAGATCCTGTTTCCAAATAAAGAATAAAAACCGGGGCGACCCGCGCTTGGGAGGCGGAGACAGGAGGATCGCGCAGGTTCGAAGCCAGCCGCGCTGGCTTAAGAGACCCTGTTTCCAAAAATTAAAAAAGTATAAAATAGGCCTGGGAGTGTAGCCTGGAGGTAGAAGGGCTTCCAGGAACCCCAGTACCACCAAAAAAGAAAAAGATAAAAGAAAAATGGGAGGGGAGCGGGTGTGGTGGCGCACGCTTGTAATCCCAGTACTTGGGAGGCTGAGACAGGAGGATCCAGGTTCGCAGCCAGCCTCAGCCACTTAGAGAGACCCTCTGCAACTCAGTGAGACCCTGTTTCCATAAAAAGGAATAACAAAGCCGGGCGTGATGGCGCACGCTCGTAATCCCAGCATTCCGGAGGCTGAGACCTGGAGGATGACAGTTCCCGGACAGCCTCAGCTACTTAGTGAGGCCCCCTGCAACTCAGTGAGACCCGGTTTCAAAATAAAGAATAAAAAGTAGGGCAGGGGGGTGTAGCTCGGAGGTCAAATGCCCCTGGGTTCCATCCCCAAACCCGCAAAAAAAAAAAAAAAAAAAAAAAAAAAAGAATAACAAATAGGACTGGGGGTGTGGCTCCGAGGTAGAATGCCTCTGGGTTCCATCCCCTGTTCTGAAAGGGAAAAAAAAAATTAAAAAAGGGGCCGGGGAGAAGGAGGGAAAGAGGGAGGGAGAGGACATTCTGGGCTGACCGGAGCCGGCCTCCACCCTGCAGGAACTGGAGAGCGGCGGGCGGCCCCTGGGCTCCGCAGCCCTGACCGGGTACACGCTCCTCACTTCCCAGCGTGAATACCTGCGCCATCTCGACGCTCTCTGCCCGGACCCCTCAGGTGAGGCTCCCGGGCCCCAGGACAGCTGGGAGCTTCCTGGGCGGCGCTGTGGACACTTGGAGTGGGGTCCGGCCCCAGCCTCTCCGGGGTGAGGACAGCCTCAGAAACTTAGCGGGACCCTGTTTCCAAAAAAAAAAAATAAATAAAGACGGGCGTGGTGGCCCATGCCTATAATCCCAGTACACGGGAGGCTGACGGCAGAGGATTGCAGGTTGCCATAGCAACTTAAAGACACCCTCAGCACACTGGGCACGCTCGATCCCAGTCCTTGGGAGGCTGGGACAGGAGGATCACAGGTTCAAAGTCAGCCGCAGCTACGTAATGAGGCTCTCAGCAACTTAGTGAGAGCCTGTTTCCAAATAAAGAATAAAAATTAGGCTAGGGGTGTAGGTCAGAGGTAGAATGCCCCCGGGTTCAATCCCCAGTATCGAAGAAAAAAAAAAAAAGAAAGAAAGAAAGAAAAAGAAAAAACTCTCAGCAGCCTAGTGAGACCCTGTTTCAAAACAAAAAATAAAAAGGCTCAGCATTCGGGAGGCTGAGACAGGAGGATCGTGGTTCGCTGCCAGCCTCAGCTACGACTTAGTGAGCCCCTCTGCAACTCAGTGAGACCCTGTTTCAAAATAAAGAATAAAAAATAGGGCTGGAGGTGTAGCTTGGAGGTAGAATGCCTGGGTTCCATCCCAAATACTGTAAACAAACAAACAAACAAACATAAAATAATAAAAGTGGAGCACCCTGTGGCACCCACAGTGGGGCTATACTGATTACAGAACAACCCCCCATGGCTGGGCTGTCCTGGGTGTTCCATGGGTAGTTTCTCCTACCGGTGAGTGGACGGATGGACGGACAGATGGACGTTGGTTTGACCCCTCTCTTCCAGGAGACCCTGCACAGGGAGAGCCTGACCCCCTCCTCCACGCGCCAGTGAGTTTTCCCCTGTTCCTGCATCACCCCTACCGCGGCCACCTCCGCTTCTCCGCGGCCACCCGGGAGGCCCAGCGTGCCTGGAAGCTGGCCCTGCAGGGCGGCATCCGGCTCCGGGGCACAGGTGAGCGGGGCTGGGCTCGGCCAAGGCCAGCTGCTCTGTCCCTGTGGGGCGTCTCCAAGCCTCAGTCTTCTTTCCCGTGAAATGGGGTCCTGGGGACACCCGGCAGCGAGGAGGAGGGCTGTCACACCGGGGACGAGACAGACGCGCCCTCTGGGAGAGCAGCCCGAGGGGTCAGGGAGGGGAGCCCATCTGAAGGGGCAGGGGGTGGCGTGTGGTCTGAGCCCCGGGTCAGGGGGCTGCGGTTGTGCTTGGGTGTCCTTTTCCTGCTGGATGAATAAGAGCTGGTGATGGCGCGGAGGGCGCTGGCCCTGGCAGGGGTTCGCTGCTGCCAGGGTCCTGAGGCTGTGGCCCGGGGGCGCTGGTCCTGGGGGGCGCGGGCCTGAGAGCCGCCGCGCTCAGTCCTGCAGCGGAGCCCGGCCCCCGCCGCCCGCGCCTTCCTGGACGCCGTCCGGCTCCACCGGCAGCACCGAGGCCACTTCGGCGAGGACGACGTGACGCTGGGCTCGGACGCGGAGGTCAGTGCCCGCGGGCCGCGCGGGCAGCGGGGGGGGGGGGCGCGGCGCCCACCGGCCTGCCTTGCAGGTGCTGACCGCCCTGCTGATGCGCGAGCGGCTGCCGGCCTGGGGGCTGCGGGGGGCCGGCGCCGGGGCCCGGGCCGAGGTAGGCGGCGGCGGGGGGCGGGGGGGGCGGGGGGGCGGGGGGCGGGCCCCTCCCCCCGCGCGCGCCCCAGCTCCCCGGGTCCCCGTCGGTCTCCCCGCACTCCACCGGCCCCGGCAGCTCCTGGACGCCGTCTACACCGCCGTCCTGGCGCGGGCTTCCGCGGGGCTCCGCGCCTTCCAGCCCGAAAAGGACGAGCTGCTCGCGTCCCTGGAGAGGACGATCCGCCCCGACCTGGACCAGACGCTGCGGCTGCGCGAGGCCCTGGCCGGCCGGCTGCGGGGTGAGGCGGGGCGGGGCCAGGGCGGGGGCGGGGCCAAGGCGGGGCCAGGAAGGCGGGGGCGGGGCCTCGATGGAAATGAGGTGTCGGTAGGGGCGGGGCCTAGGGAAGTACGGTGGGGGAAAGAGCAGGGGCGGGGTGCAGGGCGTGGTCGAACCCAGGAGTGGGTGGAGTCAGGAGGCGGCACGTGGGCGTGGCCAGTGCAGATAGGGCGTGGCCTGGAGGGAAATGAGGTTTCCGTAGGGGCGGGGCCTAGAGCCTGTGGGACTCTCAGTGTGGGAGAGCCGGGCGTGGTGGCGCAGGCTTGTCATCCCCGCGCTTGGGAGGCTGAGACAGGAGGGTCGCGCAGGTTCGAAGCCAGCCTCAGCTACTGAGTGAGGCTCTCAGCAACTTAGTGAGACCCTGTTTCCAAATAAAGTATAAAATAGGTCTGGGAGTAGAGTCTGGAGGTAGAAAAGCCCCTGGGTTCCACCCCCAGTACCACACACATACAAAAAAAAAAATCACTGTGGGAAAAGAGAAGTGGTATGGCCTCAGGGCGCGATAAAACCAAGGAGTAGGTGGGGTCAGGAGGCTGTGGGCGTGGCCACGACAAGGGGCGTGGTCAGGACCCTCAAGGGCGAGGAGGGGGGCCCTGGAAGGAAGCGAGGTGTCCTCAGGGCGCAGGTCTACAGGGAGCCTGCGATACAAGATCCTGGAGGAGGGACAGGAGGGTGTTGGTGGGGGGCGTGGCTTATAGGTAGAATGGGCGGGGCCTGGAGGATGAAGCTAAATTAGACCGTGCTAGGGCGTTGGGGCGGGACCGGAGCAGGCAGGGGCGGGGCCTGGGTGTGGTCTAAATGCGGGGTGGGCGGGGCCTGGGCAGATGCAAATGGAAGGCCTGACACTGGCTAGAGAGTCAGGGAGCGAGGGGGTGCCCAGAGGGGGAGGGCGCCTCTGTCCACCTGGCCCTGCTGAGCCCCAAGACCCCAGGCCAGTGCCTCCCCCTCCAGCGGATGTCCAGGGCCCGCTGGAGTCCTGCCTGTGCCGGGTGGACGCGCAGCTGCCCCAGGTCACGCAGACGCTGCTGAGCACCGTGGGAGCCACCCTGGAGGCGGTGCGGACCCTCCTGGCCCAGGGCGTGGGCCGGCTGTGCGGCCACCTCCGCGAGGACCCCTCGGGCCCGCGGCTGCGCCGGGAGGTGAGCACGGCCCTGTGTCTTTTCTGGGACCCGCCCTCGCTGCTGTCGCCTTATGAGGGACCACGTTTTTAAACGTGAGGGAAGGGAGAGGACAGCGATCCTCCTGTCTCAGCCTCCCAAGCGCAGGGATTACAAGCGTATGCTACCGTGCCCGGCTAAAATCTCCATTTTCTAACCACTTCTCCGGGAACTGCCCCTGGCATGTGGCTACGAGGCTTTCTGTGCCTGGCACACAGAAGCAGTTAGATGCTACTGCAGTGGTCAGCTATAATTCAGAGCCGGGCGTGGTGGCGCACGCTTGTAATTCCCGCGCCTGGGAGGCTGAGACAGGAGGATCGCGCTGGTTCGAAGCCAGCCTCAGCTACTTAGTGAGGCTCTCAGCAACTTAGTGAGACCCTGTTTCCAAATAAATAATAAAATAGGTCTGGGAGTATAGCCTGGAGGTAGAAAGCCTCTGGGTTCCACTCCCAGTACCACAAAACAAACAAACAACTATAATTCAATTATAATTTTTCTGTGTGTGCATTGGTACTGGGGACTGAAACCAGGGACGTTCTCCCTCTGAGCTACAGCCCCAATTCTATTTTAGCTTTTTCTATAAGAACATGGCCTCACTCAGTTGTCGAGGCTGGCCGCGAGCCTGCGATCCTCCTGTCTCAGCCTCCCGAGTACTGGGATTGCAAGCGTGGGTCAGCAGGCCCGGCTGTTTCTCTGTGTCCAAGCACAGCTGTGTTAGAGTGTGCCCTGTGCAGCCAGAGCCCTTGCAGCGAGGCCTCGGGCAGCGCCCAGGGATCATCTCAGCAGGACGCCCGCTCCCGTCCCCCCTCAGGCTCGCTGGCATTGCTTGTGACTGTTTTTTCAGGTTTTCCCATTTCCACGCCCGCCCGGGGCAGTCATTGGGCTCTGACTTCCTTGGCTGCTGTGGGATGTCTCCACACCTTTCTCCTGCGTGAACCGGCGGGCCTGGGCCCTGCTTCCCTTGCTCAGGGGTGTCTCTTCCGGGCTCAGGTTTACGTCTTTGGGGAGATGCCGTGGGACCCCGCGCTGATGCAGAAGTGCTACCGGGAGGCGGCGCGGATCCGGGGGCGCCTGGGGCAGCAGGTGGCGCCGTTTGGCTTCCTGGGGACGCAGAGCTTGGTGTTCGGTATCCAGGATCTCGCCCAGCAGGTGAGTGTGAGAGGGAGGCCGGGGGGCTAGCCAGGAAGCAGCATCCACGCACGGAGGCCGGGGCGTCGGGCAGGGAGCCGACCCTCGCTCGGCAGCCCCCAGCCGGCGTGCGCGCAGGGGGACAGGCTGGACCCCAGCCGCGCAGGAAGCTCTGTCTGCCACAGGGAGCACAGGCTGTCAGGGTCGGGCCTGGAGGAGGCAAAGGAGGTGGGACCAGGGTGGGGCTGCCCCTGGGGGAAAGTGAGGAGCTTCTTGAAGGCCGGAGACGGGATTCGGGATTGGGGTAAGCGTGGTGCGGTAGGAGGCGGGGATGAGAGGAGCCGCCTGGCACAGCTGCTCAGCCTGCACACACCCGGGCGTTCTCAGCGGGGGCTGAGGGCTGGCTCTCCACGGGGCCAGACTGGCTGAGATGACAGCCTGGAGAAGGCCATCTGGGAGGCCGCTGGGCAGGGCGCAGCTGGGCCAGAGGGACCCAGAGGGCCAGAACCTGGACTTTCTGGGTCAGTGCAGCACCTCTCCCTGCAGCTCATGGCTGATGCCGTGGCCACCTTCCTGCAGCTGGCTGACCAGTGTCTGACCACGGCGCTGGACCGCGACCAGGCTGCTCAGCAGCTGGAGAAAGTCCGGGGGCGCACGCTGAAGGTGAGGGGGAGGGGAGGGGGCAGCCGGCGCTCCAATGGCCCTGGACAGCGCCGGTGTGTCCCAGTGGCTGCTGGACAGCGCTGGTGTGTCCCGGTGGCTGCTGGACAGAGCAGGTGTGTCCTGGTGGCTGCTGGACAGCGCTGGTGTGTCCTGGTGGCTGCTGGACAGAGCATGTGTGTCCTGGTGGCTGCTGGGAAGCGCTGTTGAGTCCCGGTGACTGCTGGACAGCGCTGGTGTGTTCTGGTGGCTGCTGGACAGCACCATTGTGTCCCGGTGGCTGCTGGACAGCGCTGGAGTCCCGGTGGCTGCTGGACAGAGCTGGTGTGTCCTGGTGGCTGCTGGACAGAGCTGGTGTGTCCTGGTGGCTGCTGGACAGCACCATTGTGTCCCGGTGGCTGCTGGACAGAGCTGGTGTGTCCTGGTGGCTGCTGGACAGAGCTGGTGTGTCCTGGTGGCTGCTAACAGCACCATTGTGTCCCGGTGGCTGCTGGACAGCGCTGGAGTCCCGGTGGCTGCTGGACAGAGCTGGTGTGTCCCGGTGGCCGCTGAACAGCGCCGGTGTGTTTCACAGAAGTTCACGTCGGACTGCGCGGCGGCGCGGAGGGAGCAGGTCCGCGGCTGGCTGCTGCGCATCTTTTGGCCCTTTGCGCTGAGCCAGTTGCAGCCGAGCTTTAGAGCGGTGAGCAGACAGACGCGCAGGCGTCCCCCCCCCCCACGCCTCTGGAAAGGGACCGCAGGGTCCTTCCCTGGCAGAGCGCCGCAGCCCCTTGCAGCTCCGTCCCCTGAGCTCTGGAGGCTCTCTAGATATTGGTGGTACCGAGGGTGGAACCCAGGGGCTTTCTACCTCCGGGCTTTCCTCCCAGACCTATTTTATACTTTATTTGGAAACAGGGTCTCACTAAGTTGCTGAGAGCCTCACTCAGTAGCTGAGGCTGGCTTTGAACCTTGTGTGATCCTCCTGTCTCAGCCTCCCAAGCGCGGGGATGACAAGCGTGCGCCACCACACCCAGCCCTTTTTTATTCTTTATTTTTACCTCCCTAAGTAGCTGAGGCTGGCTGCAAACCGCAATCCTCCTGTCTCAGCCTCCCAACAGGGTTTCACTAAGTTGCAGAGGGATTACAAGTGTGTATCACCATGCCTGCCTCCTATTTTATTTATTTATTTATTTATTTATTTATTTATTTATTTATTTTTGGTACTGGGGGTTGAACCTAGGGGTATTCTGCCTCCAGGCTCCAACCCCAATGCTATTTTTTTTTAATTCTTTACTTGAAACGGTCTCACTAAGTCACAGAGGACCTCACAAAGTAGCTGAGGCTGGCCAAGAACCTGTGATCCTCCTGTCTCAGCCTCCCAAGTACTGGGATTACAAGCGTGTGCCACCATGCCTGGCTATTTTTATTTTTATATTAAAAATTAATTAATTGCAGCACTGGGGATGGAACCCAGGACATTCTACCTCCAAGATACACCCTCAGCTCTGTTTTATATTCCTTATTTTGAAACAGGGTCTCACTAAGTTGCAGGGGGCCTCACTAAGTAGCTGAGGCTGTCCGCAAATTGCGATCCTCCTGTCTCATCTTCCCAAGTACTAGGATTACAAGTGTACATCACCACACCCAGCTATTTTATTTTTTATTTTTATTTATTTATTTACTTTTTGTGGTACTGGGGATTGAACCTAGGGGCATTAGACCTCCGAGCTACTCTCCCAGCCCTATTTTTTTATTCTTCATTTTGAAACAGGGTCTCACTGAGTTGCAAAGGGCCTCCCTAAGTAGCTAAGGCTGGCCACGAACCCGGATCCTCCTGCCTCGGCCTCCCAAGTGGCTATTTTTATTTTGAAACAGGGTTATAATTACTAGGTTGCCGAGAGTCTCACTAAGTTGCTGAGGCTGGCCTAGAACCTTAGATCCTCTTATCCTAGCCTCCCAAGTATCGGGATCACAGGCGTGCGCCACCATGCGTGGCTCCGAGATGTATTTCTTACCACTGGGGTGTCTGGGGAGGCGGGGCTGGAGGGACCTGCCCCTGCCCAGGCATTCCAGCTCCGTCTGCCTGTGGCCGGAGGCGGAAGGGCTACGGAGCTGGCGCCCGCTCTTGTGCCAGCGATATCAACAACCACAGACCCCTCGGGAGCTGGCCTCCCTGCAAAGGACCACCCCACACCTGGGACTGAATTCCCAGGACAGGAACTTTGGGGACAAATTTGAGCCACGGCCTCTCTTTCCTCCAGCCTTTCCTCCCAGCAGCCCTGGGGCGCGCGGGCCACCAAGTCCATTTTACTGATGGGGAAATCGAGGCAAGGCCCCTGTTCGTCAGGGCCGGGGCGGGCTCGACCCACCCCCCGGGTCTCGAGAGGCTCGTGTCCAGCCTCTCTTGCCTGTGACCCCCGTGGTTCCAGGAGCTGCCCAGCATCGAGGGGGCCGTCCTGGCCACGGGCAGCCAGGTCCTGACCGCAGAGGGAATCTACGAGGACGTCGTCCGGGGCGCCCTGCTGCAGAGGATCGACCGCGGTGAGCCGCTGGCCGGGACTCGGGGGAGCCTGGCGCCCCTGCCCTGTGGGCGAATCCCCACTGGGGCCCCATCGCCTCTCACTGCTCTGAAACATTTGCCCTCTGACCTAGGGTCAGGCCAGCGGTCCCAGTGGGCAGTGACGGGACTCCCTGAAGGAAGGGCATTAGAGTAAGGCTTTGAGGATTGTGTAGGAGTTCTCAGGATGAGAAGAAAGAGACACAGTTCAAAGACTAGGGATAAAACAACAGCACTGGGGGGGCCTTTCTATATCTAATTGAATAGCCATTCTGTATTTCCTGGGGCTGGCACTGGGGCCAGCGTTCTCAGATTTGGGGTGGGCCCCTCAGAAGCTCCTGGGTGGGGAAGCAGACCTCAGGTTTCTCCTACCTCATCAGTTCCCGCATGAACCAACGCCCAACCTCTGATGGGGTGCCTCTGTGGGGGGGTCGAGCAGCAGGACAGTGGTCCAGCCGTATCATGGCACTCACCCCGTGTGAGGGGCAGGGTGGAGGCTGCTGGGGAATGTGTGCAGGGCCTTGAGTGGGATTTTATTGTGGAGGCAATAGGGAGCCATAGAGGATGTGTGAGCAGAGAGTGAGAGCAGCCAGACTGGAAGCTCAGGAGGAGGCTGGGGCCATGGTTCTGGGAATAAAGAACAGCCCCAAGTAGTGACAGCAGCCACGGGGACGGAGCCCAGGGGTGAGAGGGTGAGAACAGAGAGGATTCTCAAAGCACCTGTATTTGAAGGCCAGAAAAAGGAGGTAGAGACAGGACAGACAGGAGGCAGAAACCTGAGGATGCCAGTAAATAAGGGCGAGGCTTTGCCGGTGCTCCGTGGGCAGCCAAACCGTGTTCCCTTAGACGACCCGAAGTCCTCGCTGGAAAGGAGTCATTCTCTAAATGCAAATTTAAATCCAGAAGCCGGATGAGTTTCAGATCCTAGAGGTGGTCTGTGTCCTTAAGGGGCCCATCTTCAATTGATTAGTGATGTCTGCCCGGATCTTCAGGTCGGTGGGTGGGGCTGGCAAGCTCCAGGTGAAGAGTACAGGGATCCATTAGCAATGTCTGCTCTGGACACAGCCTGGCCATAGAGCCAGGCACTGGTGTCGGGGCTTTGCCTCCAACCTTGGTCCTCTTTGACAGCTGCGCTCCCCCAAATGCACTGGGGGTTTATCTCCTATTTCAGAATTGATGAAGGCCCTTGGTGCCAGCAACACACCCGACCCTCAGGCTGACTGCCAGGAGCCGCCGCGGGACCAGGGGGTGGCAGGTGAGGATGTCATGGGTTCCCAGCCACAGCAGTGAATTTCAGGGCCCGTGGGGTTATGGCAAGTGTGGTTTTGTGGACGAAATAGCATGCACCTCGGCTCGGCTGGGCGTGAGTCCAGGTGACGGAGAGGAAGCCAGCGGGCGTCTGGGCCACAGAAAGACCCTCCAGGCCCAGGCCCCAGTGTGCGTGGGGCTCGGCCTGCGGGGCCGAGCCAGTGACAAGTGTGTGTCCCGTTTCTCATCTGGCCAAAGCCGGGGGTCTTCCAGCAGCCTCCTCCCATCCCAACCCTGGGAAGGGTCCTGGGAGCGCTCCACACGGCCCTCACTGTAATACCTTCCCCTGCACGCGCGGGTTCAGTGGGTAAATCTACCAATGGGAAACCTCGGCGTTTATTTAATTAATTAATCGATTGATTGATTGATGGGTGCTGGGGAGGGAACCCAGGGGCATTCTATCTCTGAGCTACACCCCCAGGCCTATTTTTTATTCTTTTTTTTTTCTATTTTTTTAATCTTTTTTTTTTTTTTTTTTTTTTTGGCAGGTCTGGAACCCAGAGGCATTTGACCTCTAAGCTATACCTCCTGCCCAATTTTCTATTCTTTATATTGAAACCGGGTCTCACCGAGTTGCAAAGGGCCACACTAAGTAGCTGAGGCTGGCCGCGAACTGCGATCCTCCGGTCTCAGCCTCCCAAATGCCAGATTACAAGCGTGCGCAACCACGCCCGGCTTTTTATTCTTTATTGTGAAACAGGGTCTCATTAGGTTGCCAAGGGGCTCACTAAGTAGCTGAGGCTGTCTGCGAACCGCGATCCTCCGGTCTCAGCCTCCCAGCTTGACCTCGGGGTTTAGCACCAGCGAGCTTGTCATTCCCACAGCGTCTCTGTGATGCTTCCCACGGAGCGGCCCTGCCTGGGGCCAGCGCCCTGCTCAGCCACAGGCTTCAGTGTTCTTCAAGAACCTTCTGAGCCGGGCGTGGTGGCACACGCTTGTCATCCCAGCATTCGGGAGGCTGAGACCGGAGGATCGCGGTTCGCGGATAGCCTCAGCTACTTAGTGAGGCCCTCGGCAACTCAGTGAGACCCAGTTTCAAAATGAAGAATAAAAAATAGGGCAGGGGGTGTAGATCGGAGGTTGAATGCCCCTGGGCTCCATCCCCAGACCCACAAATAAATAAATAAATAAATAAATAAATAAATAAATAAAATATTGGGCAGAGGGTGTAGGGCAGAGGTCGAATGCCCCTGGGCTCCATCCCCAGACCCACAAATAAATAAATAAATAAATAAATAAATAAAATATTGGGCAGAGGGTGTAGGTCGGAGGTCGAATGCCCCTGGGCTCCATCCCCAGACCCACACACACAACAAAAAATCCACGTTACTGAGCGTTTACTGGGTTCCAGGGCCCTTGATGGTTTTCTTTTAGTATTTGTAGCTTTGTCACTTACAGATGAGAAGACAGAGGCTCGGCTCTGAGGGGAGGGACTTGCTCCAGGCAGCCAGGCCCCACCTGTGCTGGAATCCACACCGCCCAGGGCCTTCTCCTACACCGATGAGTGTCCAGCTGGAATGTCGAGGCCGAAGCTGGTCCAGATTCTAGGCTTCTGTCACCACCGTCTCCAGAAAAGCAGTTCTCATATCCAGCAGCTTCAGTGCATTTTCTAAAAACCCTCTCCAAGCAGTAGGACTTTTTTTGTGTGTGTGTGGTGCTGGGGGTGGAACCCAGGGGCTTTTCTACCTCTGGGCTATACTCCCAGACCTATTTTATATTTTATCTGGACACAGGGTCTCACTAAGTTGCTGAGAGCCTCACTCAGTAGCTTGGGCTGGCTTCGAACCTGCGCCATCCTCCTGTCTCAGCCTCCCAATGCTGGATGACAAGTGTGCCCACCACGCCCGGCCGCAGTAGGACTTTTTATAAAAAAAAAAAAGTGTCCATTTGATACACACATACACATCTCATTGTTTTGAGTGGCTTTTTGACTATATTGAAATTAAAATGAGATTACTGCCCATTTGTAATGCTTGGTTAATTTTAGGTTAATTATTTATGGCTATTACCTACTTTTCAGAGACGCTTCTGTCCGTCATTCTTTTTTTTTTTTTTTTTTTTTTTGGTGGTACTGGGGCTGGAACCCAGGGGCTTTCTACCTCCGGGCTACACCTCCAGCCCTATTTTATATTTTATTTGGAAACAGGGTCCCACTAAGTTACTGAGAGCGTCGCTAAGTAGCTGAGGCTGGCTTCGAGTCTGGGTGATCCTCCTGCCTCAGCCTCCCAAGTGCTTGGATTATATAAGTGTGCGCCACCACGCCCGGGTCTTCATTCTTTTCTTTTCTTTCCTTGGTACTTGGGATTGAACCCAGGAACATTCTATCTCTGAGCTATACCTCTAGCCCTTTTTGTTTTTTTATTTGGAAACAAGATCTAGCTAGGTCGCTGAGGCTGGCTTCAAACCTGTGATCCTCCTGTCAGTCTCCCAAGTACTAGGCCTGCCTTTCTTTCTTTTCTTTTCTTTTTTTCTTTCTTTCTTTTTCTTTTTTACTACACCCAGAGGAGTTTTACCTTTGATCTATACCACCAGCCCCTTTTTTAAATTAATTAATTAACTTATTTATTTATTTTTGCGGGTCTGGGGGTGGAACCCAGGGGCATTCTACCTCTGAGCTACACCCCCAGCCCTATTTTTTATTCTTTTTTTTTTTTTTTTTTGGTGGTACTGGGGTTCCTGGAAGCCCTTCTACCTCCGGGCTACACTCCCAGACCTATTTTTACATTTTTATTTGGAAACAGGGTCTCCTAAGCCAGCGCGCAGCTAGGTTCGAACCTGCGCGCTCCTCCTGTCTCCGCCTCCCAAGCGCGGGGATGACAAGCGTGCGCCACCACGCCCGGCCTTATTCTTTATTTTGAATCAGGGTCTCACTGAGTTGCAGAGGCCTCGCTACTCAGGCTGTCCGTGAACCGCGATGCTCCAGTTTCAGCCTCCTAAGTGCTGGTGTTACAAGCGTGCGCCACCACGCCTGGCTAAATTATTTTATTTTAAATTTTTAAAAAATTTATTTATGGCCGGGCGTGGTGGTGCACGCTTGCAATCCCCGCGCTTGGGAGGCGGAGACAGGAGGATCGCGCAGGTTCGAAGCCAGCCGCGCGCGCTGGCTTAGGAGACCCTGTTTCCAAATAAAAGAAAAATATGAAAATAGGTCTGGGAGTGTAGCCCGGAGGTAGAAGGGCTTCCAGGAACCCCAGTACAACCAAAAAAAAAAAAAAAAAAAAGATTTATTTATGCCAGATGTGGTGGTGCATGCTTGTAATCCCTGTACTTGGTGTGCCGGTACTGGGAAATGGCTTTGGTACTAATTTATTTATTGGAAAATAGCTTTGGTGCGGTGCAGACATGCAGGCAGGGAGGAGGAGGTGGCTGTTACCCTGCAGAGTTCCGGGCACCGAAAGCAATTAGCGAGAACACAAGAGTTGTAGCCCAGGGCCTTCAGATTTTAAAGATAAGTTTATATAATAAATAACTTCTAGTAGATAGACTAAAATTCCCAAGGACTGGGAGGGGGGTACAGGCCTTCTTCAAAGAGGGCAGATACCACGGGCTCTCTGGCTTTGTTAATTGTCAGAGACAGGGGCATGCCTGCACCTACTGGAAGAGGGCCTTTGGCCAAGCAGAGTGTAAGATAAATAAACCCTCACAATCATATCAAAAGACTTGTACAGAGACTGGGTACAGAGTACTTGTACAGACTCGGATCAATGTAACATTGAACTTGAGTTATCAGTCAGGAGTACTATTGGTTAAAAAAGATGGGAGATGGCCGGGCGTGGTGGCGCACGCTTGTCATCCCCGCGCTTGGGAGGCGGAGACAGGAGGATCGCGCTGGTTCAGAGGCAGCCTCACTGGCTTAAGAGACCCTGTTTCCACATAAAAAAGTAAAACAAAATAGGTCTGGGAGTGTAGCCCATGGGAGTGTATCCCAGAGGTAGAAGGGCTTCCAGGAACCCCAGTACCACAAAAAAAAAAAAAAAAAAAAAAAAAAAAAAAAAAAATATATATATATATATATATATATATATATATATATAATAAAATAAACTAAAGAGTAAAAAAATAGGAATGGGGGTATGGCTCAGAGGTAGAATGCCCCTGAGTTCTAAACCCAGTACCACTAAATAAACAAATAATAAATAAATAAATAAAAAGTAAAAAGTAAGACTGGGGATGTGGCTCAGAGGTAGAAGGCCTCTGGAATTTATGTATTTATTTATTGTGTGAAATTGGGGTTACAGCCAGGGGCCTTCTACTTCTGAGCTATACCACCAGCACTTTTATTTGTGTGTGTGGGTCTTGGGATAGAACCCAGGGGCATTTGACCTCCAAGCTACACCCCCTGCCCTATTTTTATTCTTTATTTTGAAACAGGGTCTCGCTGAGTTGCAGAGGGCCTCGCTAAGTAGCCGAGGCTGTCCGCGAACCGCGATCTTCCGGTTTCAGCCTCCCGAATGCTGGGACTACAAGCGTGTACCACCACGCCCGGCTACTTTTTGTGTGTGTGTGTGCGCGGTACTGGGGGTGGAACCCGGGGGCATTCTACTTCCGAGCTACACCCCCAGCCCTATTTTTTATTCTTTATTTGGAAACTGGGTCTCACTGAGCAAGGGACCTCACTAAGTAGCTGAGGCCGTCCACAACCTGAAATCCTCCGGTCTCAGCCACCCAGACAGTGGGATTACAAGTGTGCCACCACACCTCGCTTCCCCAGCACTTATTTATTTTGTGTGTGTGGTACTGGGGATTGAACCCAGCGGCATTCTATCTCCGAGCTTTTTCCCCAGCCCTATTATTTACTTACTTACTGACTTTCTTACTTTATTTATTTATTTATTTGGAAGCAGAATCTCACTGGGTTGCTGAGAGCCTCACAACTTGCCGGGGTTGTCCTTGGACCTGTTTTCCCGCTCTCAGCCTCCCCAGTACTGAGATTACAGGTGTGCACCACCACAACCAGCTCTTTGTAATTTTAAAAAAATTTTTTGTTGAGACCGGAGGATCGCAGTTCCCAGACAGTCTCAGTTACTTAGTGAGGCCCTCTGCAACTTAGTGAGACCCTGTTTCAAAATAAAGAATAAAAAATAGGGCAGAAGATATAGCTCCGAGTCGAATGCCCCTGGGTTCCATCCTCAGAACTGAAAAAAAAAAAAAATTGTAGCTGAGTATGGTGGCACGTGATTATAATTCATGTACTTGGGAAGCTGAGACAGGAGGACTGCAGGGGCCCAACCTCAGCAACTCAGTGAGACTTTGTTTGCGTGGTGGCACACGCTTGCAATCCCCGCAGCTTGGGAGGCAGACACAGGAGGATCGTGTAGTTTTGGAGCCAGCCTTGCTGGCTTAAGAGACCCTGTTTCCAAATAAAAAGTATAAAATAGGTCTGGGAGTATAGCCTGGAGGTAGAAGGGCTTCCGGGAACCGCAGTACCACCAAAATAAATAAATAAATAAATAAATAAATAAATAAATAAATAAATAACGCCAGGTGCAGTGGCGCACACTTGTAATTCCAGCATTTGGGAGGCTGAGACAGGAGGATGGCGGTTCGTGGACAGGCTCAGCTACTACTTGGTGAGGCCCTTTGCAGCTCAGTGAGACCCTGTTTCAAAATAAGGAATAAAAAAAAATAAAACTAGGGCTGGGGGTGTAGCTTGGAGGTAGACAGGTAGACAGGTTCAAATAAAATAATAATAATAATAATTATAGTTACAGATTGGGAGAATATGGTTTGGGGAAACTGTTCCCCGGGGACCCCTGCTAGGGTCCCGGACACACTTTCCCCCAACCCATAACAAAACCCAAAATGACCAAAACCAGAAAAAAAAAAAAACGTAGATTCTTGTCCTAAGCTAAGAATAAATATGCATAGCTTGGACAGTTGCTGGTGATTTAAAGAAGTTTATTAAAAAGATAGAAATACAGGAGATAGTCACAGCCCTGTGCCCGAGAGAGGGGCACAAGGGGGCAATTCGAATGAATCTACCAGAGAACCCCAGTATACGGAGTGCTTTTATCCCGACCGAGTCTACGGCAGGTCCTCTGACCTGTAGATATGCTGCCCTATCTCCAGCCCCGGCTCTGCTGTCTCCAGCCGGATTTGCCACGGAAGGGGGTGCGGCGGCCCCATCTCCCAACACCTTTTGTCCCCCTCCCAAGATGTGATAAATTGTTTCTCCAGGATCTGGGATTTCCTCCCATCCCTGGCTCCGGCTTTCTTTCCTTCTCTTTAGAAATGTAAATTACAAGTCCCTCCTTTCTGCTAGCCCTGGCTTTCTTAGTATAAACGATATATTTTTAAAATTGAGCCGGGCCATGGTGGCGCACGCTTGTAATCCCCGCGCTTGGGAGGCTGAGACAGGAGGATCGCCTAGGTTCGAAGCCAGCCTCAGCTACTGAGTGAGGCTCTCGGCAACTTAGCGAGACCCTGTTTCCAAATAAAATACAAAATAGGGCTGGGAGTATAGCCCGGAGGTAGAAAGCCTCTGGGTTCCACCCCCAGTACCACCAAAAATAATAAATAAATAAATAAATAAATAAAAATAAAATTGGAAATCTTTCCCAATACTGGTACATTAATACATTTTAAAACCTCTTCCCAATACCAGTACAATAATAATAATAATCATATAGGCTGGGGAGTATAGCTTAGGTAGGATGTCCCTGGGTTTCAACTGAGTACAAAAAACAAACAAACAAACAAACAAAAAACTTAGCCGGTCTGAGACAGGAAGGTCACAGTTCACGGCCAGCCTCAGCTACTACTTAGTAAGGTCCTCTGTAATTTAGTGAGACCCTGCTTCAAAATAAATAATAAAAAAGGCCGGGCGTGGTGGCGCATGCTTGTAATCCCCGCGCTTGGGAGGCGGAGACAGGAGGATCGCGCAGGTTCGAAGCCAGCCGTGCTGGTGTAAGAGACCCTGTTTCAAAAATATAAAAAATAGGTCTGGGAGTGAAGCCCGGAGGTAGAAGGGCTTCCAGGAACCCCAGTACCACAAAATAAATAAATAAATAAATAAATTAATTAATTAATTAAAAAACTTGTTTTTTTTTTTTTTTAAGTATCTGAGTTGCTGAGGGTCCGGCTTAGTTGCTGAGACTTGAACCTGCGGCCTCCTATCTCAGCCTCCCTAGAAAAGGGATTGCCGGGGCACGGCACCATGCCTGGCAATTTTTTAATTTACTCCCACTGGGCTAGAACCTGCCATCCTCCTTCCTCTGTTTGACCTTTTTCTTCTGGTTACTAATAGCTGTATTTTTAGGATAGCAACTTTTCATGGTTATAGGAATAGATTTATTTTCTCAGCTTGCTGTGGGCTTTTGGGGTTTGTGGACTCATTACAAATCTCTCTTCCTGGGGAACCAGGGGTGCTGAGGGGGCGCTCTGCTGGGGCTACAGACACCCCCGCTCCAGGCTGCTTCCCTGCCGAGCGGACAGCTCTGGCTGACCTCCTCTGCTTGCCAAAAATGTCAGCTGTTCCCGGAGGTGGTCCAGCTGCTTCCGGCCGGCCTCCAGGGAATTCCCTCGACTTCCTCCTGGGTCAGCTTTCAGAGGGACCGGACCCTCTATGGACACAATTTCTTTCCACTCTGTTCTCGAGTTTTCTGCCTCTCCTGAGTTTTCAGTCTCTTCGTCCACCTTCTGAGCTAAATTTGTGCTCGACAGGCAGGGGCCCGTGGCCCCATGGTTAGCACTTGCCCGGGTTCCAGCCCCAGCACCTCGAAGTGTAAACAGAAACTGCACCCCACGGCCTCCTCCGCTGCCTTCCTCTAACTCGGGCGGGCCGGATGGACGCAGCTGTCCTCCCGGAGCGGCTGCGACAGGAACCGCCCGCCCTTAGGCAAAGCCTTTGTTTCCTGGCGGCCTCTGTTTCTCTTACTCCAGGGCCCACGTTGTTGGGAGGCTGAGACAGGAGGCTCACTGATTTGAACCCAGTCTCAGCCTTAGTGAGACCCTGTTTCAAAATAAAAATAAAATTAAAAAATAGGGCTGGGCAGTACTTAGTGTTGCAATTTAAATGGTGCTGTGAATTTATTTATTTATTTATTTTTGGTTCTGGGAATGGAACCCAGGGGCATTCTACCTCTGAGCTATACCCCCAGCCCTATTTTTTAGAGGGTAAAAAAAAAAAAAAAAAAAAAAAACATGGTATTGTGGAGCCGAGTGTGGTGGTGCATGCTTGTAATCTCAGCATTTGGGAGGCTGAGATGGGAGGATCCAGGTTCACGGACAGCCTCAGCTACTAGTGAGGCCCTTATCCACCTAGTGAGACCCTGTTTCAAAATAAAAAATAAGCCGGGCGTGGTGGCGCACGCTTTTAATCCTCGCGCTTGGGAGGCTGAGACAGGAGGATCGCGCTGGTTCGAAGCCAGCCTCAGCTACTTAGTGAGGCTCTCAGCAACTTAGTGAGACCCTGTTTCCAAATAAAGTATAAAATAGGTCTGGGAGTATATCCTGGAGGTAGAAAAGGCTCCTGGTTCCATCCCCAGTACCGCCAAAATAAATAAATTAACAAATAATACAAATAATAAAAAAATAGGGCTGAGGATGTCGCTTGGAGTTAGACTGCGTCTGGGATCCATCCCCAGTACCGCAATACATACATACATACATACAGACATAGTGCTGTGGGCTCTTTTTCTTTTTCTTTTTCTTTTTCTTTTTTTTTTTTGTAGGTCTGGGGATGGAACCAGGGGCACTCTACCTCCTTGCTACACCCCCTGCCCTATTTTTTATTCTTTATCTTGAAACCGGGTCTCACTGAGTTGCGGAGGGCCTCACTAAGTAGCTGAGGCTGTCCGTGAACCGTGATCCTCCGGTCTCAGCCTCCCGAATGCTGGGATGACAAGTGTGCGCCACCACGCCCGGCTGTGTGGGCTTTTTCTTAATCAACTAAAAGTTTGTCGAACAGAAAAATTAAAACTAGACCTGGGTGTGGTGGCGCACGCTTGTAATCCCAGCATTTGGGAGGCTGAACCCGGAGGATCGCGGTTCGCGGACAGCCTCAGCTACTTAGTGAGGCCCTCCGCGACTCAGTGAGACCCGGTTTCAAAATGAAGAAGAAAAAATAGGGCTGGTACATAGCTCGGAGGTAGAATGCCCCTGGGTTCCATCCACGGTACTGAAAAAAAAAAAAAGATTAAAACTAATAGACAGCTCGGAGTGGCTTTAACAAATCTTTTTTTTTTTTTTTTTTTTTTTTTGCAGTACTGGGGGTGGAACCCAGAGGCTTTCTACCTCCGGGCTATACTCCCAGACCCACTTTATATTTTATTTGGAAACAGGGTCTCACTAGGTTGCCGAGAGCCTCACTCAGTAGCTGAGGCTGGCTTCGAACCTGCGCGATCCTCCTGTCTCGGCCTCCCAAGCGCGGGGATCACAAGCGTGTGCCACCACGCCCGGCTTTAACAAAGGTTTATTAAAAATTCAGTAGGAAACAGAAAAGGAAAAGCAGCGTGCGGGGCACACGCTAGAGAGCCCGAAAACGGAACTCTGACCCCTTTTCAGGACCGCGGCCTTCAAAGAGATGTAGTATGGGTATGTTCTTATCAGCGTCACCAAGGCAACGGGCTGGTAACTTATTCCTTAGGTGGGTGGCGCCTCTGCCCCCAGACAGTGCACAGGGGTCTGGAATGCACCTGCCCTCGCCCCTATTGTACCGGGCGTGCTGGCTGTTCATCAACCAGGGTGCTTCAAAGCCGCACGGGATTTACCTTTCCTATACCCAGGCCGGGTCACAGAGGTAATCAGAGGCACTGATCCCGCTACTTATTTCAGGGTTAAAGGCTCTCATTGTCTCTGAGGCTTTTTCTATACATTAATCATGAGAACAAAGGGCAAAAACAGAGGGAAACTGCACTGTGTTGGCTGCCGCCCCTGCCTGCCTGAGCGCCTGCGCAGCACCCAGACCCTGACGGCTTTTTACATTTTGCAAATGACTACCAAACCAATTTTCCAATACCAGCACACCTGGGAGGCTATGACAGGAGGATTACAGGTTCAAAGCCAGCCTCGGCAACTTAGGCTCTTTGCAACTCCGTGAGACCCTGTTTCAAAATAAAGAATAACATCGGAGCCGGCTTGTAATTCCAGCATTCAGGAGGCTGAGATAGGAGGTTCGTGGTTCGAGGACAGCCTCAGCTACTTAGCGAGGCCCTCTGCAACTCAGTGAGACCCGGTTTCAAAATAAAGAATAAAAAACAGGGCAGGGGGTGTAGCTCGGAGGTACAATGCCCCTGGGTTCCATCCCCAGCACCTCAAAATAAGTAAGTCAGGGCTGGGGGTTTCGCTCAGAGGTAGAATGCTTCTGGCTTCAATCCCCAGGGCCATTAAAAAAAAAAAAAAAAGCCGGGCGTGGCGGCGCACATTGTAATCCCCGCGCTTGGGAGGCTGAGACAGCAGCGCCTGGCTCCATCCTTCCGCCAAACCTATGGGGTCCCCAGAATCTGACTACAGGACACCGGGCTTGGCGGCCCTGGGAGGGGGCTGGATTAAGACGCCCTGTGGACACCCTGGGGCCTTAATCTCAGCACCCCTAAGGCGGGGTCCAGGAGAGGGCAGGCGCCTGGGTGCCAGACAGGTTCCAAAGCCAAATCTCGGGGTTTGGCGTTCTCTGGGCTTGTATTACTTATTTATTGTGGCGCTGGGGATTGCATCCAAGGACATTCTACCTCTAAACTATTCCCCCGCAGTCCGACTTTAATTTTTATTTTGAAACAGGGCCTAACGAAGTGGTCAAGGTTGGCCTCGAACTCGCGATCCTCCGGTTCAGCCCCCAGATACCGGATCGCGCGGGCCTGGGCCACCACGCCCGGCTCCCTGCGCCCAGGAGGCGGGAGTGGGCGGGGCCTCTGTGACGTCACGCGGGCGTTGCCCGGCGCCGTCGGAGGGCAAGTGTCGCTCTGGCGCTTTAAGGCCGTCGGGAGGCGGGGCCCGGTGGGCGGGCCCTGGCCGCTGACTGGACGCCGGGCGCGCTCCTCGTCTGTAGGGCGCTCGTCAGGGGCGGGGCCTCGACGACCGAGGACCCCTTTAAGGCGCGGCCGGCGTCCGCCGGCAGAAAAGCGGCTTAAAGGCGACGCGTGGCGCGATGGCGGCGGCCCCGCGCGCGGGCGGCCGGGGGCTGCTGCTGCTGCTGCTGCTGCTGCCGGCGCCGCCTCGGGGCGGGCCGCCGGGCGCCCTCGCCTACTTCCCCGAGGAGCGCTGGAGCCCCGAGTCGCCGCTGCAGGCGCCGCGCGTGCTGGTGGCGCTGCTGGCGCGGAACGCGGCCCACGCGCTGCCCGCCGCGCTGGGCGCCCTGGAGCGGCTGCGCCACCCGCGCGAGCGCACGGCGCTGTGGTCAGCGGGGCGGGGGTCAGCGGGGTGGGGGGGCTGTGGTCAGCGGGGCGCGGGGCCAGCGGTGGTCAGCGGGGCGGTGGTCAGCGGGGCGGGGGGCCAGCGGTGGTCAGCGGGGTGGGGGTTAGCGGGGTGGGGGGTGCAGTGGTCAGCGGGGCGCGGGGCCAGCGGTGGTCAGCGGGGTGGGGGGGCTGTGGTCAGCGGGGCGCGGGGCCAGCGGTGGTCAGCGGGGCGGGGGTCAGCGGGGCGGGGGGCCAGCGGTGGTCAGCGGGGTGGGGGGGTGCGGGGGTCAGCGGGGCGGGGGTCAGCGGGGTGGGGGTGCGGGTCCGCGGGGGAGGGCTCCTTTCTGGGCTGTCCTGACTTCTCTTTTTCTTTTTTTTTTTTTTTGGACTGGCGATCGGGGTCATTCTACCTCCAAGGTATCCCCAGCCCTTATTTTATTTTATTTACTGGGGGCGGAACCCAGGGGCTTTTCTACCTCCGGGCTATACTCCCAGACCCATTTTATATCTTATTTGGAAACAGGGTCTCACTAGGTTGCCGAGAGCCTCACTCAGTAGCTGAGGCTGGCTTCGAACCTGCGCCATCCTCCTGTCTCCGCCTCCCAAGCGCTGGGATTACAAACCTGCGCCACCACGCCCGGCTATTTATTTATTTATTTATTTATTTTTGCGGGTCTGGGGCTGGAACCCAGAGGCATTTGACCTCTGAGCCACACACCCCCCTGCACAATATTTTATTCTTTATTTTGAAACCGGGTCTCGCTGAGTTGCGAAGGGCCTCACGAAGTAGCTGAGGCTGTCCCTGTACTGCGGGCCTCCAGTCTCAGCCTCCGGAATGCTGGGATTACAAGCATGCGCCGCCACGCCCGGCCTGATATATGGATTTTATATTAAGTTGCACGCACTTGACAGCATGGTTGTAAGATCCCAGCTCCTCAGAAACAGGCCTCTGTTCACTAATAGGTTTTTCCAAAATCAGCTTGTTTAATCCACTTTGTGCCTGGGGAACCAGCCCCATCTTCACTCCCTTTCAGATGAGGAAGCTGAGGCGGGGAGCGGGCGGGGACCGGGCGGGAGGAGCCAGCTGCTCCTTCCTCTATCCTGCTTACTGTCCCCTGGCCCGCAGGGTGGCCACGGACCACAATGTGGATAACACCTCTGCTGTGCTGCGGGAGTGGCTGGTGGCTGTGAAGAGCTTGTACCATTCTGTGGAGTGGCGGCCAGCGGAGGAGCCCAGGTGAGTGCCAGCCCCCGTCTGACTGGGCTGCCCCTCTGTGCACAGCCCTCCGTGGCTCCCTACTGCCCTGCCCCAGAACCACAGGCCTTCAGCCCGACCCTCCAGCTGACCACAGGGCACGGAGCTCTGACTGTTCATGTACAGGTCAGCTCCACAGACGGGCTCCTCCGGCCAGGCCGTGCCCTAGTGGGTCCCTCGCCTGGGATTCTCCACTCCTCTGCTCTCGGGTGGACGCCTGCTTCTCCTTAGCAAGTCCAGGGCCAGCCCTCTGCTGTGTGGCTCCGTGACGCCCTGGGCATGGGGACACCCTTCTGTGGATTGAACGCGGGGCCGTCTCCTCAGCCACCCTTTTTATTTTTTCGTTTCGGTCCTACATCCCCAGCAGTACTGGGGATGGAACCCAGGGGTACTGTACCTCCGAGCTACACACCTAGCCCATTTTTTTTTTTTTTTTTTTACTCTTTTTAATTTTGAAACAGGGTCTCGCTGGGCATGGTGGCGCACATTTGTAAACCCCAGCATTCGGGAGGCTGAGACCAGAGGATCACTGTGCGCAAACAGCCTCAGCTACTTAGTGGGGCCTTTTGCAACTCAGTGAGACCCTGTTTCAAAAATAAAAAAGACTAGCCGGGCGTGGTGGCGCACGCTTGTATTCCCCGCGCTTGGGAGGCGGAGACAGGAGGATCGCGCGGGTTCGAAGCCAGCCTCAGCTACTGAGTGAGGCTCTCGGCAACTTAGTGAGACCCTGTTTCCAAATAAAGTATAAGAAAGGTCTGGGAGTGTAGCCCGGAGGTAGAAAGCCCCTGGGTTCCACCCCCAGGACCACCAAAAAAATAAAGAAAAAAGCAGCTGAGGCTGTCTGTGAACAGCATCCTCCTGTCTCAGCCTCCAAATGCTGAGGTTACAAGGGTGCCCACCACACCCCGGCTTATGGCAGTTTTTAAATTCTGAAACAGTATCACAGTAAGTTGCTGAGTCTCACTCCATGGCTGAGGCTGTCCTCAAACCTGCGATCCTCTTGTCTCAGCCTCCCACGTCCTGGGCTCCAGGCCTGCTCCACCGCGCCCGCTCTGGCTCCAGGAGTTCCTCCTTAAGCGCTCTCTGCCCAGATGCAGTGCAGTGCCAGGCCGGCCTCTCCCCCCAGCTCCTTCATTCCCTTCGGGTCCCCGACCTGCGCCCGGCCCTGAGCCCTGAGCTGTTCTTTGCCCCGGGGCTGCCTGGCCCCCTCCCCTGGGCTGGCAGGGCGGGAGCGCCTGCCTGGCCTCAGGCGGCCCGCGTGGGAAGCCCTCCCTGGTCGCCACCAGGCGGCTGGCACCTCCTTGGCTCTGAAGCTGTCCTGCCCACTCCCCTGCTCTCTCCCCGCAGTTCCTACCCGGACGAGGAGGGCCCCAAGCACTGGTCCGACTCTCGCTATGAGCACGTCATGAAGCTGCGCCAGGCTGCCCTGAAGTCGGCGCGGGACATGTGGGCGGACTACATCCTGGTGCGTGTCCCGGGCCGGGGAGCGCGGAGGGGCCGCGCAGGGGTGGGCTTCAGCCCCTCTTTGCAGAAGGGCAAACCGAGGCCGCAGAAGAAGGGCACGGCCCGGGAGGTGCAGCGGGCACGGTGATGCAGCCTGTCATCCCAGTACTTGGGAGGCTGAGACAGGAGGATTGCAGGTTGGGGGTCGGCCTCCGCAACTTAGCAAGACTGTTTCAAAGTAAAAAGACCTGGGGATGTGGCGCTGAGGAAGGAGGCCCCTGGGTTCAGTCCTCAGTAGTCCCCCTCATAAAGAAGAGATACGGCCGGGCGTGGGGCGCACGCTTGTAATCCTCGCGCTTGGGAGGCGGAGACAGGAGGACCACACGGGTTCAAAGCCAGCCTCAGCTACTGAGTGAGGCTCTCAGGAACTCAGTGAGACCCTGTTTCAAAATAAAATATAAAAAAGGTCTGAGAGTATAGCCCGGAGGTAGAAAGCCTCTGGGTTCCACCCCCAGTACCATAAAAAAATAATAATAATAAGAGATGCGTTTGGCTCCCCGCGGTCGGACGCTCGAGCCACCATTGCGAGTGGCCCACGGTGACGACCGACCTCTGGGCCCCCTGCAAGAGCTGACGGGGAGGAGAGAGCGCGTGGAGAGGAGCCGCCAGCTTCCCCTTCCTCCCGCCCAGCCTCCCCTTCCTCCTGCGGCCTGGGCCTGGCCGCCAGTTGCCTCTGAGGGGCGGGAGCGGGCGAGCCTCGGGGGTCATGCCAGGACAAGTGTCCCCGTCAGATCAGGACCCAGACCCGAGCGCGGGGCGGCCCGTGCGCGTGGACAGCGGAGCTGGCGCGGCTCTTGCTGCTCTGCGCACGGCCGCGGCCTCGGTGGGCTTCCGGTGCCGACCCGAGGTCCGCAGGCTCAGCGCCCAGCCCCCCGGGAGAGGACCCTTCCCTGCCTCTGGGTGTCTGGCGGCCGCTGGGGGCGGGGGCGTGTCCCCCTCCTGTCTCTCTGTGGTCGTGACCACTTCTCTGTGTCTTGTTTCTTGTAAGGACGCCAGTCATTGAATGTAGGCCCACCCGAGTGAGGTATCACCTGACCTGATTTACATTTTTTTGGTGATTTTATTTGTATGTGTGTGTGGTACTGAGGACTGAACCCAGGGCCTTCTACCTCTGGGCTACACCCCTAGGCCTATTTATTTATTTATTTATTTGCTGTGCTGGGGATGGAACCCAGGAGCATTCTACCTCTGAGCTACACCCACAGCCCTATTTTTTTATTCTTCTTTTGAAACAAGGGTCTCACTGAGTTGCAAAGGGCCTCACTACGTAGCTGAGGCTGTCTGTGAACCTCCGTCCTCCTGCGTCAGCCTCCCAAACGCTGGGATTACAAGCGTGCGCCGCCACCCCCAACTGAGACTCTGTTTAAAATAAAAAATGAAAGCCAGGCAAGGTGACAAGACAAGCATGCGGGAGGCTGAGACCGGAGGACCGCGGTGCGCGGACAGCCTCAGCTACTTAGCGAGGCCCTCCGCAACTCAGTGAGACCCTGTTTCAAAATAAAGAATAAAAAGTAGGGCTGGGGGTGTCGCTCAGAAGTAGAGTGCCCCTGGGTTCCATCCCCAGTCCCCCCAAAAAAGAAAGAAAGGTGGTCTTGCTAACCTGCTAAGACTGGCCCTACGGTCCTCCTTTCTCAGCCTCCCAATACTAGGATGATAGGCGTGCGCCACCCACCGTGTGACTCCAACCGCTTTAGACACAAGAAAGCCGGGGAAGGGGGAGCTGGGCACAGGCTGGGGCACAGAGGTGGAGCCGGAAGCTTCCAGCACAGAGCTGCTCTGCCCCCTGCCCTCTGCCCCCTGCCCCCTGCCCCCTGCCCTCTGCCTGGGTTTTGCTTCTGTGTGGTTTGAGGCTGACGGGTTTTCACTTTTTTTCCTCCACAATCCTGGGCAGAACCCAAGACACTGGCCCCAAACTCAAAGCCGCTTTGGACACGACATCGTGTTTTTTTCATTTGGGACGTGGGAGAACTGCACAGGGATGTCAAGTTGTTTGTCTGGCGTTGGAGAAATTATTGTGCGGATGGCCTCTTTTTTCCCCCTTCCACTCGTAAAGAAGCCATGGATGTTATTTGCAGGGGAAAAAAACGAGCGAGAACAAGCACACGAGAGAGACTTAAGAAAATAAAACACCCACCCGGCCTTAGTCCTGAGCTGCAGAGAAATCCACTTAGGAGCTGAGCCTGTCATAATTGAGGTGCAATTTGCAAAACATAAAATTAGCCGTCTCAAAGTGTGCTCTTTGTGGCATTTGATCGCTTACAGTTACACAGCTGCCACCTCTGTCTAGTGCCAGGGCTTCCTGTCACCCCAGAGGAGAGCCCACCACGAGCCCCGCCCACCCCGCCCGGGCTGGGCAGCACTACCCGCTCCCGGCTCCGTGCGTCCTGTTCTGGACACTTGGTGCCCGTGGAGTCCCACCTGCCTGGCCCTCTGTCTGGCTCCATTGTGCAGCCTCGTGTTCCAGGTTCATCCCCGTTGTGGCACGGTCAGGGCTTGGTTCCTTTTTTTATTTTCCCCCAGTACTGGGGATGGAACCCAGGGGCATTCTAACTCTGAGCTCCACCCTCAGCCCTATTTTTTATTCCTTTTTTTTTTTTTTTTTTGTGGGTCTGGGGATGGAACCCAGGGCATTTGACCTCCGAGCTACACGCCCTGCCCTATTTTTTTTATTCTTTATTCTGAAACCGGGTCTCACTGAGTTGCAGAGGGCCTCACTAAGTAGCTGAGGCTGGCCGCGAACCGCGATCCTCCGGTCTCAGCCTCCCGAATGCTGGGATGACAAGCGTGCCCACCACGCTTCCGTCCCTTTCGTCAGTCCGTTGGGGAGCATGTGGGTTTTCCCGTTTGAGCTGTTGTGCAGGGTTGAGTCTCTGATTTCAGTCTCCTGGATGTAAGCCCGGGAGTACAGCTAATTGTATGTTTAATTTTATTTTGTACTGGGGATGGAACCCAAGGACATGATACTTCCAAGCTATACTTCCAACCCAATTTTATTTCTTCTCTTTGAAATAGGGTCTCACTAAGTTGCACAGGGTCTTTCTAAGTTGCCGAGGCTGGCTTTGAACCTGCGAGCCTCCTATCTTAGCCTCCAAAGTGCTGGGATCACAAGCCTTCCTGCCAGGCGTGGTGGCGCACATTTGTAATCCTGGCATTTGGGTGGCTGAGACAGGAGGCTCGCAGGTTCGAGGCCAGCCTCAGCTACTTAGGCTCTCCGCAACTTAGTCCCTGTTTCAAAATAAAGAATAAAAACTAGGGCTGGAGGTGTAGCTTGTAGCTTGGAGGTAGACTGTCCCTGGGTTCAATCCAGTATCACAAAAAACAGATCAAAACAAAACAAAGGTCCCACTTTATGGCGGAGTACAGTGGCACACACCTGTAATCCCGTACCTGGAGGTTGAAACAGGAGGATCTCAGGTTTGAGGCCAGCCTCAGCCATTTAGCGAGGCCCTTAGCAACTTGGTGAGATCTTGTTTCAAATTTTTAAAAAATAATAAAAAGGGCCGGGGATGTAGCTTGGAGGTAGACCCTCCCTGGGTTCAATCCCCAGCACCAAACCCGCAATTCAACCCCCAAAAAATCTCTTTTACAAACTCTCAGTTGGTGTCTAACTCAGATGAAGCCGGGCCTGCCTCTCGCGGGCAGTTTGGTGGCCTTCCTAGTGACCCCCGTGGCCAGCACCCGCGTCTAGGAACAGGTCACTCCCGGCCCCGAAGCCCCGCACGCCCGGCAGAAGCGGCCCGGGCTGCGCGGAGCCGGGCGGGACCTGACGGCCCTCCGCACTTTGCAGTTCGTGGACGCGGACAATCTGCTCATCAACTCCGACACCCTGAGCCTGCTCATCGCCGAGAACAAGACGGTGGTGGCGCCCATGCTGGACTCCCGGGCCGCCTACTCCAACTTCTGGTGCGGGATGACCTCCCAGGTAGGGCGGGCGGCGCGGCCAGCACAGGGTCGGGCTGGCTGGGCGAGCCGCGCTGTCCCGTGATCCTCGGACAGCCGCTGGGGAGGGTCCGCGGCGACTCCCCGCCCGCCATCCCCGGGCGAAGCGGAGGCGGGACTGCAGGGGGGGAGGCTGGCCCCAGCCCAGCAGTGTGACGTGGGGCTCTTAGAAAAATTTGGGAATCTCCTGGAGCAATCCGGACGGGTGCCTCTTTACCTTCTACCCTTCGTAAATCAGAATTGTGGGAGCCGGGCGGGCGTGGCGGTGCACGCTGGTCATCCCAGCATTCGGGAGGCTGAGACCGGAGGATCGCGGTTCGCGGACAGCCTCAGCTACTTAGTGAGGCCCTCCGCAACTCAGTGAGACCCGGTTTCAAAATAAAAAATAAAAAATAGGGCAGGGGGTGTCGGTCGGAGGTCAAATGCCCCTGGGTTCCATCCCCAGACCTGCACACACACAAAAAAAATCATCATTGTTAGTGGATAGCACTTACAGTTATATAACATTTTAAAAGGTAAAGCCACTGAACGGCTCACTTCTTTTTAAATTTTATTTTATTTTATTTTAGTGAGAGTAGGGATGGAACAGGGCATTCTCCCTCCAAGCTACACCCCAGCCCTATTTCTTATTCCGTGTTTTGAAACAGGGTCTTACTGAGTCGCAGGGGCCTCAGGAAACTGCTGAGGCTCTTCTTGAAAATGCGGTCCTCCTGTCCTAGCCTCCCGGTGCCGCCGCCCGAGTGCAAACGATGCACTTTAATGGTTGAATGGAGCCGGGCGTGGCGGCGCAGCCTGTGATCCAGCTGTAATCCCAGCTGTGATCCCAGCCTGTATTCCCAACTGTAATCCCAGCTGTAATCCCAGCCTGTGATCCCAGCTGTAATCCCAGCCTGTGATCCCAGCTGTAATCCCAGCCTGTAATCCCAGCTGTAATCCCAGATGTAATCCCAGCTGTAATCCCAGCCTGTGGTCCCAGCTGTAATCCCAGCCTGTGATCCCAGCTGTAATCCCAGCCTGTAATCTCAGCTGTAATCCCAGCCGTAATCCCAGCCTGTGATCCCAGCTGTAATCCCAGCCTGTAATCCCAGCTGTAATCCCAGATGTAATCCCAGCTGTAATCCCAGTTGTAATCCCAGCCTGTGATCCCAGCTGTAATCCCAGCCTGTGATCCCAGCTGTAATCCCAGCCTGTGATCCCAGCTGTAATCCCAGCCTGTAATCTCAGCTGTAATCCCAGCCTGTGATCCCAGCTGTAATCCCAGCTGTAATCCCAGCGCTCGGGAGGAAAGCGGGCTGGAGGACGCCTCAGCAAGCAGAGAGACTCGGTAACCTAACGAGGCCCTACTTCCAAACAGAAAATAAAAAGCTGGGCGTCGTGGCGCACGCTTGTAATCCCAGCACTCGGGAGGCCGAGACAGGAGGATCGTGCAGATTTGAAGCCAGCCTCAGATGCTTAGACTTTCAGCAACTTAGTGAGACCCTGTTTCCAAATAAAATATAAAGTAGGTCTGGGAGTATAGCCCAGGGGTAGAAGGCCCCTGGGTTCTATCCCCAGTACCACATAAAAAAAAAGAAAAGAAAAGAAATTAGGTCTGAATGAGGATTTAGCTTAGAGGTAGAATGCTTCTGGACTCAATCCCTAGTAACACACACACACACACACACACACACACACACACCCCAGAGCGCACATCTGACTTTGATTTCTTTGTGCATTGAAGGCTCTCAGGTGACCTGTCCTCCCAGCCTCCCCGGGGCGTCCTGTGGGGCCTGTGAGGGGCGGTTCCCACCCACCCCAGGTCCAAGCAGAGCAGCCGGGGCTCTCGGCCTCCCGCCCACGGGGCCAGCCCTGGCGGGGTTTCACTGTGGGAGCTGCCTCCCCCCGGGGCCCAGCCTCCCCCTGGGACTCTGAGCGCCTCTGCCCTCCCCAAGGGCTACTACAAGCGCACCCCGGCCTACATCCCCATCCGCAAGCGGGAGCGCCGGGGCTGCTTCCCGGTGCCCATGGTCCACTCCACCTTCCTGGTTGACCTGCGCAAGGCGGCCTCCCGGGACCTGGCCTTCTACCCGCCGCACCCCGACTACACCTGGTCCTTCGACGACATCATCGTCTTCGCCTTCTCCTGTAAGCAGGCAGGTGCGTAGACCGGCGCGGGCGAGGCCTTCCCGCGGGCAGGCCGGGCGCCTGGCTTGCAGAGCTGGCTGAGCCGCAGCACGCAGGTCAGGCTTCAGGTAGGGCTGTGTCCAGGTGTGCGGCAGACGGCTGTAAGGCGCAGACTCCAGCGCTGGCCACCTCCGTTGGCCTCATCCATACCTTTTTTTTTTCTTCTTTTTTTTGGTGGTACTGGGGTTCCTGGAAGCCCTTCTACCTCCGGGCTACACTCCCAGACCTATTTTTATATTTTTTATTTGGAAACAGGGTCTCCTAAGCCAGCGCACGCGGCTGGCTTCGAACCTGCACGATCCTCCTGTCTCTGCCTCCCAAGCGCGGGGATTACAAGCGTGCGCCACCACGCCCGGCTCATCCATACCTTTTTTTTTTTTTTTTTTTTTTTAGCAGTACTGGGGTTGGAACCCAGGGCCATTCTACCTCTCAGCTACGCCTCCAGTCCTATTTTTAGTTCTTCATTTTGAAGCAGGGTCTCACTAAGTTGCGGAGGCCTCAGCAAGTTGCTGAGATTGGCTGTGAACCACGATCCTCCCGTCTCAGTCGCCCAAGTACTGGGATTATAAGTGTGTGCCACGACGCCTGGCTTAGTGACTGGGTTTCTTAAGTTTCCCAGGCTGGACTTGAAGGGCTTGAATCCCAGCCTTCCTGCCTCAGATTCCTGAGTAGACCCCCAGCCTTTTTTGGGGGGGTTGAAGTTGGACTTCTACTACTGAACTACACCCCAGCCCTTTATTGTTTTTTGGGGGGGTGTCTGGAGATGGAACCCAGGGGCCTTCTACCTCCGAGCTACAGCCCCTGCACTATTTTTTATTCTTAATTTGAAACCGGTTCTCGCTGAGTTGCAGAGGGCCTCACTAAGTAGCTGAGGCTGTCCGTTAACCGCCATCCTCCTGTCTCAGCCTCCCGAATGCTGGGATTACAAGCGTGTGCCACCGCGCCTGTCTTATTTATCTTTATTTTTATTTTTTAATCTTGAAGCAGGAGCCCGCTAAATTGCTGAGGGTTTTGCTGAATTGCCGAGGCCGGCCTCGAATCTGATTTCCTGCCTCAGCTTCCCGAGTACCGGGATTCCAGGCATGCGCCCCCGCCCGGCGGACCTCTGCGCAGGCCGCGGGCCGGCCAGGCGCCTGGTTCCAAGCGTGGTTCCGCCGTGGCTGCAGGTTGAGCTTGGAGAACCGGGGCTCAGCCGGCGGTACGGAACGGCAGGCCGTCTTTGCTCCCTGTCTTTGGGCTCTGCGGCGGCCAGCGCTGCCCTGGGCTCCATCCACCTCCCCTCCCTGTCCCCAGGGGTGCAGATGTACGTGTGTAACAAGGCGGTGTACGGCTTCCTGCCTGTGCCCCTGCGGGCGCACAGCACCCTGCAGGACGAGGCCGAGAGCTTCATGCACGTGCAGCTGGAGGTCATGGGTGAGTCAGCCCGCGTCCGCCCGTGGTCTGCAGGCGGCTGTCTGCCGGGATCCTGGGGTGTCCTGAGTGGGCTTCCTGGGGGACGTGGCGTGAAAGCAGAGTAAAAAGGAAGTCGCCAGAAACAGGATCGCACCTAAGGAAGCAGCGTGGGCAGCGCTGAGAGGCTGGAGGTGTGAGCTTGGGGTGCCGGGAGGGCGTGGGCTGGGCGCAGACTCGGGGCTGGTGGCAAGAGCTGTCAGACGCCAGGCTGAAGAGCACGTGTCTTCCCCAAGGGCAGGTGGGAGCCATGGAGGGTGTGGGAGCAGAGAATGCAGCAGTACTCGCTGTTAAATTTCACTTATATGGTAGTATTTCCTAAGTGGATATCTTTTTTTATTTTTTTAGTTAAATAAGCTTATTTGTAGCCAGCTTGATGTCCTATACCTGTAATCTCAGTACTTGGGAGACTGAGACAGGTTTGAAACCAGCCTCAAAAACTTGGCAAGACTTAGTAACTTAAGGAAGCCCTGTTTCAAAATAGAGAGTCTTTCAGTCAGCAGGTCAGAGGCGCAGAGGCAGAATGCACAGCTCCAGGAGCTGACCAGTGCGGATGAGTGAACCCCGAAGTCATGAACCAGGCCGCTGTCCTGTCTTGGTCCCCGGAGCAGGGACCAGGAAGGGTGGAAGGGCCTTGAGGGTGTCAGGTGCCGCCCCTGGCCCAGCCGGGCACCAGACGCAGGTCTGTGAGGTGACCTCGGCCGGGCATGGCGGGGGGCCTGTCGTTCCAGAGGGGAGGGTCACAGGTTCAAGGACGGCTTCAGCACCTTAGGGACCCGTTTCAAAATGAACCGGACTAGAGGAGCAGCTCAGGAGTAGACCGCCCGGTGTTCGCCTGAATACCAAAACAGCCGACCGAGACCCTGCGTCCCCTCCCCGCCTGGCCCTGACCGGCCTCCTCTCCGCAGTGAAGCATCCCCCCGTGGAGCCCTCCCGCTTCATCTTGGCGCCCACCAAGACCCCAGACAAGATGGGCTTCGACGAGGTGCGCGGGTTTCTGGGGTGGAGGGCAGGCGAGGCCGGGTGGGGCTGAGCGGCCTGTCCCCTGCAGGTCTTCATGATTAACCTGGAGAGGCGGCAGGACCGGCGGGTGCGCATGCTGCGGGCGCTGCAGGAGCAGGAGATCCAGTGCCGCCTGGTGCAGGCCGTGGACGGCAAGTGGGTCCAGGGGGCGCCGGCGGGGGTGGGGGGGCGCATGCGGTGAGGACCCCAGTGGGAAGCGTGTGGACGGCAAGCCCACTCTGCATGTAAACCCCAGGGGTGACCCCTGGCGGGGAGGGGTCCGAGAGGGTGGAGACCGTGCTGGGCGAGGCGGTGGACTTCACTGAGCCCAGCTTGGGCGGTGTGGGTCCGTGTGCCAGTGTAGACTACGGCTGGCGCCCGGGGCAAGGGTGTGTAGGTGTAGACCGCGCTGTTGGGGACGAGGGAGGAGAATCGAGGCCGACTCTGGAGAAGGGGTGGATGTGCGTGCGGTGTAGACCACAGAGGTGCGGTGAGTCCAAGCCAGGAGAGGGCCAGGCGACCCCTGTGCCCCCCGCCTGCCTCCCCAGGGCCATGAACGCCAGCCAGGTGGAGGCGCTGGGCATCCAGATGCTGCCGGGGTACCGGGACCCCTACCACGGGCGGCCGCTGACCAAGGGCGAGCTGGGCTGCTTCCTCAGCCACCACAGCGTCTGGAGGGAGGTGGGTGAGACGGCGGCGGGGGGCGGGACGCGCGCAGGCCCCATCGCAGCCCGCACTCGCCGCTCCCGAGCGAGCCCCGTGCTGTCTAGGTCCGACCCGGTGCCTCTGGGGGGGGGGCGGCACCGCTGTGTCTGCCAAGCACCTACTGTGTGCCCGGCAGCCAAGGCCGACCCTGGGGACGCAGAGGGAGGGGTGATGAGCTGCGGACACGAGGCCCGGGCTATGGACTGTCCTCAGCGGTGGCGCTGGCCGGTCAGGGAGGCCTCCCAGGGGGGACATCTGAGCGGGACCGGATGAGCGGGCGCCCGTCCACCGCTGCCAGGACGGACGGCAGGGGGCCCCCGGGCGGGAGGCGCGGGCAGTGGCCGGAGAGGTGGCGGCCAGGAGGGGCTGGGGTCGCATCTGCTTCTCCGAGTCCCTGCGCCTTGGGGCAGAGCCGCCAGCTTCAGGGACAGGCCGGGCTCGGGTCGTGTCACCTGGGGGACCCTTCCCTCCCTCAGGTGGTGGACAGGGGGCTGCAGAAGTCGCTCGTGTTTGAGGATGACCTCCGATTCGAGATCTTCTTCAAGAGACGCCTCATGAACCTCATGCAGGACGTAGAGCGCGAGGGCCTGGACTGGGACCTCATGTAAGGGGCCTGGGACGGGGCGGGGCCTGGGACGGGGCGGGGCCTGGGGCGCGACGGGGTGGGGCAGAGCCTGGGGCGGGGCCTGGGGTGTGGTGGGGGCGGGGCGGAGTCCAGGATGTGACGGGGCGGAGCCTCGGTCTAGCGGGGGCGGGGCCTAAGTGGGGCGGGGCCTGGGGCGTGATGGGGTGGGGCAGAGCCTAGGGCGGGGCCTGGGGCGCGATGGGGGCGGGGTCCGGTCCGGGACGTGATGGGGCGGAGCCTGTGGCATGATGGGGCGGGGCCTGGCTGATGGGCGGGGCTTGGGCTGACGGGCCCGTCCCCCCAGCTACGTGGGCCGGAAGCGGATGCAGGTGGAGCGCCCCGAGAAGGCCGTGCCCCGCGTGCGCAACCTGGTGGAGGCCGACTACTCCTACTGGACGCTGGCCTACGTCATCTCCCTGCAAGGCGCCCGCAAGCTGCTGGCCGCCAGGCCGCTGGCCAAGATGCTGCCGGTCGATGAGTTCCTGCCCGTCATGTTCGACAAGCACCCAGTGTGAGGGGCGGGCCGGGGTCTCCCGCGGGGTCTCCCGCGGGCGGTGGGCTTCGGGCGGCTCCGCTCCCCCCGCCCGGCCCGACGCGCGCTCCGCCCGCAGGTCCGAGTACAAGGCGCACTTCTCCCCCCGCGACCTGCGCGCCTTCTCCGCGGAGCCCCTGCTCGTCTACCCCACGCACTACACCGGGGACGAGGGCTACGTGAGCGACACGGAGACCTCGGTGGTGTGGGACGACGAGCGCGTGCCCACCGACTGGGACCGGGCCAAGTCCCAGAAGGCGCGGCGGCAGCAGGCCTTGAGCCGCGAGGCCAAGAACGCGGACGTGCTGCGGTCGCCGCTGGACAGCGCGGCCCGCGACGAGCTCTGAGGCCGGGGCGCGGAGACCCCCGCCCAGGGCGCCGGCCCCGGGAGGCGGAGACCCCGGCCCGGTCCAGGACGCACCAGGCCCCGGGAGGCAGAGACCCCGGCCCAGGGCGCGCCAGGCCCCAGCGTGCGGAGACCCCGGCCCAGGGCGCACCAGGCCCCGGGATGCGGAGACCCCGGCCCAGCCGCGAGCACCTGCTGCATCAGGCTCCGGGTCGCGGGACGGAAGGAGCACGGGGAGATGTGCCCTGGACCCCTTTAAAGTCGTATTTATTGAGCGCCCGCCCTGCGGGCCCCGCTCCAGCAGCACTCCGGGGATCTCGGGGTGGGCGAGGCGCGTTGACTCATTATCCAGATGGCGAGGCCCCTCTGCGCTGGCCCTGGTGCGGCTGTGCTGCTGCTCGTCGGGGTCGTCGAGGCCCCCCCCCGCGGCCCCCTGCACCGCTGTCCGCTCACATCTCACCCGTGTGCGGGGCCACGGGGCCGCGCGCTCTGCGCCGTGGGTCGGGTGCCTGGCCCCTCGCCCCGGCCTGCCGTCCCAGGGGTGGCCCCCGCCTGCTCTGGCCGTGTCTTCCAGCCTGGGGTGAACCCGCCGGGGGCGGCCGGGAGCTGCTGCGTGTGGGTGCTGGGTGTTGGGTGCGGGCGTGCCCGCAGGGCGCCTGTGCTTCGGCCTATGGAAGGTCAGCGGCCTCCCGCGCTCCCGTGCTGACCCCGGCGGGTCTTGGATAACTTGCTTATTTTTTTAATTAAATGTTCCTGGTTGGTTTTCACAGAAGTCTGTAGCCTCACTTGCTGCCAGAACACGTCCCCACCTCTGCCCCCAGCAGCCAGCGGGGATCGGAGGAGCGGGCGCCCCCCCCCCCCGGGGTCATTGAGGGTCACAGAGCCTTGGTCCCGCACGCCCCATAAGACCCCCCATTCACCTGGGTCTAAACTGCAGGTCAGCTGCAGCGGTTCCCACGTGAATTTCATTTTTCTTTTTCTTTCTTTTTTTTGCAGTACTGGGGATGGAACCCAGAGGCCTTCTACCTCTGGGCTACACACCCAGATCTATTTTTATGTTTTATTTGGTAACAAGGTCTCACTAAGTAGCTGAGGCTGGCTTCAAACCTGTGCGATCCTCCTCTCAGCCTCCCAAGCGTGGGGATTACAAGCGTGCGCCTCCACGCCCAGCTTTTATTCTTTATTTTGAAACCGGGTCTCACTGAGTTGCAGAGGGCCTCACCAAGTAGCTGAGGTCGTCAGCGAACCGCGATCCTCCGGTCTCAGCCTCCCGAATGCTGGAATTACCAGCGTGCGCCACCACGCCCGGCTGGCTTTTTAGGAGTTTGAAACCCTTAGGGTGTGGGAATATGCCCACCACTTTTAATAAACTAAACAGGTGGTGTGTGATGAGAATAGAAAAAACTGGAACATACAACTATGCAAACTGGCGTAGCAGAAATTAAACCCCACATTCTCAGGCAGCTCTAAAATCGTGTGCAAACCCTCCTCCAGCTTTCCATATTCGCACGATGCAAATATAGTACCCTGCTGGGCTCTCAGTCATCCCTACCCGGGTAGAAACTACAACAAGTGCTGCGTAAATACCTGTTAAAGCCGGGCGTGGGGCCACGCTTGTCATCCCCGCGGTTGGGAGGCGGAGACAGGAGGATCACACGGGTTCGAAGCCAGCCTCAGCTACTGAGTGAGGCTCTCAGCAACTTAGCGAGACCCTGTTTCCAAATAAAGTATAAGATAGGTCTGGGAGGATAACCCGGAGGTAGAAAAGTCCCTGGGTTCCACCCCCAGTACCATAAATAAAAAATAAATAAAATAAATAAATAAATGTTGTTGTATGTTTAGGGAAGAAAAGATTAGCAAGGAAAAAGCCCGCACCTGTTCAGTACTGGCGCAGATTTATTTTAAATATTTTCTGCCTCTCGTTGCTTAAGTTCAAGTGTCAAGGGCACGCACTTTGGGGTTTTTTTAAGTACTGAGGATAGAACCCAGGGTCATTCTACCTCCAAGCTATGCCCCCAGCCCTATTTTTTATCCTTTATTTCGAAACGGGGTCTCACTAAGTTGCAGAGGGCCTCACTGAGCAGCCGAGGCTGGCTATGAACTTGTGATCGCCCTGCCTCGGCCTCCCAATTACTGGGATTGCAAGTGTGCGCCACCACGCCCAGCTCCTCCCACACCTTTATTTTTAATTTTTGCAGTGCTGGGGATTGAACCAAGGGGCAGTCTACCTCTGCACTCTACACCCTCAGACCTATTTTTATTCTTTATTTTGAAGCAGGGTCTCACAAAGTTGCAGAGGGCCTCACTATGTAGTAGCTGAGGCTGTCCGCGAACCGCGATCCTCTGGGTCTCAGCCTCCCAAATGCTGGGATTACAAGCGTGCGCCACCACGCCCGGCTCCCTATTTTATATTTTATTTGGAAACAGGGTTTCAATAAATTGCTGAGAGCCTCACTAGGCAGCTGAGGCTGGCCGCAAACCCGCATGACGCTATCTCAGCCTCCCAAGCACTGGGATTACAAGCATGTGCCACCAAGCCTGGCATTGAATTTTATTTTGAGACAGTCTCACTAAGTTGTTGAGGCTGGCCTTTATGTTGCAATCCTTCCCCTCCTCAGCCTCCCAAATTGCTCGGATTACAGGCCTCCACCACCACACTTGGCCACCCATGAATATATATATATTGTTTAGTAGTAGTAGTGGGGACGGAACCCAGGAACATTCTACCTCTGAGCTACACCGCAGCCCTGTTTTTCATTGTTTTGAAACAGGGTCTCACTAAGTTGCAGAGGGGCCTCACTGAGGAGCGGAGGCCGGCCACGGACCCTGTCCCAGCCTCCCAAGTACGGGGACTCCAGGCATCCACCCCTGTGCCAGGCTCCAGTGAATTTTTTTTTTCGGGTCTGGGGATGGAACCCGGGAGCGTTTGACCTCCGAGTTATACCCCCTGCCTTAGTTTGTTTATTTATTTATTATTATTATTATTATTATTATTATTATTATTATTATTAGTGGTGGTACTGGGGTTCCTGGAAGTCCTTCTACCTCCGGGCTACACTCCCAGACCTATTTTTATATTTTTATTTGGAAACAGGGTCTCCTAAGCCAGCGCGGGGCTGGCTTCGAACCTGTGTGATCCTCCTGTCTCCGCCTCCAAAGCGCGGGGATTACAAGCGTGCGCCACCATGCCCGGCATATTCTTTATTTTGAAGCCGGGTCTCACTAAGATGCAAAGGGCCTCACCAAGTAGCTGAGGCTGTCCGCGAACCGCGATCCTCCGGTCTCAGCCTCCCGAATGCTGAGATTACAAGCCTCCGCCACCGTGCCAAGGCTCCGGTGAATTTTTATGTGTGTTCGGTTGCCAGAAGTCTGAAGCCAGGCCCAGCCCCGGAAGCCTCTGGCGTCGCGCCTCGGGACCAATGACGTCTCGCTCCCACAGGCACATGGGCTCCGTCACCTGACCCTCTGCCCCCACCTTCCTCCTGTCTCGGCCTCCCAAGTTCTGGGATTCCAGCATATGTCACCATTCCTGGCAATCTAAGATTTTTAAAATATGGAATTTCAGCCAGGCGTGGTGACACACACCTGTAGTCACCAGTACTTGGGAAGCTGAGACAGGAGGGTCACAGGTTCGAGGACAGCCTCAGCAAGTAGAGAGACTCTCATCAACCTAGTGAGACTGTTTCAAATTAAAAATAAGCATTTGGGAGGCTGAGACGGGAGGATCGTGGTTCACGGCCAGCCTCAGCTGCTTAGGTCCTTTGCAACTCAGTGAGACTGTTTCAAAATAAAGAATAAAAATATGGGGCCGGGCCGGGCGTGGTGGCGCACGCTTGTCATCCCCGTGCTTGGGAGGCGGAGACAGGAGGATCGCGCAGGTTCAATGCCAGCGCGCTGGCTTAGGAGACCCTGTTTCCAAATAAAAAAAATGTAAAAATAGGTCTGGGAGTGTAGCCCGGAGGTAGAAGGGTTTCCAGGAACCCCAGTACCACCAAAAAAAAAAAAAAAAAAAAAAAAAAAAAAAATTACGGGGCTGGGGGATGGAGCTCAACAATCAATCAATCAATCAGGGTTGGGTTGTAGTTTAGAGGTGGAATGCCTGTAAATTCAATCCCCAGAACCAAAAATAAAAATAAAACAGGATCTCTAGCTAGACGTGGTGGTGCATGACCGTGTAATCCCAGTATTTGGTAGGCTAAGACGGGGGGAAGGCAGGTTCGAGGACACCCCCAGCAGGCAGACAGACACTCAGCAACCTAGTGAGACCTGGTTTCAGAATAAAAGGCTGTGTATCGTGGCACATGTCTGTAATCCCAGTACTTGGAAGACCGAGGCAGGAAAATCAGCGACCTCATGAGGGATGAGACCCTGTTTCAAAATAAATCGGGCTGGGGTGCAGCTCAGAGGTAGATGCCCTTGGGTTCCATCCCCAGCACCGTAAACAGTAAATATAGAATCGATATTGCCCAAGGTGGCCCCGAGCCCATGGTCTCCGGTCTGTCTCTGAGACACTGGGATAACTGGCACCCACACAGCTACTGGAAGATCTGGCTAATACAGCTGCTGTATAAAGATCTTTAACTTAATAGCTACACAGCTCCTTTTGTTATTTATTGTATTGGGGATTGGACCTAGGACTTTCTACCTCTGAACTCCACCCCAGCCCTATTTATTTCTTACTTTCAAACAGGGTCTCCCTAAATTGCTGAGACTAACCTCGAACCTGCAATCCTCCTATCTCAGCCTCCCAAGAGCTGGAATTATCACAATACACCACCATAGCCGGCTTGCTGTTTGTTTATTTATTTTTGCACTAGGGGGTGTTCTCTCAAGCTAAACCCCCATTCCTTTTCTTTTTTTTTTTTTTTTTTTGAGGCAGTGTCTAAATTGCTTGAACCTGGCCTTGAACTGGTGATCCTCCTGTCTCAGCCTCTCCTACTGAAATTATGGGCTTACATCACTGTGCCAACTAGAGGCTGAGCTGTTTTTTTTTTTTGTTTTTGTTTTTTTGCGGGTCTGGGGATGGAACCCAGGGGCATTACCTCTGAGCTACGCCCCCAGCCCTAATTTTTATTCTCTATTTGGAAGCAGGGTCTCACTGAGTGGCGCGGGGCCTAGGTAGCGAACCGCGATCCTCCTGACTCAGCCTCCCAGACGCTGAGGCTTTCGACCCCAGCGTAGCGTGAGATGGGATACCCACCATAAATCCAAGGCTCTGTGCTTTTTTTTTTAATGTCTGCTCTTAATAAAATATTTTTACAGAGACCAAAAAGTCAGATTAGTGCAAAACATCTCAACGCCATGCATTCATGACCGCTTCTCACTCGTTTTAAACGTGTTCCAAGTAACATATTTACAGGGCGAAGCGGCATCCGTGGAGACGCCGGACCAATGGGGTGGAGTTAAAAAAGAAAGGAAGGAAGGACGATTTCACATTTGCAGTCACATGCTGAGAGGGTCGGGGAGCCCTGGGCCTGGGGCTGGGGGGCCGCCACCTCCAGGCTCGGGGAGCCCCCAGGGCCGGGTGTGGGGCCTGGGCAGGGCTGGGGGTCTTACTGGACAGCATCCACTTGATTTCTCTCTTTAAAAGAATAAAAGGCAAAGAGAAAAAAGCAACAGGTGTCCGCGTAACGACTTTGGTCCTTAACGATTCTTAGGAGAGGGTGTCAGGGAGAGGCCGAGCGCCCCCCGCGGGCTCGGAGGGGTCTCTGAGGTCCCCGCGGGGGGCTCCAAGGATTTCTATTTGGGTGTGAAGATTTTTTGCATCTCTGATGGGGAGGGCCGGGAGTGGGTGCGAGGCCAGGGGCCGCGTGGAGGCCCGTCCTCCGGCCCCTGGGCCTCCCGCCCTCGGGCCGGGCTGGCTGTGCCCAGGCATCCCTGGGGCCGAGCCCTCATCCTCCATCCTCCTGCGGCCCTCGGGGCCACTCCTGGTGTGGGGCAGCCCAGACCCCACAGGGCCTAGCACCCCGCCATCCCGCCCGTGGCCACGCCCAGAGCTGTCCCTCGAGGCCGGGCCCCCGAGGCTCCTCCGACTCTGTGTCCTGGGGCTCGAGCCCCTCCTGGGTGCCCGGGTTTGTGCAAGGGGGGAATGGGCCAGACACGCACAGGGAGCCCGGCCCAGCCTCCTCCAGCTCCCGAGAAGGGCAGGCTCCAGGGGGGCCCGAGGCCCTGCTGAGGGCCTTTCGTGAGTTTTGCAGGGTGTGGAGTCGTCTCTGGGTAAAGAAAAGAGGAACTTTCGAAAAGAAGTCTGGCCTGGGAGTCAGAGGATTCATTCAACAAACATTCTCAGCTCCCACCACGTGGCCTGGGCTGGTCTTGGAGGAACTCTGTACACACTCACACACACGCACTCACACGCACTCCTAATGTATCTTTGGGGAATATCTTGGCTCTTTCAGGCAACTCAGCCGCTGTTCTTCCTTCCACCATCCAAAACTCTTTCGCGGTCTACACCAGCTTACAGGGCGCGCGCCCTGGGCATCTGTGTTACCAACATCCGCCACCGCCACCCACACGCAGTTCTTCTTTCTCTCTCTCTCTGGACTGTAGATTGAGCTCCGGAGCATTCTACTCCTCAGCTGCACCCTTAGCCCTTTTTATTTTGAAACTGGTTCTAAGCTGCTGAGGCTGGCCTCAAACCTGCGCTCCTCCTGTCTCAGCCTCCCAAGTAGTGGGATGATAGGTGTGTTCCACACCGCCTGGCATCCTAAATCTGAAAATTTCAAATGTACCCCTCAATCCATGTACTGGAGGCTCCCCTTGCCCCTCAGAAGCCCCCCAGATCTGTATGTGAACTGCATCCAGCCGCAGGTCCAGGGTCCAGTCCCCTGAACCTGCCTAACTTTAGGGGATACAGCACTCTGAAGCATGTCAGAAAGGCCATCACCTTTTGTGTGTGGGGTGCTGGGGGTGGAACCCAGGCGCTTTCTACCTCCGGGCTATGCTCCCAGCCCTATTTTATATTCTATTTGGAAACAGGGTCTCACTAAGTTGCTGAGAGCCTCCCTCAGTAGCCGAGGCTGGCTTCAAACCTGCGCGATCCTCCTGTCTCAGCCTCCCAAGCGCGGGGATGACAAGTGTGCGCCACCACGCCCGGCGCCCTTAAACATTAACACTCGGCGTCTATGATCTGCACTGGGCCTGAGATGATGCTGAAGCCCCAGGCGGTGCACAAGCGGAACAACTGTACCCAGAGGCCCTGGTGTCGTCTAAGGACAAAATTTATCTTTTTTATTTTTGCAGTAGATGAGGACTGAACCCAGGGGCTCAAAGATCTCATCTGGCCGAGCTAAATGTCCCGCCAATTTAGCCCAATCTGCTGCCTGAGGGAAGAGCTTCCCGCGGGCACGAGCCCCACCTGGGCACCAGCGCCCTGTGGCCTGTTTGAATAAATGGATGGACGGAGGGAGGAGGTGGAGACTAGGCTCTGAGCTGTCTGCGCGCGCACACACACACACACACACACCCTAGTTTCTGGTCTCTTTCTATTCTTTCCTGCCTGGAGAATTTGGGGAAAGGAAGAAGGGGCTGAGGGAGCCTGGGTCACCCCAAATCCTCACTCTTTTTTGGTGGGAGGTCAGGAGTTCCCAGGGCACCCCCCTGGGGTCGCAGGAGAAAGGGCTGAGGACCAGGACGTTGCGGGGGCAGCAGGCGGGGGGCACATGGCGCCTCGGGGGGGAGGCCTAAGACCTGGGCCTGGGGCGGGCGCAGCACGTCCACCTGGCCTCACGCCCTTCTCTGGGCCTGCCATCTGTCAAATGGGTGCGTTGAACGTTATGAGGACTGATGCGTGGGGTGAGAAGGGTTGGCACACCCAGAGCAAAGGGGTGCGGGCAGCGCAGGTGCCCCACAACCAGCCCTCAACCCCAGGGTTTGGGCGCCCGAGGGCGCATGTGCTTTTGAAATCCCCGCCCCCTCCCCGACTTATTTTTTTGCACGAACATCAAAAGGGCCGCCGGTCCGCCGGCCCCAGCCCCTTACCCACCCGAGGGGCGCTCCGGGAGCCCACCTCCTGCCCAGGGCCTGCCCCTCCGGGGAGCTGAGTTTCACGCTTGGCAATTGGTCTCGGGCCCCAGGGACTTGGGACCCGCTATGGCTTTTCCAGGGGACAAGAGGCAGAGCCTCCCGGTCCAGAGCCCCGGGACGTGGCCCCCTCCACGGGGACGGGCCTCCCTTCCTCCCAGCTCAAAAGGCCCCTTAGATGGCGGGGCGTGGCCTCAAGTAGGGGATGTGGCTTCTTCCTTCCTCGCGCCCAGCACGTGACCTCCCGAGGGGGCGGGGCCTCGTCCGCTCGATTCCCCGGAGGGAGAAGTGAAATTGGCGCGCAGGCGCCGCCCACCGCATCTCGGAACCCGGAGGCCCTCGGGGGCGGAGCCAGCGCCAGCCCCGCCCGCCCGCGCTCGGCGCAGGCGCACTGCGCCTCCCGCCCCGCGCTACTGCGCAGGCGCCGCGCCGCCCTCCTCGGCGGAGCGCGTGTCCGACTTGAGCTTGACGAACTCCTTGGCCACCTCGTCGTTGCTGCGCTGCGAGAGGATGCGCAGCACCGTGAGGCCCGTGTCGTCCATGTGGATGCGGCGGCCGAGCGGCAGCCAGCAGGCGGCGCTCCCGCGCTGGGCCAGCTCGCGCAGCTGCAGCACGGCCAGCCCCACCGTGCGGTCCTCGCGCGCGAAGCAGTAGTCCTTGACGCACACCTGCAGCTCGTAGCACTCGGGGCCCGCGTCCGCGCTCAGCGTGCTGCGGGGGAGAGCGCGTGAGGACGCGCAGGCCCGGGTGGAAGCCCCGTGGCCACGCCCAGGCAGCCACGCCCACCGGAGGCCACGCCCCGACTCTCCTTAGCCACGCCCAGGTAGTCACGCCCACCCGGAGGCCACGCCCCGACTCAGCCACGCCCTGACTCTCCTTAGCCACGCCCAGGCAGCCCCACCCACCCTGTGGTCACGCCCGTGGCTCTCAGCCACGCCCAGGCGGCCGAAAGCCACGCCCCCACGGGGTCCACCCCGTCCTCAGCCACCTGGCCCATCCTCCAGCCGGGCCCCAGATGGGTCAGCCCCAGCCTCCAGCTGGCCCCCCAGCCAGGCTCCACTCCCGCTGCCCACCCCTCAGCCGGGGCCCCTGCAGCTTCTGTAGCCCCGCCTCCAAGCGACCCCAGCCCCGCCCCAGGTGGGCCCGCCCCTCCCTCCAGCCACGCCCCCGGAGGCGCGGAGGGGGCCACCCTGGCACCCTCCCACCCTGTCCCCAGGCACTCTTCCAGTGACCCGCCCTGGGATGCGGCCTTCTCTCCCGGCTGAGGCTCCCAGCATGCCCCTCGCTCTCCCCACGCCCCCACCAGCCCCACTCACAACTGGAAGCTCTCGTTGTACTTGGGGGCCCAGCTGTTGTTCTTGGACTTGGTGGCGAACTTGCGCTTCTTGTCGCTGAGCTGGGGCCCGATGATGTTGACCTCGATGAACGGCCGGAAGATGCCCGAGGTCTGCCACTTGAGGTCGTTGGCGGCCACCACTGTCGGAGTTGCAACAGCCCGAGTTTTGTTCTCGTTAAAAGCTTTTTTATTTTAATTTGTTGTTTGTGTGTGTGTGTGTGTGTGTGTGTGTGTGTGTGTGTGTGTGTGTGTGTGTGTGGTACTGGGGGTGGAACCCAGGGGCTTTTTTTCTACCTCCGGGCTATACTCTCAGACCTATTTTATACTTTATTTGGAAGCAGGGTCTCACTAAGTAGCTGAGGCTGGCTTCGAACCTATGCGATCCTCCTGTCTCAGCCTCCCAAGTGCTGGGATTACAAATGCGCCACCACGCCCGGCCTAAAAGCTTTTTTTAAAGTTAATAAAAGCCGGGCGTGGTGCACGCTTGTAATCCCCACGTTTGGGAGGCAGAGACAGGAGGATCACACTGGTTCGAGCCAGCCTCGCTGGCTTAAGAGACCCTGTTTCCAAATAAAAAATAAAAAATAGGTCTGGGAGTGTAGCCCGGAGATAGAAGGGCTTCGAGGAACCCCAGTACCACCAAAAAAAAAAAAAAAAAAAAAAGTTAATAAAAGGAGCCAGGCGTGGTGGCACAAGCTTGTAACCCCAGGACTTGGGAGGCTAAGATAAGAGGATTGCAAGTTTGAGGACAGCCTCAGCAAATAGTGAGTCTTTCATCAACCTAGTGAAACCTTGCTTCAAAATTAAAAATGGGGCTACGGAGGCAGCTTGGAGGTAGCATGCCCCCGGGTTCAATCCTCAGCACCCCAAAATAAAAAGGTTAATCAAAGGAAAATAGGGACCGGGTGGTATGAATGCACTGCTAGGCACAGCCGTGACCCCGCGGTTGCACTTTTAAGTGCTAAGATCCGCTGAACAGCTTTCCTGAGCCGTCCGAGTGCGTCCCATCTTCATGGACAGTCCCGACTCACCCTTCACTGTGACCTTCTGCTCGGCGGTTCCCGGATGAGTGAACAGCTCGACGTGAACGGACACTTCACCCACGGGGTCTTCTACGCCGGAGCCTGAGTGGACAGGGCAGGAGCTTGCTGCCAGCCCTGCTCTCACCCACGGGGGGGACCCGGGTCACCCCACCCCGCCCACCCCAGTGCTGGCGGCCCCAGGTCTTCAGCCCTGCAGGGAGGCCCCGGAGGGGGCCGGGAGGCAGGTGTCCTGCGAGCCCGAGCCCGGGTTCTGGGCCCGCTGCGTCAGTGCCGTGGGAACCTCGGGTGGCCGCCTTCCCGTCTCTCCTTCCCCTGACTGCCCTGCTGTCACGACTCAGACTTCTCTCACGTCTTGTGCCCTGGCCTCTGTGCCCGTCTCCCCTCTTGGCTAACACCAGGCCACGCTCCCCGGGTGCCCATCCTCCGTGCTAGCCACTCCTGGGCCGTGGCAGAGACTGTCTCTGGTCTCCCTGTTTCCACTCTCGGCTGCTCTCAGGGCACCAGCCTCTGCTCAAAACCCTCCCGTGGTCCCCGCCCCACTCCAAGATAATCGGCGTCCTTTGTGTGATCTGCAGTGTCCCTCTCCCGCCTCAGGCCAGGCGCCTCCGCCTCCAGGGCGCCTCCCTGTTCCTTCAACCCTGGGATCTCCGACCCGGAACCCTCATCCCTTCCGCAGTGATGGTTTGGTAGGGCATCTTATTTTCCCTGCTGTATTACCGTGTGTGTGTGTGTGTGTGTGTGTGTGTGTGTGTGTGTGTGTGTGTGTGTTACTGGAGATGGAACCCAGGGGCCTTATACCTCCAGGCTATACCCCCAGCCCTCTTTTATTTTCTAATTGGAAACAGGGTCTCACTAGGTTGCCGAAAGCCTCACAAGGTTACGGAGGCTGGCTTCGAGCCTGCAATCCTCCTGTCTCAGCCTCCCAAGTACTAGGATTACAAGGGTGCGCCACCACACCTGGTGCCCCAGACCCCTCCTAATAAAGATTTTCAAATTTCTATTGAGAAACTTTCCCACCTTGGCTTCTGACCTTCCAGCTCACATAGGGAGCTAAAGGACCCGCAGCTGTCCAATCAGTGCGTTCCATGCCTACAGTTGCAGTGATTGGCTCCTCATAGTCATGTGGCCTACGATGGGCCAATAGAAGTTGGGCATGGGACCCTGGCTGTAACTTTTTGCAGCCTGGCAGTGGTACAGGCCTATAATCCCAGGACTTGGGAGGCTGAGACAGGAGGATGGTAAATTCAAGGCCAGCCTCAGCAACTTAATGAGACACTTTCAAAATAAAAATAAAGGACTGGAGGTGACAGCATTTCAAAATAAAAATAAGAAGCCGGGCGCGGTGGCGCACGCTTGTAATCCCAGCATTCAGGAGGCTGAGATGGGAGGATCACGGTTCACAGACAGCCTCAGCTACTTAGTGAGGCCCTCTGCAATTTAGTGAGACCCTGTTTCAAAATAAAGAATAAAAATCAGGGCAGGGGGTGTAGCTCGGAGGTCAAATACCCCTGGCTTCCACCCCCAGACCCGCAAAAATAAATAAATAAATAAATAAACAAACAAAATAAAAATAAGACTGGGCATGGTGGTGCACACTTGTAATCCCAGCATTTGGGAGGCCGAGACAGGAGGATCTGGGTTCAGTCAGCTTCAGCTACTTAGTGAGGCCCTCCGCAATTTAGTGAGACCCTCTTTCAAAATTCAAAATAAAGAATAAAATATAGGGCTGGGGGTGTATCTCGGAGGTAGACTGCTCCTGGGTTCCATCCCCAATACTTGTAAAAAACAAAAACAAAAAAGCTCAGAGGTAGAATGTGCTTGGATTCAATCCCCAGTACCAAAAATAAATAAGTAAATAAAACAAAATAAAAAGTAAGCCAGGCATGATGGCCCACACCTCTAATCCTAGTATTTGGGAAGCTGAACAGGAGAATCACAGGTTCAAGGTCAGCCTTAGAAAGCAGGAGATTCTCATCCACCTAGCAAGACCCTGTTTCAAAACAATAAAAATATAGGCAGGGCGTGGTGGGCACGCTGGTCATCCCAGCATTCGGGAGGCGGAAACCAGAGGATCGCGGTTCGCGGACAGCCTCAGCTACTTAGGGAGGCCCTCTGCAACTCAGTGAGACCCGGTTTCAAAAAATGAAAAGATTAAAAAATAGGGCTGGGGGTGTAGCTCGGAGGTAGACTGCCCCTGGGTTCCATCCCCAGTACTTAAAAAATAAAATAGAACTAGGAGTGTAGTTTGGAGGTAGGACGGCCCTGGGCTCAATCCCTAGGCTCCTCCCCCCACACACACACAAAGGAGCCCGCGCCGCTGGTGGAGCTGGCGAGGCCGCCCCTGCCCGGTGAGGCGGCTGCCCACCGGAGACTCTGGACCCCGTGGTCGTGCTGCCCACCCCCTCATCCTTTGGTTTCTGAGCCCACAAATTTCATCGTCTGCTTGGGTTGGGTGATGGGCGCTGCTTTTCCTAGCCACTATAGCTGTCTGCAGTGTTCCTGTGCCAGTCCCGGTGCCCATCCTACGGTGTCTCGGGAGGACATCCTGCTGGGCCTGTGGACCTGTGGCCGCCAGCACCCACTGAGCCCCTCCCCGGCCCCCCAGGCAGCTCCCTCCTCCTGGAGCACCCATGCACAGGGACAGGGTGGGGGAGAGCGGGGTCGGTTACAGGTTGATCCAGGTTACCTGGCACTGGACAGGAAGTGGCGTGGAGGGGCCTGAGAAGCCCAGCACCCCCCGCACCGGGGCAGGTGCCCCTCTGGCTGCCCGCCCCTGCCCAGGCTGCCTTCCTCTGCCTCAGGCACCCTCCCCACCAGACACATGCTCAGCCTCCCCTCCCCATGGCTGATGCCTCAATAGCAAGCTCAATCCGGGCCAAACTGGGATGCCGGGCGTTAGAGTGGGGGGTCAGGTCAGAGGTCAGACCAAGGCCAAGGCTAGTAAGAAGGGGGAGGGGCAGCGCGAGGCCCCGTCCCACCGTGCTGGCTCCACAGGGAAGGGACTTTCATGGACCTGCGCGTCCCCCAGCCCCACACCCGCTGCCCGAGTCCCGGGCCCCCCGTGGGCGAGAAGACACTTGGCGGTCAGCCTGGTCACGTGTGGAATGACGGCCACCCTCAGGGGCCGCCAGGCCTTCTTGAGGCTCCCAAGAAACACGTGGCAAGGGTCTGGCTTGTGGTGTGGAAGGTAACAGTAGTGCCTATCTCTCCAAGCGTACTGGCGCCCAGAATTGCGCTCAACATAATTTCTTCTAATGCCCCAAGCAAGGCTGTGAAGTGGGGTGGGGTGGCCGCACTTTACAGGTGAGCCGCCCAGGCCGGGCCGGGCTCCTGCCCAGCGCGAAAGCCTGCCTCGGGGTCTGAGCGGCTGCGACCCCAAGGCAGCAAGGTCTGGGGACCCGGGTCCGGCTCGGAGGGTCCCCGGAGACTCGATCCCCCTGGGTTGGTCCTCCTTCCCCTTGTGGAGCCAGCGAGCCGTCCTTCCCCTCGCCCTCGGCCGGCCCGGCTCGGAGGGAAGGACGGGCCTTTACTAGCCGGGCCGGGAGGGGCGCAGGCACCGGGCACCGGGCGGGCGGCGGCAGAGCACGTACCCTTCTCAGGATAAATGTCTTCACTAAGAGTAAACCTAGTCCCCTTTCCACCATGGACTAATTGGGGGGGGGCAGCGAGCGAGAGGAGAGGACAGGACAGGGAGGGGTGCGGCGGGCAGGGGAGGCGCGGAGGGGCAGCGAGCCAGAGGGGAACAAGAGAGAGAGAGAGAGAAAAACGTCAGCTGCACACGACGGACGGACGGACGGACGGACGGACGGACAGCCTCCCGCTCGGGAACTCCAGGGACGCCGACAGCAGCAGGGCTGGGGGCCGGCAACTCTCCCCGGGGTCGCAGCCCGGCGGGGGCTTCTCTGCGCCGTTGAGCAGTGGGTCCCCAGGGAGGGGCCCCGAGTCTCCGGAGTCCTGCCCCCCAGCCCCAGCTGCTGTGAGCGCAGGAGGGACAGGGACAGAAGCGAAGGACAGAGGGAGAGAGAACTGGAGACACAGGAACGCCCTCCCGCGGCCTCGGCCCCGCCCGGAGCTGTCAATCATTCCCAGCCCCGGCACCCCAGAGGCCCCGCCCCTGGAGACCTCCACGGCCTTGACGTCATCACCCCACCCCCACGGACACCCCATGGGGTAGGGTCTGGCCCCAGGAGCTGTCAATCTCTCCTTATCTCCAACCCCCAAGATCCCGCCCATTCCGAGCTGTCAATCACCCCAGCTGCCCTCCCCCAGAGCTGTCAATCACTCCCCGCGGGACCCCGGCGTCCGGGTTCCTCCCCAGCTGTCAACCACTCCTCGTCCCAGGACGGCACGGATTCCGCAGGGGATGACAGCCACCTTGTGGCCCTCTGCCGTCCAGGGTCCTACCTCTAGGAACTGTCAATCACTCCCCGCCCCCCAGATGAGAAGCCCCGCCCCCAGGTCGATCCGACAGCTCTGGGCGTGCCTCTCACCTTGGGCAGCCTGCGTCTGCACGAAAGTCTTAATAAGCAGGTCGGTGGCCTGCGTGTAGAGGGACAGGGCGTAGCGCAGGGACTGCAGGTCGGGGCTCTTCTCCAGGAAGGTCTTCTTGAGGCCCACACCCCCCGCGTGGAAGTATTGCTGTGGGGAACGCCATCGGGAGGTGAGGCCAGCCTAGGCCAGCGCCGGCTCCCGGCCTCAGGGCCTTTGTACCAGCTGAGCCCACTCGTGGGCAGCCCCCCCGCCCTATATTATTTTATTTATTTTTTGGTGCTGGGGATTAAACCCAGGGCACTCATTCTATCTCTAAACTATATCCTCAGCTCTTTCATGTTTTGTTTTGTTTTTTTAATTTTGAAACAGGCTCTTGCTAAGTTGCTGGGGCTGGCCTTGAACCTGCAATCCTCCTGCCTCAGCCTCCCAAGCCCACTGCTCTCTTCCAGCCTCTTCCCCACCCTCCTGCGGAGAGCACTGCGCCCTCCTAGGGCTGCCCCAGGCCCCACCCTTCCCCACCGCAGGCCTGACCTTAAGGCTGAGGACTTTGTACCAGCTGTGCCCCCCTTAAGGCCAGCTGGACGGAAAGCAGAGGGTTCACACCGAGTGGCTGGCCGGCGTGTCCGCACCACTCCCTGGGCAGCGGCCGCTCACCTTGATGGTGTCCAGGGCTAGCTCCACCACTGCACACTGCTTCGGGGTCAAGCTCTTGGCTTCCTCTCGCACCATGTGGTCCTGGATGGAGGGAGAAAGGGGGGAGCGAGCGGGCTCTGTCCGTGGGTCTCATCCTTGTTAACCCTTGAGGCCTTGGCCTCTCGGTCTGTCTCTCCCTGCCCTGCGCCCGGCATGTGCCAGCGCCCCAGACATATTTTTGGATGAAGGGATTTGTACCCTTGATCAAGCCATACCCGAAGCTGATCATGCACACCTTCCCGACACACTGAAGCAGATAAATTAACTGTGCTTAAGTCAGTGAGTGGGCTTCCTGTCCCTTGAGTCCACAGGGTAGTCACTGCCTCGGACCTCTACGCAGGACCCGCCCGCCCCTCTCTCCTTACCTTGAGCTTGGACAGCTGGCCCAGCTCCTTGGCTGCATTGAAGATCATCTGGGTACCCTGCGGGTAGCAACAGACGTGGCTGGGGTGAGGGTGGGTCCTGCCACGCGGTGCCCAGCCACCCGGGTGATGCCCCAGCCCTGGATGCCAGCTGGGTATTTGTCCAAAGGTTCTGGCAGGGTGGCGGCTGTGTCCCAGAGAGAGTTCTGGAGACCCAGGAAGAGCTGAGGAGGAGGGGGCCTGCCCCTGGGGACCCCCAACTTCTGGACAGAGGAGAGGCAGGGTGGCTGAGCTGGGGGGACAGTGGGTGGGGGCCCCAGATGGCGGGGGGAGGGGGCTGGGTCTTGGGAAATGACAGTGGTGAATTCCCCCCCCAGGCCCATCCCCCGGGGTCACGCCCTATAACCTGGCAGGGGGTGGTTAGCCTGACCTCTAACAGGAAGAGCCTCCCCACCCCTCCCCCGCTGTCCCTCAGACAGACACCCCCAAGATGGCCACGTGGTCGCGGCTCTGCAAGCCAGGTGGGCGTGGGTTCAAGTCCCGGCTCTGCTGTGTGGCCCTGGCAAGTTCCTGAGCCCCTCTGAGCCTCCGTCTGCCCCTCTGGATGGGGGAATCGGGTCCTCCCTGCGGCTGGCCCTGTGCTCCTCAATTCCCCTCGAGAACAAGGGCGCGCTAGGGCGGGAGGAGCCCTCTGGAGGCCACGCGTGGCCTCCTCGTCCCTGTGCCGGCGACCTCGGCCTCCCCACCACCTCTGGCCTTGTGTCCTCCCTGGCTACCTGGGGTCCGCATCTTCGCTTGGTCTGGGGGTCCCGCGTGGGGCGAGGTGCGGTGGGGCCCACTTCCAGGGGGATTTTTTGGGTTTGGGTGCTGGGGGTGGGACCCAGGGCCTCGAACACACTAGGCAGACATTAACCAGTGATCAGCGCCCTTTCTGCGTCTGGCTGTGGTCGCTGAGGCGGGTCCCCAGCTCGCCAGGAGCCCGACTGCGGGGGCGCCAGGAGCCCCGCCGGCCTTGCTGTGCCCGCCGGGGGGCAGGGGTCCCAGGGCACCCTACGCCCTGCCCACCGCCACCCCCACCCCACGAACACGCCAGACAGACAAAGGAAGAACCACAGACAGGGTCACGGAGCGCCCCACCCGGAGGGGGGCGCGGGGCGGGGAAGCCACACAGACGGCGAGAGGCTTACATCTGAGTGGCTTGGCAATTTCACCCTGCCCTGTGGAGAGAATCAGGCGGAGGTCAGCGCGCTGGCGTCTGCTGGGGGCACGGAGCAGGACCCCCCGCCCCTCAAGCACGGTCCCAGCACCCACCCCGAGCTCCTTCCCGGTGCCTGGATCTAAGGCCGCCCCTCCCCAGCCAGACACCGTCTCCTGGTCCCCAGGTGGGGGCTTGGAGGCAGATTCTACCGTTGGCACATTCTGGAAGCACCCCGAAAAGCTGCAACTACCCCGTCCCCTGCGGACAGGTGCCTGGCCCCCCAGCCAGCCTGCCCCGCACGGGCCCTGGCGGAGAGGGGAGGAGAGAGAGGGCTCCGGTCTCTCGGCCTCAGCCCCCGAGCCTTGCTCCGGAGGCTTGACCCTACAAAGACTTTTTTGTGTGTGTGTGTGTAATGAGAGTCAAACCCAGGGGCATTCTATCTCTGAGATACACCTTTGCCCTGTTTTTATTTTTATTTTTATTTATTTATTTTTATTTTTTATTTTTTGCAGTACTGGGGATTGAACCCAGGGGCATCTACCTCTGAGCTACACCCCCAGCCCTATATTTTATTCTTTATTTAGAAATAGAGTCTCGCTAAGTTGCGGAGGGCCTCACTTAGTAACTGAGGCTGACCGCAGGCCTGTGATCCTCCGGTCTCAGCCTCCCAAGTACTGGGGTTACACACGTGTGCCACTATGCCCGGCTTCTTTTTTTCCTATTTTGAAACAAGGGTCTCTAAGTTGCTGAGGCTGGCCTTGAACCTGCGACCTTCCTGTCTCAGCTTCTCGAGCACAAGGGATTACAGGCGTGTGCCATCACACCCGACTCCTACAAAGACGTTTAATCTGCAAGTTCACCCGACACACAGACACACACCCAGACCGTCACGGGCGTGCAGAAAGTGCACGCGTATACTTAGACCGACACGGAAACAGGAGTGGAACTCACTCGCTGACACACGCGAGTGCGTTTCCTAAAGACTTACATAGGTGTGCACCACCACACAGTCCACCCACACACACACGTGCACCCACATGGATGAACACACATGTACACGGTGCCTAGCACATCGAACGTGCCCCCCCAAAAAGAACTGGCTGGCTGAGGGGCCCACGACCCTCGTCCCCAAAGCTGCGGCTCCGCTGCACGCCCGGCTGCGACCACCCCCCCGTGGAAAGTGTCTGTCTCCCGGGCCGCCTGCCCGGCCCACCCTAGCTCTGCCTCGGGCTGCGCGGGCTCGCGCCGCCCCCTGCGCCCCCTGCTGGCCGCACGGACACACCACACACTCACGCGCGGACGGCACGGCGCGGCGCGACACGAGGCTCCGTTACCTTTTCTAGTCCCTTGCCATGCTTTCTCAAGAGGGTGCCCTGCAGAGACAACGTCACAGGTGATCCGCCCGAAGGGCCGCAGCGCGGGGCGCTCGCGGGGGTCTACACTGCAGGGGGGCGTGCCGGTTTGCATGGAGGTTGAGGGGGCCAGAGAGACAGGAGACGGAGGGGGAGACAGAGGCAGAGACACAGAGAGAGAGACGGAGCCCGAGAGCCGGGAGGAAAGTCCGCAAGGAGGACAGTCAGGTCCGCAGGAGGCCCCTGGCTGGCTGGCTGATTATTTTAGTGGTGCCGGGGATTGAACCCAGGGCCATTCCACCTCCCAGCTATACCCCCGACCCTTTTTAAATCTTTTATTTATTTATTATTTATTTATTTATTTATTTACTTATTATTTTTGCGAGTCTGAGGATGGAACCCAGGGGCATTCTACCTCCGAGCTACACCCCCAGCCTTTATTTTTAAAAATTCTTTATTTTAAACCAGGGTCTCATTAAGTTGCAGAGAGCCTCACTAAGTAACTGAGGCCGGCCTCAAACCGCGATCCTTCTGTCTCAGCCTCCCAAGGACTGGGATGACAAGCGTGCGCCACCGCGCCTGGCTTTTATCTTTTATTTTGAAAGAGGGTCTTGCTGAGTTGCCGAGGCTGACCTAAACCTGTGATCCTCCCGTCTCGGCCTCACCCCGTCTGGCTCTCGGTTCTTGGGTCGCCAGGACAGTGAACAGGCTCCAGACTCACACAGACCTGAGCTGGAATCTGGACTTTGCTGTACTCTGTGACCTTGAGCCCGCGACAGTATGGGTATGACATCCGCCTGGCTCAGGGGCTGTCATGAAGGCCGGGTGTATCCGGACTCATTGATAACCGTGGCTTCCTTCATCTTTCTGCCTACACGTGGATCACCCACGCCTGGCTGCGCTGCCACCCAGTAGCTCCAGTCAAAGACCCCCAGCTGGTCCCATTGAGGAGGTGAGCGCTTAGAAATGTTTCTGTGTGCGCGCTATGGGGGCCTGAACCCAGGAGCGTTTACCTCGGTGCTATGCCCCCGGCCCTATTTAGTTTTATTTTAAAATAGGGTGCTGTTAAGTTGCTGAGGCTGGCCTTGAACTTGGGGTTCTGCTGTCTCAGCCTCCCGAGTACTGGGGATACGGGCATGCGCAGCCGCGCTGAGCTCATTACATCCCGAAGCACCACCGCTCCCCGCGCCCCAGGGACGGGCAGACTCTGACCTCCGCCCTGGACCTTGCTCGGCCCTTGGAGAGCTGGCTGGCAGGGAACCCCAGCAGGAAATGGAGGTCAGAGGTGAAGTGATTTTCCAAGACCACGAAGAGAGCGACCGGCTGAGATCTGACCCCGTGTCTACCAGGCAGGAAAGCCACACCCCGCCTCCCGCCGGCCAGCCGTGTGTCTGGGGCTCAGCAGGGCCTGTGAGGGTGGTCGTGGGCGGACGGGTGCAGGGGGCGGAGGAACATCTCCGGGTGTCTGGACTTCGAGACGTCGGGGAGGCCGGCTCCCCCCGCCCATCCCCGCAGCAGAGCCGGGGTCCAGGTGGAGAAAGCTTTCATTCTGGGGAGGGGGCCCGAAAGGAGGCACAGAGGGACCCTTGGCTTTGCACCTCTTTATAGTTTTGGGGGGAGACCCAGGTACACTGTTGGCCCCTGAGCCTGGGAGCGCGGGTGGATTCCAAGTGAAAGGGAAGGAGGGCGCGACCCCTCCACGCCGCGGGGCGGGGCGGGGCGTGGTCTCCCTCCCGCAGGCCCCGCCCTCCCCATGCCCCGCCCCAGACAGACACAGGCACATCTTGGCGGGAGGGCCGGTGGGGAGGGAGGGGGCGCCGGGGGAGGGGTGCAGCCACACGGTGGGCCGAGTCCAGACACAGAGCGGACGGACAGACAGACGGACAGCCGGGCCTCTACTTACGATCATCTGTCAGCCGCATTGGGGGCGGGGCAGGAGGGAGGGGAATAAGGCAGCATGAGTCTCCCGGGGAGGTTGGGAGGGGGCTGTGACGGCGCCGAGGAGCGGACCCTGCCCGACCCTGCCCGACCCTGCCCGGGGGAGGGGACCCTAGAGTCCCAGACCCTCCCAGCCCTCCGTAGGCACCCAGAAAAGTCCTCCCTCTCGGCCTGGTCCTTAAGGCCTGGGCCTGAACGGCGGCCCACCTGTCTGCAAGTCTCGGAGCCTCCCCTAGGGACACAAGCCCAGCCTCCTCCTCCAAAGGGGTCTGGGCGCCTCGCGGCCTCCGCCCACTGGGCAGCCTGGTCCTGGGGGGTTTGGTCTCTGGTCTGTTCTCTTCAGGGTCCCAGGTGCTGGTCTCCGGTCTCTGGATAGCCACCTGCCTTGGCTGGGTCTCTAACCTGGGGTGTCCCATCTATGAATCTCTGACTCTTGAAGCCCCAGGTTGCTTCTCTCTCTCTCTCTCTCTCTCTCTCTCTCTCTCTCTCTCTCTCTCTCTCTCTCTCTCTCTCTCATTGAACTCAGGGGAATTCTACCTCCATGGCCCACCCTCAGCCCTATCTTTTTTTTTAAACAATGTCTCACTTAAGTTGCAGAGGGCCTCACTGGGTTGCTGAAGCCGGCCTCGAACCTGTGACCCTCCTGTCTCAGCCCTGGGGTCGCAGGCCTGTGCCGCCACGCTGGCCCTTCCTGGTTTCTTGACTGATGCCCAAACCCTTTTGGGAATCTACTGAACACTCTGACCCCACAACCCATAGATGCCCTTGGTCCTTGGGCTGACCTCTCTGTGGCCACAGAGATGGCCACATCTCTACATCCCTTACAAGTGTCTGGTCTGTTTCACCGCTATGATCTTGGAATGATCCCACGGACTCCTGAATGACCTCCTTGACCCTTTGATGACCCCTGGCCCCAGCACCTCTCTGGTCTTTGAAGGCCCCTCTGGCCTCTGGTGCCTTCTGTCCCTGTGGGCGGCTCTTGCCTGGGACGGCCTCTCTGGGTCTCAGGTTTGGCTTGGCCCCGAGCCCCGTGCTCTGGGGTCCCTGCGGAGCGGCCCTGCGCCCCCGGGGCTCACCGTCTGGTCCGTGAGGGGCGGCAGGACAATGGTCCTCTCCATGGTGTTCATGACCAGCTTCCACAGCTCCTTTAGCACCCGCTTCAGCACCGTCTTCTCGCAGATTTTGGCAAAGAGGGTCAGGCTGGGGGCAAGGGACAGGCCTGAGGGGGGCCACCTGGCCCCAGCCCCTCAGCAGAGCCCCTTCTCCTGGACACATGGCAAGGTGAAGGGATTCCATGGACATGCAAGAGGGCACTGGTCAGTCCAGGGTCCCTGGGTGGCGCACGGGGTTAACACACACGGGGCACATGGACAAGAGCAGATGACGCTTGCCCAGATCGGCAGGAGCCAGACTGGAGGAGGCTTCAGTGCTTAGGGGAAAGGCTGGAGCCTTGTAATAAAGACGGGGTAGCAGGGAGCCATGGAGTGCTCAAGAGAGACTTTCATGACTGACAGACCAATGTGGAGGGAGGGCTGGCAGCGCAGACCGCGCAGGGGCCTGCTGCGCCCGGGAGCAAGAGAGAGGAGGGCAGAGGGGGAGCCAGGAGAGGGGAGCACGGCAAGCTCAGGGGACACACAGGGAAAGGGGAGGACGGCCGATGGCCAGCCCTCCTTCACGACTCAGCCTCTGCCGAGACACCTCCCCAACTAGCCCACTTCCCTCTACATTGCCACCTACGTCCACTCATCTTCACTCAGCCACCATAAACCCATCCAGGCATGCGTCCCCTCCAGTCCACCCACCCATCTGCCAATCCATCCACCCACCCATCCATTTATCAAGACATTTATTCATCTATCCACCATCAATCCCTCCACTCACCCACATATCCGTCCACTCACTCACCTAGCCTCCCACCACTCAACTATACATCCATCCTCTCATCCTTCCATCCATCCACCTGCCCATCTACCTGTCAATCCATCCATCTAACTATCCACCCATCAATCCCTTCACATACCACATATCCATCCACCTATCCATCCATCCATCCACCCATCCATCCATCCATCCACCTATCCATCCATCCACCTATCCATCCATCCATCCACCTATCCATCCATCCACCTATCCATCCATCCATCCATCCATCTACCCATCCATCCATCCATTCACCCATCCACCTATCCACCCACCCATCCATCCACCCATCCATCCATCCATCCATCTTCCCATCCATAATCCACCCATCCATCCATTTATCAAGACATTTATTCATCTATCCAAGTATTTCCCCACCGATCCATCCATCATCCACCCATCCATCCATCCACCTATCCATCCACCCACCTATCTATGCATCTATCTACCCACCTATCTATCCACCCATCCATCCCCCATCCATCTTCCCATCCATTCATCATCCACCCATCCATCCATTTATCAAGACATTTATTCATCTATCCAAGTATTTCCCCACCTATCCATCCATCCACCTATCCATCCATCCATCCACCTATCCATCCATCCACCTATCCATCCATCCATCCACCTATCCATCCATCCATCCATCCACCCACCATCCCTTCCCTCATAAATCCACTTGCCCGTCTTTCATCCACTGTCCTTCCATCCAAACACTTAGGCGTCACCCACATCTTCAGCCGTCCCCAGCCTTCTAACACGGGCCCCAGCCAGCCTTTTGGCATTTTTCCTCCAGCCGTCTACCCGCCCATGCCTGGTGTCCATGCACGCACCACCCCTCACCCATACCCATGCCCACCACCAACGCCTCCTCCCCGCCCTCGGGCCTGACGGCTCACCCTCCCTCCCTCTGGACCCCTGCTGCGAGGGGCGGGGGGGGGGGAGGGGACGCCTGCCCCCCAGCCCGAAGCCCCGCCCACTCACTTGCTGCCCCCCCAGCCCGAAGCCCCGCCCGCTCACTTGTCCTTCCCCAGCCCGAAGCCCCGCCCACTCACTTGCTGTCCTCCCCCAGCCCGAAGCCCCGCCCACTCACTTGCTGTCCTCCCCCAGCCCGAAGCCCCGCCCACTCACTTGCTGTCCTCCCCCAGCCCGAAGCCCCGCCCACTCACTTGCTGTCCTCCCCCAGCCCGAAGCCCCGCCCACTCACTTGCTGTCCCCCAAGCCCGAAGCCCCGCCCACTCACTGTCCCTCCCAGCCCGAAGCCCCGCCCGCTCACTTGCTGTCCTCCCCAGCCCGAAGCCCCGCCCACTCACTTGCTGTCCCTCCCAGCCCGAAGCCCCGCCCACTCACTGTCCCCCCCAGCCCGAAGCCCCGCCTGCTCACTAGCTGTCCTCCCCCAGCCCGAAGCCCCGCCCACTCACTTGCTGTCCCCCCCAGCCCGAAGCCTCACCCACTCACTTGATGTCCCCCCAGCCCAAATCCCCACCCACTCACTTGCTGTCTCCCCCCCAGCCCGAAGCCCCGCCTACTCACTTGCTGCCCCCAGCCCGAAGCCCCGCCCACTCACTTGCTGTGCCCCCCAGCCCGAAGCCCTGCCCGCTCACTTGCTGTCCCCCAGCCCGAAGCCCCGCCCACTCACTTGCTGTCCCCCCAGCCCAAAGCCCCGCCCACTCACTTGCTGTCCCCCCCCAGCCCGAAGCCCTGCCCGCTCACTTTGTCCCACCCCAGCCCGAAGCCCCGCCCGCTCACTTGCTGTCCCCCCAGCCCGAAGCCCCGCCCACTCACTTGCTGTGCCCCCCAGCCCGAAGCCCCGCCCGCTCATTTGGTACCCCCCAACCCGAAGCCCCGCCCACTCACTTGCTGTCCCCCCAGCCCAAAGCCCCGCCCATTCACTGTCCCCCCCAGATCGAAGCCCCGCCCGCTCACTTTGTCCCACCCCAGCCCGAAGCCCCGCCCGCTCACTTGCTGTCCCCCCAGCCCGAAGCCCCGCCCACTCACTTGCTGTGCCCCCCAGCCCGAAGCCCCGCCCGCTCATTTGGTACCCCCCAACCCGAAGCCCCGCCCACTCACTTGCTGTCCCCCCAGCCCAAAGCCCCGCCCACTCACTTGCTGTCCCCCCCAGCCCGAAGCCCCGCCCGCTCACTTTGTCCCACCCCAGCCCGAAGCCCCGCCCGCTCACTTGCTGTCCCCCCCAGCCCAAAGCCCCGCCCGCTCACTTGCTGCCCCCCCAGCCCGAAGCCCCGCCCATTCACTGTCCCCCCCAGCCCGAAGCCCCACCCACTCACTGTCCCCCCCAGCCCGAAGCCCCGCCCGCTCACTTGTCCTCCCCCAGCCCGAAGCCCCGCCCGCTCACTTGCTGTCCAGCAGGTCCATGATGGGCTGCAGCACGTTGTCCGCGTCCTGGGCTACGCTGCTGCAGGCGCTGGCGGGCACGTTGCCTGTGCCCTTGACCTGGCTGAGGATGTCGCCCATCTGTTTGACACAGTCCTCGATGTGCGGCTGGAAGCTGGGGGCAGAGAGGCGGGCCTGAGACCAGAGCCGCTGACCTGTGCTTCAGAGCTTCCGTCCCCGCGGGAGGGAGTCCGGCCAAGTAACTGGGCGGAGGCGGAGAGCACCCGGAGGAGCAGCAGGGCCAAGGCGTCCCCGCTGGCCCATCTCCCTCCCACAGTCCTACTCAGGTACCTCAGCCGTCTCTACTTAAGACTGAGGCTCAGAAAGGTTAAGGGGCTCGGCCAAGGCCACACAGTAAGTACGCCATGGCGTAGGGACTCTGAGCCTGAAGCCTTTGCCTCTGCGCCCGCCAAGGCTCCAGATGCGCCACGCTGGACGTCTGGCCCTGGCCCTCCCAGCCCGCTCCTGGAGGCCCCTACCTGGTGGCAAACACCCGGCTGAGCTCGTCCAGGACGTTGTTGAGTTTCACCTGGAGCTCCTTCAGGATGTCGCTGGCCTCGGCGTCCAGCTGAAGGAGAGGGACAGAGGTCAGGCCAGCTGGGCGTCCACGGCGCCCGTGCATGTTCTCATCCGGCGCGGGGAAGGGATCTCAAGGGCCTCGCAGGCCCGAGAGGGTCCCGGCTCCCGGCCGGCAGCACGGCCCGCCCGCCTCACCTCCTTCCCTCCCATGGCTTCGAACATCTTCTCCAGCTGGACCCGGAGCTGCTGGGTGTTGTTCATGAGGATGCAGGGCTGGGGACGGGACAGAGGGAGGTCAGCCTCAGCCCGCCGCCCACGGCCTCCCCACCCACCACCAGGGCCGCGGGTTGGAGTGGGCCAGGGCCGAGAGACCCGGTCGGGGTCACCTGGGACCGCGCCTGGGCGAAGGCGGGGGGGGGGGGGGGGGGGGGGGGGGGGGGGGGGGGGGGCTGAAGTCATTGTTCTCCTGGGACTTGGGCGGGCTTGGTGGGTGCAGAAGAGGGTCTGAGGAATCCAAGGGGGGCAGGGGGCCTCTCTTGACCCCCATTCTCCTTCACGGGCCCAAAGCTTCACACACTAGGTACACCTCGAAGACTCTACGCCCAACCACTGAGATGCTGAAGGTGTGTGCCCTCACCCCCAGATACACACACGCACGCACACTCACACTCAGACATGCGCAGAACCACAGATACACACGATACACACAGTCAAGAAGCCACAAACACACACACACACTATACCCACTCAACAAGCCAGAAAGACAGCTAGATCCACCCACCCACAGTGTCCACACACACACACACACACACACACACACACACACACTCCTAATTAGATAATACACAGCCACTCAGATCCCAGTTACACACATTCAAGTTGGCACAAGCAAACACACACACAAGACCACACACGCCATCAGTACAGTTTACTCTCAGGAGGCTGGACACACGGGGCCCCAGCTGTGGGAGTCGGGGAGGGGCGGGGCTGTGGGCGGGGCTTGGGGGCACGGGGGGGGGGCGGTGCTGGGGGCTGGGGGGGGAGGACGTGTGCCCGCAGGTCCCTGGCTAGGTCTCAGGCGCTGGACGCGCGGCCGCAGCTGTGGGCGCCCGGGGAGGGGCGGGGCTGGGGCTGGGGCTGGGGCGGGGGGCCCGCAGGTCACCACTTTCTCCTTCTCCTTGGAGCAGTAGGAGGCGAAGTCCTTGGAGATGATGTCCGCGTACTGCAGCAGCACGTTGCTGATGGTCTGGGAAGAACACAGGGGCCGGTGAGGGGGTCCTGGTCACAGGAGCCCAGCAGCACCCCCGAGGGGCTCACGGATGAACCTGAATTCTACAGCAGCCATGATGGGCCACTGGGCTGGGTGCAGTCACCCGGATGACTGTCAAGATACGGAGACTCACCTGGATGAAGACAGTTCTCTTTAGAATGGTTCTTTTGGACTTATCTATTTATTATTATTATTATTTTTTTTTTTTTTGCAGTGTTGGGGGTTGAACCTAAGGACATCCTACCTCGGAGCCACACCCCCAGCCCTATTTTTATTCCTTGCTTCGAAACAGGGTCTCACTGAGTTGCGGAGGGCCTAAGTAGCGGAGGCTGGCCGCGAACCTGAGATCCTCCTATCTCAGCCTCCCAAGTGCTGGATTCCAAGCGCGCACCACCATGCCTATTTGTCCATCTTGCGTGTGTAGTACTGAAGCATTCTACCTCTGGGCCACATCCCAGCCCTATTTTATTTTTTGTTTGAACACAGGATCTTGCTGGGTCGATGGGAGTCTCGCTACTTGCTGAAGCTGTTCTCGAACCTACAAATCCTCCTTGTCTCAGCCCCCCCAAAGACTGGGATTATAGGCACGTGCCACCATGCCCAACTTCCCTATTTTTTTTTTTTTTCTTATGGTACTGGAGGTTGAACTCAGGCATTCTACCTCGAAGCTACACCCCCAGCCCTTTTTTTTTTGTTCTTTCTTTATTTTATTTTATTTTTTGGTGGTACTGGGGTTCCCGGAAGCCCTTCTACCTCCGGGGTACACTCCCAGACCTATTTTTACATTTTTATTTGGAAACAGGGTCTCCTAAGCCAGTGCGCGCGGCTGGCTTCGAACCTGCACGATCCTCCTGTCTCTGCCTCCCAAGCACGGGGATTACAGGCATGCGCCACCACGCCCGGCTCTTCTTTATTTTGAAACAGGGTCACTGAGTTGCAGAGGGCCTCACTAAGTAGCTGAGGCTGTCCGCGAACCGCGATCCTCCTGTCTCAGCCTCCCAATGCTGGGATTACAAGCGTGCGCCACCACGCCTGGCTCCAATCGAAAATTCTAGCCCCACGTCCAACCTTCATCTAGCCCCAAACTCGTTATCACTCAACTTGACCCCAACCTCAACCCCACATCCAACCTAACCCTGAGCGAGCCCGGCCCGAGCTGGCCCCGCCCGGACCCTTCCCGGCCCCCACCTTGGCAAAGCGCCTCATGTAGTGCCCCACGATCTGGGGGTCGGGGCACTCGAGCTTCTTGATGATCTCAAAACTCTGGTTGAGCTGGGAGAAGACGTCGACCACCGAGCAGGAGAAGAGGGCGTGCTCCGAGGTCTGCTGGAACTGAAGGAGGGAGGCGACAGAGGGGAGCACGCGTCAGCGCTGGGCGGGCGCTGGAGCACGCCCTTCCTGCACTCCGCCTGGAGAGCCGGACGCCAACTGCCCTGGTGTCCAGCACAGTGCCGCCAGCTCTAGAGGTGGACACTGAGGCCACGGGGCGGTGAGGGCTGTGACAAAGCACATTCATAGTTGTGAACGAAAGAGTGTCAAGTGTGAGCAAGCCAAGATGGCGGACACCCACTGGCGCCTGGCCTCACTGAGCCCCGATGGATGCCAGAGGGCGGAGGTGGCTCTGGGCACACGGGGGCACGGTCGTGGTCGGCCTCTCACCCCATCCTTCTTGTCGCGCTCCAGGGCCCCGTGCAGGAAATCCCGGGACACTTCCTCGTTCTCATCCAGCCACTGGACCACAAACGGTTCGAACCACCTGGAAGGGACACGGGGCTGGCCGCCTGCCTTGCGTCGCCCTCAGCTCGGCCCGCCTGGCCCCCCAGCCCTGGGCGGTGGGGCTGGTCCCAGGCCCCCGGAGCTCCGCCTGGGCGGCCGTGGCTCTGCCCTGCTCCCCGCCCCCACCGGGCCTCAGTTTCTTTGCCGGTGAAATAGAGCAGCAGCGGCCAGGGGCCAGCCCAGGCTTTCGGGAATTCTGGCTCAGGAAAGCGGCCCCCGGCAAGTGGGTTTGCTGTTTGGGGATCCGGATGTGGTGGCTCAGGCCTGTAATCCCAGTACTTGGGAGGCTGAGACAGGAGGATCTCAGGTTCGAGGCTGGTCTCAGCAATTCAACAAGACCCTTGTATCAAAATTTTAAAAGGAAGCCAGGCGTGGTGGTGGATGCTTGTAACCCCAGCTTTTGGGAGGCTGAGACAGGAGGATCACGGTTTGCAGACAACCTCAGCTACTTAGGCTTATTTTATTTATTTATTTATTTATTTATTTATTTATTTATTTATTTATCTATTTATTTATTTTGGTGGTGTTGGTGGTACTGGGGCCATCTCCAGAATAAAAAACAGGGCTGTGGTGTAGCTCAGAGGTCAAGTGGCCCTGGGTTCCATCCCCAGACCCGCAAGAAAAAGAAAAAAAACAAAGGTTGAGGGTAGTTCAGAGAAGAAATGCTCCTGGGTTTGTGACAAAATTTTTAAAAATTACCTGTTTGAACATGTACGGACTTTTCCTTGTTAGTCCCCAAGCAATATAGTATTTACACCAAATTGTAATAACTTTTATGGAAAAATATGGATGAAACCCAGGGACATTTGACCTCCGAGCTACACCCCCAGCCCTATTTTTTATTCTTTATTTTGAAACCGGGTCTCACTGAGTTGCGGAGGGCCTCGCTAAGTAGCCGAGGCTGTCCGCGAACCCCGGTCCTCCGGGCTCAGCCTCCCGAATGCTGGGATTACAAGCGTGCGCCACTACATCCAGCTCAATTTTTTTTTTTTTTTAACTGAGGATGGAACCCAGGGGCATTCTACCTCCGAGCTACTCCCCCTGCCCTATTTTTTATTCTTTATTTTGAAACCGGGTCTCACTGAGTTGCGGAGGGCCTCGCTAAGTAGCCGAGGCTGTCCGCGAACCGCGATCCTCCGGGCTCAGCCTCCCGGATGCTGGGATGACGAGCGTGCGCCACCACGCCCGGCTCTGGATTATAATTTTCTGTAGATGTTGCATCACTCTGGAGATGCTTTAACGTCTACAAGAGGATGTGTGGATTCTATGCAAATACCATGCCTTTTTTTTTCTTTGCGGTACTGGAGATGGAACCCAGGGCCATTCTACCTCAGCTACACCCCCAAACCCAGCCCTATTTTTTTTTTTTTTTGTGGTACTGGGGTTCCTGGAAGCCCTTCTACCTCCGGGCTCCACTCCCAGACCTATTTTTACATTTTTTTATTTGGAAACAGGGTCTCCTAAGCCAGCGCGTGCGGCTGGCTTCGAACCTGCGCGATCCTCCTGTCTCTGCCTCCCGAGCGCGGGGATTACAAGAGTGCGCCGCCACGCCCGGCCCCAGCCCTATATTTTATTCTTTATTTTGAAACAGGGTCTCACTGAGTTGCAGAGGGCTTCACTAAGTAGCTGAGGCTGTCTGCAAACCGCAATCCTCCTGGCTCAGCCTCCCAAATGCTGGGATTACAACCATGCGCCAACACGCCCGGCCTTAATTTATTTCTTATTTTGAAACAGGGTCTCACTAAGTTGCTAAGGGTCTCACTGAGTTGCTTGAAGCTGGCCTCAAACTTGTGGTCCTCCTGTCTCAGCCTCCAAGTACTGGGATTACAGAAATGCACCACCGCACCCAGATCCATTGGGCGTTTGTGTGTGTGCATGTATAAGGTGATACTGGGGATGGAACGCAGGGGCATTCTACCTCCAAGCCATATCCCCAGCCCTACTTAGTATTCTTTATTTTGAAAAACAAGGTCTCACTAAGTTGCAGAGGGCCTCACTAAGTAGCCGAGGGTGGCCTCGAACCTACGATCCTCCTGTCTCAACCTCCCAAGTCCTGGGATTATAAGCGTGCGCCACCACACCGGATCTAGGCATCTTTCTAACCCTCCATTTCCTCATCCGGAAAGTAGGAATGACAATGCTCTCAATCCGTGACACAGGATCCACAGAGTTGCTGGAAGGGTGAACGGCAGAGGCGGCCAGGAGTTTTCTGGACCGCCCACTGCACCCCGGCCCACTGCACCCTAGCAGGGCCCTCCTGCCCAGCCCGCCAGCGCGGGCGGGGCGCTGCGCACTTACGCGGGGTACTCAGGCACACGGTCCTTGAAGGAGGGCAGCTCGGCCACATACTCGTTGTAAAGCCACTTGACCTTGAAGTGCAGGTTCATGTAGTCTGCGCTCTTACACAGCCGGTGCCTGTCGTGCTCTGTGGGGAGGGACAGCCCTCAGCCAGGGGCTGCCACGCTCGCCCCGGCCGGCACCGTGTCCGGATCGGCTGGAGCGCGCCGGTCCTGTGCCACCCCAGGGGCCGTGGGCACAGCGAGCCAGGACTCACCCTCCATGGCGTACTTCATGTCCTGGGCAAACAGATTCCACATCACCTCGGCGCTGATTTTGCCCACATTCAGCTCCTGGGGAAACCTGGCGAACGTCAGGGCAGTGTGACCTCGGCGGAGAGAGGTCAGGGGACAAGCGTGTCCTTCCTGCTCTGAATGGCAGGGGCAGGACAAGGGACCTGCTACACCTCAGTTACCCGCTGACCAGCCTTGCCTGACCACCTCCATTCAGTGGTCCAGAAACCACCTGTACACACACACACACACACACATATCTATGGATCATCCATCATCTGTCTATTCATTCACCCAGTGGTCCAAATATTGCCCACCCATCCATCCATCCACTCACCCACCCATCTACCCACCCATCCATCCATCCATCCATCCATCCATCCATCCATCCATCCACCCACCCACCCATCCATCCACCCACCCATCCATCCACCCACCCATCTATTCACCTATCCATCCATCTATCCACCCATCCATCTATCTATCCATCCACCCATCCATCTATCTATCCATCCACCCACCCATCCATTCATCCACCCATCCATCCATCTATCCACCCATCCACCCATCCACTCATCCATCCATCTACCTATCCATCCATCCACCTACCCATCTATCCACCCATCCATCCATCCATTCACCCATCCATCCATCCATCCATCCACCCATCAATCCACCCATCTATGCACCCATGCATCCATCTATCTATCCATCCATCCACCCACCCATCTATCCACCCATCCATCCATCCATCCCTCCCTCTGTCCATTCATCCACCTTTTGCTCCATAAACCAAATCTCTAATCTTTTTTTTTTGGGGGGGGGGTGCAGGTTTGGGGATGGAACCCAGGGGCATTCTACCTCGAAGCTACACCCGCAGCCATATTTTTTATTTTTTATTTTGAAAAAGGATCTCACAAAGCTGCAGCGGGCCTAAGTAGCTGAGGCTGTCCACCAACCGCAGTTCTCCTGTCTCACCCTCCCGAATGCTGGGATGACAAGCATGCGCACCATGCCCAGCTTTTATTTCTTATTTAGAAACAGGGTCTTCACTGGGTTGCTGAGAGCCTTGATAAATTACCAAGGCTAAGCCGGGCGTGGTGGCGCACGCTTGTCATCCCAGCATTCGGGAGGCTGAGACAGGAGAACGGCGGTTCGCGGACAGCCTCAGCTACTTAGTGAGGCCCTCTGCAACTCAGTGAGACCTGGTTTCAAAATAAAGAATAAAAACTAGGGCAGGGGGTGTAGCTCGGAGGTTGAATGCCCCCGGGTTCCATCCCCAGACCTGCAAAAAAAAAAAAAAAAAAGAAGTTAGCAAGGCTGGCTTTGAACCTGCTGTCCTTCTATCTCAGTCTCCCAAGTATTGGATGACAAGTGTGCACCACCACACCTGGCTTATAAAACACTTTAAGTGTATAACTTTTGACAGAGCCTGTAGCCCCTAGTAAGATATGCACCATTATTTATGAATCTACACACACTTACGAAATTATATGCGTATGCACATTCACACAAATCAAGATGTACAAAATACATGTCTAATTATGCCCAAGAATATGTGCTTCTACACCAGTTTCTGCTTATATCTGCGGGTTATACCCATATCTGAATTCCACACAAGGTACCACCAGACCTACAACAAAACCCAGATACACATTTTGTGTGTAATTAGAACGCTCGCCATCACACACAAGGCATGCGTGCACACACGTGTGCACAAACACACACGCATGCACGCACGCATGTCGGCCCCAAGCAATTAGCGGCACAGACAAACTCACTGGTTGAGGCAGGGGGTGTAGGAATTCTTGTCTTCCTCGATGATGGATACGATGAGGGTGATCAGCTTGGACCAGAAGTCGAGGTTCTTGATGCTGGGGCCCTGTTCTTCGGGGGGAACCTCCCCCTTCTTGGCCTGACAGGGGCAGAGGACACTCGGGTTGCAAGGGCCGGCTCAGTCGCCCATTAAGGGCAGGCGAGGCGTGGGCCCTGGTGCCAGGTGTGTGGCTCAGGGACGGGTGTGCACGGGAAGGGACTGAGCCCGTAAGACCCGCCGCGCACAGCTCGCCTCCCCGCGGGCCCACGGAGCTCGGGGGGCAGATTCAGCTCAGAAAACCAGAGGAAAATGCGCGGGGCTGGATCTGGGGGAGCGAACCCAACCTCGCTGGATGAAACTGAGCCAGGAGGATGGCCTAGTGAGCCACGGAGCGCGACAGAAGCCAGTCTCCCGGGCCAGCCGTGGCCTGAACCTGGGCCGACCACACCCAGCCGAAAGGGTGGAAGGAAACTCCCAGGATTAAACCGAATCAACCTTCGTGGAGCCGGCGTCAACATGCCGGAAAACAGAAGACTTATTTCTTTATTTATTTTTATTTTTATTTTTTTGTGATACTGGGGGTGGAACCCAGGGGCATTTGACCTCCAAGCTACACCTCCTGCCCTATTTTTTATTCTTTACTTTGAAACAGGGTCTCACTGAGTTGCAGAGGGCCTCACTAAGTAGCTGAGGCTGGCCGCGAACCGCGATCCTCCGGACTCAGCCTCCCGAATGCTGGGATTACGAGCATGTGCCACCACGCCCGGCTCTACTGTGGGCTCCTTGACCCCCGCCCCAACTCAGGGCACTTACTTTCTTGTGAATTGCAAGGTGTCCATCTTTCCCTCCCATTAGATTACAAACTCTTTGAACCCTTAGTCATGATCTGGGACATTATATGTGTACTGTGTGTGTGTGTGTGTGTGTGTGTGTACTATTAGGAATTGAACCCAGGGGCATTCTACCTCTGAGCTACACCCCTAGTTCTATTTTATTTTTTATTTGGAAAGAGGTCTTGCTAAGTTGCTGAGGGCCTCGGTGAATCGCTGAAGCCAGCCTCAAACCTACAGCCTCCTATCTCAGCCTCCCAAGTACAGGGATTATGGGCATGAATCTCCATGCCTAGCTTAACGTTTATGTCTTACTAAATCTTTTTTCCAGTCCTGAGTTGTGGGATCATAACCCCTATTCCCAGGCATAGACACTGAGGTCCAGAAGGGCAAAGTTCCAAGCCAGGCATGGTGGCTCGCACTCGTAATCCCTGCATTTGGGAGGCTGAGACAGGAGGATCACGGTTCGCGGACAGCTTCAGCTACCTTTACAACTCAGTGAGACCCCATTTCAAAAAATAAAGAATAAAAATAGGGCTGGAGATGTAGCTTGGAGGTAGAATGCCCCTGGGTTCCATCCCCAGTACCACACACAAAAAAAAAAAAGCCAGGCATGATGGCGCACACTTGTAATCCCAGTAGTATTGGGGAGGCTGAGACAGGAGGATCACACAGGCTTGAAGCCAGCCTCAGCTACTTAGTGAGGCTCTCAGCAACTTAGTGAGACCCTGTTCCAAAATTTAAAAAAAAAAAAAAAAAAAAAAAAAATATATATATATATATATATATATATATATAATAGTTGGGGGTGCTGGCCGTGGTGGTGCACGCTTGTAATCCCCGCCCTTGGGAGGCGGAGACAGGTGGATGACGCAGGTTTGAAGCCAGCCGCGCTGGCTTAAGAGACCCTGTTTTCAAATAAAATATAAAAAATAGGTCTGGGAGTATAGCCCGGAGTCAGAAGAGTTCCATACTCAGTACCACCAAAAAAAAAAAAAAAAAAAAGTTGGGGGTCTAGCCCAGAGGTAGAGGCCCCTCCCTGGGTTCCATCCCAGGACCACACACACACACAAGGCCAAGTCCCTGGAGGAGCAGGTGCGGGCGGCGGGCTCACCGGGTCTGTCTGGTATTCCCTGCTGTAGAGCTCGTGGCAGTTGTTGAAGATGTACTCATAGGTAGAGTTGAGGCAGGCCTTCACGCAGTCCTTCACCACCTGGCTGGCCCGCGGCGGGCTCTGGAGCTCTTGTACCTGAAAGAAGCAAGGCGGCATGGGGCTCGGCTGGCGGCACGGGGCTTGGCTGGGACCGGAGGCGCCAGGAAGTGACTGGGGCCATGCTGGGGCTGAGGAAATGTTCCAGTGGGGTGGAGGTCAAAACCCCAGGAGAGCCGGGCGTGGCAGCACACGCTTGTCATCCCCGCGCTTGGGAGGCAGAGACAGCCACGCGCACCCTGGCTTAGGAGACCCTGTTTCCAAATAAAAATGTAAAAATAGGTCTGGGAGTGTAGCCCGGAGGTAGAAGGGCTTCCAGGAACCCCAGTACTACCAAAAAAAAAAAAAAACCCAGGAGATGTCACTTCGCCCCTGAGGATGGCTGCTACCAGAAAGGCTAAGCCAGGCATGGGGCTCACAGCTCTCATCTCAGTGCCTGGGAGGCTGAGACAGGAGGATCATGCAGGTTCGAAGCCAGCCTCTGCAACTTAGGCTCTCAGCAACCTACAGAGACCCTGTTTCCAATCAAAAAAAATTTTTGTTGTTGTTGGCACTGGGGACTGAGTCCAGGGGCATTCTACCTCCAAGCTATATCCCCAGACTGTTTTTTTTTTTTTTTTTGAAACAAGGTCTTACTAGGTTAATGAGAGTCTCACTACTTGCTGAGGCTGTTTTTGAAACTGTGATCTCAAACAAAAAAAAATTTTTTTGCGGGGGTGGTATTGGGGTTCCTGGAAGCCCTTCTACCTCCAGGCTACACTCCCAGACCTATTTTTATATTTTTTATTTGGAAACAGGGTCTCTTAAGCCAGCGAGGCTGGCTTCAAACCACGCCTGGCGCAAAAAAAATATTTAAAAGGTTGGGGGTAGCCGGGCGTGTGGCGCACGCTTGTAATCCCCGCACTTGGGAGGCGGAGACAGGAGGATCGCGTAGGTTCGAAGCCAGCCTCAGCTACTTAGTGAGGCTCTCAGCAACTTAGTGAGACCCTGTTTCCAAATAAAGTATAAAATAGGTCTGGGAGTATAGTCTGGAGATAGAAAGCCTCTGGGTTCCACCCACAGTACAGAAAGAAAGAAAAGAAAGAAAGAAAGAAAGAAAGAAAGAAAGAAAAGAAAAGAAAAGAAAAGAAAGAAAAGATTGGGAGTGAGACAGGAGGATCTCAGGTTCGTGGCCAGCCTCAGCTACTTAATGAGGCCCTCTGCACCTTAGGGAGAACCTGTTTCAAAATAATAAATCAGGCTAGGGATGTAGCTCAGAGGTAGAATGCTCCTGGGTCCATTACAAAAAAAAAAAAAAGAAAGAAAAAGAAAGAAAGAAAGAAAGAAAGAAAGAAAGAAAGAGAAAAGGAAAGAAAAGAAAAAGAAAGGCGGGGGCAGCATGAGTCTGTGGCCAGCGGGGAGTGGCCTCCAGGCAGAGCCGCGCTGTCCCACCTTCATCCGGAAGAAGGTGATGCTCGTAAGCAGGTCCACGGTGGACTTGAGGTCCTGGAGCCGCTCTGGGCTGCTGGCCGGGAAGTTGTTCTGTTGGGAGTGGGGGAGAGCGGTGAGCCCATGGGAGAAGGCCGGGGAGAATGGGGGACAGCGGCTCAGGAGGGGGCCCAGAGGCCCCAAGTGGCAAGAGAGGGTCGAGGTGAGCCCCCGGGGCAGGTGTGCCACAGAAACACACAGGTGTCCAGGCCCGAGCCCGCCCCGGGCAGCCCAGCCTCACGCACCCCTGCTCACCCGGTACATGGAGAGGTCGATCCTCAGGGAGTTGTGCAGCTGGTCCAGGAGTTTCACGAAGCGCTCTTTCTGAGGGGCAGAGGAGGATGGAGGATGAGGAAGGCCGGCCTCAGTGGAGAGGCAGCCGCAGGACGGCCGCACGGGCCAAACGTGGACTGTCCGCTACGTCTGCGTACCCCCATCAGCCAGCCTCCGCTAGCCAACCCAAGTCTATACCTTATTAATCTTCTGCCCATGAAAAGGTGGGCCTGCTTTCCTGCCCTCCCTCCGCCCCTCCCTCCCCTTTCTTTCTTTCTTTCTTTCTTTCTTTCTTTCTGTACTGAGGATGGAACCCAGGGGCATTCTACCTCCAAGCTACACCCCAGCCCTATTTTTAAATCTTTATTTTATTAATTTATTAACTTATTACTTATTTATTTTAGTGGTACTGGGGGTGAAACACAGGGGCTACCTTCCAGGCTACTCTCCCAGACCGGTTTTATTTTATTTTATTTTATGGTACTGGGGGTGGAACTCAGAGATTTTCTACCTCCAGCTATGCTCCCAGACCTACTTTTATACTTTATTTGGAAACAAGATCTCACTAAGTTTCTGAGAGCCTCACTAAGTAGCTGAGGCTGGCTTCGAACCTGCGCGATCCTCCTGTCTCAGCCTCCCAAGTGCTGGGATTACAAGTGTGCGCCACCACACTCAGCTCTTATTCTTTTTTTGAAACAGGGTCTCACTGAGTTGCGGAGGGCCTCACTAGGTAGCTGAGGCTGTCTGCGAACCGCGATCCTCCAGGTCTCAGTCTCCCCAATGCTGGGATCACAAGTGTGCGCCAACACGCCCAGTTTAAAACACAGTCACGACATGTGTGTTCCACAGCAGTCGACAGAAGGGCACACTGAGGCTCAGGGAAAGGGTGTGACCAGCGGGAGCTCACGCAGCATGTCGGGGCCAGATTGGGAGGCCAGGTCTCACACCTGGGTGATCTCCCTGGGCTTCCAGTTGCAGCCCCTACACTCACCCCGAAGTTGGAGGCAGCGAAGCGGTCAGAGGCAGACACGTTGGTGGAGGCGGTGGTGTGCGCATAGTAGGCGTTGATGTTGGCCAGCAGGGTGCTCATGACGGCGGGGACCCCAGGGCACATATACTTGGAGGAGAGGCAGGCAAAGTGGCTGGCGGGAGGGAGCAGAGGCGCTGGGCTCGGGGTCCAGGACGCCCAAGACAGTGTCCAGAGGGGCTCCTCCCCACCATCCCTCCGAGCCATTGGTCTTCCCTCTGAGCTTTGCTGCCTCCGCTTCCCCCCAGCCACCAAGACAGCCCCCGACGGCTCCCACCCACCGGCTGCCTCTCCTGCACCTCCCCCTAAGGACCTCTCCCGGCAGCCTGGACCCCGCCCCATCCTCAGCCCACCCTGTCCGTCTCCAGCTCACGTCATGGCTTGGTAGATGGACTCCACGCCGTAGCGCATGGCGAACTCGTCCACGATCTCCTGGGCCGTCTCATCGTAGTACACCTTCCACGCGTCGTCCCCCTTGGCGTCGGGGATCTTCACCACCCCATTGTTCTGCACGTCCGTCACGAAGTGGAACAGATTCTGCCCCCGGAAGAAGCTGCCGTCACGGAGGGGACCAGACCCCGGCTCCCAGGATCGGGACAGCTCCATCCATCCATCCATCCATCCATCCACCCACCCACCCACCTATCCACATATCCATCCATCCATCCATCCATCCATCCATCCATCCATCCACCTATCCACATATCTATCCATCCATCCATCCATCCATCCATCCACTCATCCACCTATCCACATATCCACCTATCCATCCATCCATCCATCCATCCATCCATTCATTCACCTATCCATCCATCCATCCATCCACTCATCCACCTATCCACATATCCATCTATCCATCCATCCATCCATCCATCCATCCATCCATCCACTCATCCACCTATCCACATATCCATCTATCCATCCACTCAACCATCCATCCATCCATCCATCCATCCATCCATCCATCCATCCATCCATCTATCCACATATCCATCCATCCATCCACTCATCTACCTATCCATCCATCCATCCATCCATCCACTCATCCACCTATCCACATATCCATCTATCCATCCACTCAACCATCCATCCATCCATCCATCCATCCATCCATCCATCCATCCATCCATCCATCTATCCACATATCCATCCATCCATCCACTCATCTACCTATCCATCCATCCATCCATCCATCCACTCATCCACCTATCCACATATCCATCTATCCATCCACTCATCTACCCATCCATCCATCCATCCACTCATCCACCTATTCACATATCCATCCATCCATCCACTCATCTACCTATCCATCCATCCATCCATCCATCCATCCATCCATCCATCCACCTATCCACATATCCATCCATCCATCCATCCATCCAGAGTTGGGCTGTTGATCAGTATCACTTCCAGTTGCCTGGGGACTCCTGGAGAGATCCACTGCCTGGGTGGGTAGGTGGATAAATGGATGGATGGATGGATGGATGGATGGATGGATGGATGGATGGATTGTCAACAAGTGAATGAATTATCATCCTTCATTCGACAAATTAAGTCCTGAGTATACAGTTCTCTCCAGGAACCCCCAGGCAGCTGGAAGAGACAGACTGATACAAGCAGCCTGACCCTGAGTGTTCTGCCCTGGGACAGAGGGACGTGGAGCCGAGGGGTGAGCGCTGGCCTACAGACCCCAGGGGGCTCTGAGTCCCGGAGCTGGGTCTTGCTGAATGAGAGTTTTGCAGGCAGGGGAGCGGCATGGGGGACAGTTTCAGAGGCTCAGGAGAGTGTGGACGGATGGCTGGAGAGAGGAGGGGAGCAGGGGTGGGCAGGAGGAGCAGTGGAGGGGTCCTGGGGGTAACGGCTTGGAGGCATCCTGGCAGCGGCCTCACCTCGTGCAGGCAGGTGTACTGGACGTGGTAGGGGGCCACCTTCTCCTCGCCCTTGATCTCCACACTGATGTGCAGCCGGATGGCGCCGGACACAGCTGACTTGTCAGTTCTCTTGTCTGCAGGGAGGAAGGGGTGGGGATGGTTGTGGCAGGTCATCCAGGGACAGCCTTGGGCTTCGGGGGGCTGGAGGGGAAACCCAGGGGCATTCTGCCTCCAAGCTATACCCACAGCCCTTTTCTTTGTGGTACTGGTACCATCCCACTGGTACTGGGGATGGAAACCAGGAGCATTCTACGTCCGAACTACACCCACAGCCCTATTTTTTTTAATATATTTATTTTGAGCAGGGTCTTACTGAGTTGCAAAGGGCCTCACTAGCTGAGGCTGGTCAGGAACTGCGATCCTCCTGTCTCAGCCTCCCAAGTACTAGGATTACAAGCTTGTGTCACCACGCCCAGCTAGACCTGGGTGTTTCTAAACATTGGCTCCCAAAGATTTTGCTCCCCCAGGCCCCTTAATTCTTTTTTTTCCCCCAGTACTAGGGGTGAAACTCAGGGACATTCTACCTCTGAGCTACATCTCAAGCCCTATTTTTTTTTTTTTTGGTGGTTCTGGGGTTCCTGGAAGCCCTTCTACCTCCGGGCTACACTCCCAGACCTATTTTATATTTTTTATTTGGAAACAGGGTCTCTTAAGCCAGCGCGCCTGGCTGGCTTCGAACCTGCGCGATCCTCCTGTCTCCGCCTCCCAAGCGCGGGGATTACAAGCGTGCGCCACCACGCCCGGCTCCAGCCCTATTTTGTATTCTTTTTTTTTTTTTTTTTTTTGGCACTGGGGTTCATGGAAACTCTTCTACCTCTGGGCTACACTCTCAGACCTATTTTATACTTTTTTTTTTTTAAATATTTGGAAACAGGGTCTCTTAAGCCAGCGCGGCTGGCTTCGAACCTGCGTGATCCTCCTGTCTCTGCCTCCCAAGCGCGGGGATTACAAGTGTGCGCCACCACGCCCGGCCTATTTTTTATTCTTTATTTTGAAACAGGGTCTCACTGAATCGCAAAGGGCCTCACTAAGTAGTAGCTGAGGCTGCCTGTGAACCGTGATCCTCCCGTCTCAGCCTCCCAAATGCTGGGATTACAAGGGTGCGCCACCGCGCTCGAGTCTTCACTGAGTTTTTTTTTTTTCTTTTTCTTTTTCTTTTGGTACTAGTGATCAAACCCAGGGATATTCTACCTCAGAGCTAAATCCCCTGCCCTTTTTATTTTCTTATTTTGAAACAGAGTCTTGCTGAGTTCTTGAGGCTGGCTGTGAACCTGCGGTCCTCTTGTCCCGGCCTCCCTCCCAGTCCTGGGGTCCCAGGCTTGTGAGCCGCCGCGCCCCACCCTCACTGGGTTCTTGAGTCTCTCTCTTCTGAGACGGGCAGCTTGTGGCTCAGCGTGGCCTCTGGCTCACTCTACGCCCCCCCCCCCCATCGCTCTGGGGTATGAAGATTCCGTCCTCTCGTCCCCTCTGAACCCAGACTAAGAAGTTCTGGGCTCTGCTCCCCCCTGGCCTGGGCACTCCCAGCCCCCACCAAATTGGGTTCAAAGAGCTTTCACTAAGGTTCCTCCTCCGGAGCCCCGGGCTGCTCTGCTGAGGCTGGGCTCCGGCCGTCTGGCTTCCTGGGTCCCCATCCGTCCCCTTCGCAGGCTGCGAGCCCAGAGCCCCACTCTCACTCACCCAGATTGTACCACACATCCATCTCGCCGCTGAGCGTCCGCACCTCGATGATCGTCTGCCCCAGGAAGTCGTCGGACTCCCTCTTGAACCTCTGCTTCACGCGCGACTTGATGTCATCGTCCTCATCCCACACACGCACCTTGATGCGGTCTGAGGAGTTGTGGCACTCACTGCACGGGGGAGGAGGCGGCGAAGGCAGGTGTCAGGCAGCCGCTCTGCGCTAGGCCTCTGGGTCTCCACGCCCCACAGCGAGCTCCTGACAAGGCTAGGAGCCCCGCCAGCACTTACAAGTGGAAGTTCTCTTCCCACACAGGGTTCAGGTTCCCGTAGATGGTTTTTGTCCGCTTCTTGGTCTTCCCCACCTGGACGGTGACGTAAGGGTCGCTGGAACCAGTTTTATCCTTTGCCTGCAAGCCCTGGGCACAGACCACTGGGAGACAGACAAGGCGAACCCCACTGTGCTTTCAAGAAAAGAGACCATGTCTGCGACCCCCGGGGAGCTCACGGGGCACCTGAGCACGGCACAGTCACGGGGGTATGAAGGGCGGGAAAGTGTCCAGCCCCCTCACCCATGGGTGGGGCCACCTCCTGAGGCCCTCAGGGGGACTGAGTCCCAGCTGCTCAAGGTACTCTGCTGTGCTTCCTGGAGCCTCCGCAGAGGCCTTCCCTGAAGGCTCACTTCCCCGCCCCCCCTCACGGGGGCACAGAGGACTGAACCAAGGGGCATGCGACCTCTGAGCGACACCCCCAGTTCTGTTTTATCGTTTTATTTTGAAGCAAGGTCTTGCAAAGTTGCTAAGGCTGTCCTCAAACTTGTGATCCTCCTGTTTCAGTCTCCCGAGTCCCCAGATGAGAGGCGCCCCACCACACCCGGCCCCACCGGGGCTGTGAACCCAGTGCTCTGGACCCCTCGCCGTGGGGAGGGGTCCTCGTTCGCCGAGCGCGCTGTGCCAGGCACAGCCTCACAGGTGCAACCGAGGGGAGGCGGCGCGTGCTGCCCCGCACGCCGCACTCACCGGTGATGCTGATCTTGGCCGACCACTTGGACGTGCCGTCCAGCACGCTCTGCTTGACCGCCTTCATCTGCTGCGTGTGCGCCGTCTTGGTGACGGCGAAGATCTCCTGGATGAGCTCGAAGATCTCGGGCTTGTTGCGCTCCCGGATCTTCATGCGGTCCTTGAGCACCATGATGATGTTCTGCGTGCGGTCCTCCGCCCCGTGCTTGGAGCTCTTCTCCGCAGCCCCTGCGGACGCAGGCGCGCATGCGCACACGCGGCGGTCACCGGCCCTGCCCCGGAGCTCCCAGGGTGCGGCCGCCCCCGGGCACCGGCGAGGGACCCCAGAAACCCGCTCTCGATACGCCCTCCGAATCCCGCACCCGGGGCTCCACCCCTCAGCTCCCACCTTTCCCTGAGCGCCCCCTCTGAGCCCGCCCCTCCAGGCCGCACCCTGAGTCACCACCGATTAACCAACCATGCCCACTGAGTCCTCCCCTTCTATGAACCATGCAGCCCTCGCATCGGAGCCCCGCCCACCTAAGCCCCGCCCACCTAAGCCCCGCCCGCCGGAGCCCCGCCCACGCCAGACCAAAACCCGAGCGCTCCCCTTGGCCCCGCCCACTCATGAGGCCCCTCTCAGCCTGGGCCACGCCTCTGAGTCCCCACAATTTAACCACGCCCCTTATAGTGCCCGCCCACTTGGAGTCCCCTCCCCTTCTTTAGCTCGCTGGAGTCCCCGCCCTTCTCGGAGCCACGCCCCCGCCAAGCCACACCCACTCTGGTCCCTGCCTCCTTCCAAGCTGCCTCCCCCACGGTCCTCTCGCACTCTGAACTTCCCAGTCTGAGCACCCCTCCCTTCTGTCAGGGACCCTAACGCGAACCCTCTTTTTCTCCAGGGAAAAACGCCTCTTCTCATTAAGTCGCCCGTGCGCGATCTATCCCACCTAGCCCTCTCTCAACGTTTTTGTTGTTGTTGTTGCGGGTCTGGGGCTGGAACCCAGGGGCATTCGATCTCCAAGCTACACCCCCTGCCCATTTTGTAGCCTTTAACTTGAAACAGGGTCTCACTAAGTAGCTGAGGCTGGCCGCGAACCGCAGTCCTCTGTCTCAGCCTCCCGAATGCTGGGGTTACAAGCGTGCCCACCACGCCCGGCGCTCAACTCTTAATCCCTATCTCAACCCCTAAAATCCAAGTTCCATCAGCCCTAACCCTCCCCTCCTGGCCGGCCTTCCACAGTCCTCCAGGCTGCTCCTCCAGCCCTGCCTCAACTTTGCCCCACGAGAAGCCCCGCCCACCGCCCAACACCTCTGCGGCCCAATGGCAATCGTTCCCGCCTCACAGAGACCCCGCCCCCTGGGTCAACCCAGCTCAACGGCGTCCCTCCACAGCCCTCCCTGCTTCAACTGTCCCCAACAAAGCCCTGCCCACCGCTCCGCCCCTTTGGACAACCAGCCTAATGGCGATTCTCTTCAGCCATCTCCACCTTCACCTGCTGAGCCCCACCCTCCACCCTCTGGATCTGCCCAATCCCGCCGCCTCCCTCCTCAGCCTTGTCCACCTCACGGAGCCCCGCCCACCGCCCCGCCCCTCGGGCAGCCCAGCCCAATGATGCTCCTCCTCAGTCCCCTCACACCCACCCGTCAGGTGGAGCCCCGCCCCGCCCCGCCCCTCGGGCAGCCCAGCCCAATGGCGTCCCGCCTCAGTCCCCTCACACCCACCCGTCAGGTGGAGCCCCGCCCCGCCCCGCCCCTCGGGCAGCCCAGCCCAATGGCGTCCCATCCAGTCCCCTCACACCCACCTGGCTTGTGGAGCCCCGCCCCCGCCCCGCCCTCGGGCAGCCCAGCCCAATGGCGTCCCACCTCAGTCCCCTCACACCCACCCGGCTTGTGGAGCCCCGCCCCCGCCCCGCCCCTCGGGCAGCCCAGCCCAATGGCGTCCGGCCTCAGCTCCCTCCCTCGTGGAGCCCCGCCCACGGCGCCGCGGGGCGCGCACTCACTCTGCAGGCAGTCGGCGTTGAGCAGGTCCTGGCACTTCTCGTGGCACTTGACGCCGCACTCGGTGCAGCGCATGCCCTGCCGCGCGATGCCCCACAGCAGCCCCTCGCACTCGTAGCAGTAGGTGGGCGTGGTGGCTGTCCACACCTCGAAGTTGTGCGGCGTCGTGCACGAGATGGGGTAGATTAAGGCTTGCAGGGTCTTCTTGTAAACGTGGTTTTTCTGCAGGAAGCGGCAAGGGGCACGCGGTCCTCACCTGGGGCACTGTCCCGTCTGCGTTCAGTCCCCGGCCCTTCCTGCCCTATGGGGCCAAGCCCGCACCCTGGGGGGCCTGGGAAGCCCCCTCCCCGGCCGGTCCACCTAACTCAAGTGGGGGGTGCCCCCCACACACCAGCTCCTCGTTGTTCAACGTGCTGGAGGCCAAGGCCGAGGTGATGCCTGCTTTTCTGGACTGGACCAGAGACTGGAACAGGAAGGTCACACACGGAGTCCAAAGGTCAACCGCAGATCGGGGGCCACCAGGAAGCAGGTCGCAGCAGCAGCAGCAGGGAATTAGAAGTGACCAGAGCTCTGGGTTAGCAGGGCCCCTGCAAGGTGACCCCATGGGATGGACAGGGTCCTAGCCCAGAGCAAGACCTTCCGCCACACCGGGAACCCAGGTAGGTGGGAGGTGGTCCCCACCTGTGAGCCACGGGGCATGGCCCGGCCCCCAGAGCCCGCGGTGGGGGGGCAGTGGGAAGCCTTCCCATTGGAGTGAGGGGAGGGGGCCCAGGTCTCCGTCACTCACCATCGCCTGGAGTATCCACGAAGCACGTGGGATAGAAACCAGACTCTGTTAGTCCTGGAGCCCCCCGCCCGGCAGCCCAGCCCAGGCCGTCAGGCTGCAGGAGCGCTGGTGACGCTTACCAGGTCGCTCACGAGGGGGATAGGCTTCCTCTTGCGGATGTCAGGCATGCTGTCGATGATGATGAGGCCGCCCCCAGGGCTGTAAGACACGCGGGTGTCACCTGGGGCCGGGGCGGGGCCCTCCACCTCCCTCGGGCCGAGGGTTCAACTGTGTCCTGCAAAAGGGTCTGCTGAGGCCCCGACCCCAGTGCGGCGGCCGGGATCTACTGGATCCAGGGTGTTACAGATGTAAGGAGGTGCTGGTGGGCTAGGCGGGCCCACCCCAGGCTCCTGGGGTCCTTATGAGACACTCCACGCAGGGGGAGAGTCCAGGGGCTGGAGCGTTTACGAACCCAGCAGCCAAGGGGCAGCAGCAACACCAGAAACCAGAAGAGGCAAAAGAGGATGGTCCCCTGTGGAATTCAGACTGCAGCCTCCAGAGCCCGGGAGAATAAACGCCTACAGGTGTTTTTGTTTTGTTTTGTTTCTGTTTGTTTTTGGTTTTGGTAGTACTGGGGGTAGAACTCAGGGGCCTTCTACCTCCGGGCGACACTCCCAGACCTAGTTTTTATACTTTTATTTAAAAACAGGGTCTCTTAAGCCAGCGGAGGCTGGCTTCGAACCTGCACGATCCTCCTGTCTCAGCCTCCCAAGCGCGGGGATGACAAGCGCGCGCCACCACGCCCGGCTAAAAGCCTATAGGTTTTTTAATTTATTTTGTGTCTTTGGCACCTAGGATCGAAACCAGAGGTATTCAACTTCCAAGTCACACTCTTAGCCCTTTCGCTTTTTCTTTTCTTTTTCTTTTTGAAACAGGGTTTGCTAAGTCGCCCAGCGTCTGACTGTCGCCGAGGCTGGCCTCTTAATCTGCCATCCTCCTGTCTCAGCCTCCAGCGTCACTGGGATTGGCCACGGTATTTGCCCACGTGCTGTCTGTGTCACCTCTGAATTGAACTATTACTCCCCTGGCTAGGCCGAGCCTCAGGGACACACCGGCCTTCAGCTCTGGCTCCAGAACCTCCAACCACAGCCCGCGGAGCCATTACTCACCCGCCTTTGAACCACAGGGATTTGGACATCTCCCCTTCTCCCCGGGCCTGCAGGACAGACAGACAGACAGACATTGTCGGTGTGGCTGTCTCTCCCCTCCCCAGGGCAGGCTGCACGTACACTCCTTCCTCTCCTTTGGTCTGGGAGTCAGGAAACCCAGGTCCCGCTCCCAGGTATGAGACTTTAGAGTTCCCTGAATTTCTCTGGGCCTCAGTGTGCCCATCTGTAAAATGGGTCAGGGGGGATAGGAGCTTCTCTCTGTCACCTGCCTCAATCAGATCTCCTCCATCGAACCTGGAGGTGTGCTAGCATCCTTTCTAACAAGAGTTTGTCCTTTGTAATCCCGGGGCTCTGGGGTCTCAGAGGAGAAGGGCTCACCCGAAAAGCTGTTGGAGTATTTTGAATATCACCGATTTTTTTGTTTTTGTTCTTTTTGCCATGCTGGGGATAGAGCCAAGGGCCTCGCACATCCTAGGCAAGTGCTAACCACGGAGCGGCACCCCCAGCTGGAATATCACTCATCTTTTTGTTGCTGTTGGCACTGGGTTTGGAACCCAGGGGCGTTCTACCTCCGAGCTACACCCTAGCCCCATTTTATTCTTATTTTGAAACAGGGTCTCCCTGGGTCGACAAGGCTCACTACTTGCTGAGGCTGTCCTTGAACCTGCGATCCTCCCTCCCGTGTCAGGCCCCCAAGTACTGGATCGCAGGCGTGCGCCACCAGGCCCGGCTCCAGCTCACTAATGGCGCTGTGTGGCCTCCCCGGGGAGGCCCCCAGGTCACCTCTGGGGGGCTTCGCGGCCTCCTGTGAGCCCAGAGGCGCGCTGCGTATTTACTGGTCGCACCATCAGTTCAGTGGGCGGGGCACGAGCTGGGCGGCCTGGGTGTGGGCCTGGGGGGGGAGCCGGGGGGTGAGGCGCGGGCAGGGGGGGGCCTCATGCCAGTGTGAACGCGTGTGTGGACGTGGCAGCAGGCTTGGTGAGTTCTTGGGCAGAGCCAGGCTGGTGTGGTGCTGGGTAAGGCCGATGGCGCGGGCGGGTCCCCGGGGGTGTCCAGATGGCACGGGCGGGGGTGTAGGGAGTGGCCAAGCCTCGGGTGGGAGGTGCTGGGCGTGGCCAACTGAATGTGGGTGGGCACTGGATGTGTCTAAGTGGGTATGGGTGGGGCTTGGGGTGTGTCCAAGCTGGTGTGGGCGGGGCGTTTGGGCGTGTCCGCGCTGGTGTGGGCGGGGCGTTGGGCGTGTCTAAGCGTGGGTGGGTGGGGTTTGGGTGTGTCTAAGCTGGTGTGGGCGGGGCGTCGGGTTGTCTAAGCGCTGTGAGTGGTGCATTAGGCTAGGCGTGTCTGCTCTGCTGTGGGTGGGGCTCTGGGCGAGTCTAAGCTTGTGTGGGCGGGGCGCTGGGCGTGTCTGCGCTGGTGTGGGCGGGGCGTCGGGCGTGTCTATGCTGGTGTGGGCGGGGCGCTGGGCGTGTCTACGATGGTGTGGGCGGGGCGCTGGGCGTGTCTACACTGGTATGGGCGGGGCGCTGGGCGTGTCTATGCTGGCATGGGCGGGGCGCTGGGCGTGTCTACGATGGTGTGGGCGGGGGCGCTGGGCGTGTCTACACTGGTATGGGCGGGGCGATGGGCGTGTCTATGCTGGTGTGGGCGGGGCGCTGGGCGTGTCTACACTGGTATGGGCGGGGCGCTGGGCGTGTCTATGCTGGCATGGGCGGGGCGCTGGGCGTGTCTACGATGGTGTGGGCGGGGGCGCTGGGCGTGTCTACACTGGTATGGGCGGGGCGATGGGCGTGTCTATGCTGGTGTGGGCGGGGCGATGGGCGTGTCTACACTGGTATGGGCGGGGCGCTGGGCGTGTCTATGCTGGCGTGGGCGGGGCGCTGGGCGTGTCTACCCTGGTATGGGCGCCCCTCCTAGCCCAGCAGCTGTGGGCGGGCGGGGCCCCCCTCACTCACCTCCTGCAGCTGTATCCGCACCTTGTTGAAGGCTCGCAGCCAGTTGGCCTTGGCCCTGGACATGGAGTCCTGCCCCTCCTGGCCTTCCTCATCCTCTCCTGTCCTGAAACTGAGGCAGGGAAAGTCATGAGCCACCAGGGCCAGGGCCCCGTGACCCGCAGACTGCCCTCCAAGTGATGCCATGTCCTGGCGGCCTCGCTGGCCCTTAGAGACGCCATGGCACACAGTGCCCGCAGATCAGCCTCGGTGCCCTCGCCCCTCCCACACACCTCACTGACCTCGGGCAGCACTGGAGACCTGCCCACTGTCCCCACTTGCTGAGCCTTGGTCACCCCATTTGCCCCTTGTGTGGCCTGTCCACCCCAACAAACACTCAAGGTCCTTCATGACCCCATGACCCCCCTCCCCCGAACTCCTCAATTCCCTGTCGCCTCCAACTCCTCAATAAGCCACAGCCCCGCGACAACTCGGGTCCAGTCCCCAGTGACGCCTTAAAGCTCCCACTGACCGAGGCCCCGCGCCAGCCCCGCTGACCCTCAGCGCGCCCTGCTACCTTTCTTCAGCCTGGGGGGGCTCGGGTTCAGGCGCCCGCTCGGCTTCAGGCCCCTCCTCAGCTGCGGGCTTGGGGGCCGCCTTGGCCACGTCGGGGGCCTCGGCGGGCAGGGCCGGGGCCTTGTCCTCCTCGGGGGCGGCGGGCGGGTGGCTGATGCGCTTGAAGTCCCTGGACTCGGTCACGGCCACCTCCTCTCGCTGGGCGTAGCTGGCCAGGTCGTCCGGCACGTCCTCCTCCTCCTCCAGCTCCTCGTCCTCCTCCTCCTCGTCCTCCTCGGGCAGCTCCTCGTCCTCCAGGTCCTCCAGGTCCTCGTCCAGGTCCTCGTCCAGCTCCTCCTCGTCCTGGTCCCAGCGCGGGGAGTCTTTGTGGTAGCTCACGGAGCTGTGGCAGGAGTGGTAGGAGTCCCGGTCGCGCTCGTCCTCCAGCTCCGAGCCCCGCAGGCTCTGCTCGTCGCGGTCCAAGTCCTCGCTCAGCTGCGAGCTGCCCTGGCTCAGCTCCCCCGAAGACGCGTAGCTGCCGGTGGGGCTGCGGGGACAGAGGGGCCGGCTGGAGCGGCAGGGCCATGGCCGCTGGACCCAGCCGGTCACGCGGGAGCATCGCCCCGGCCCTTCTCAGCGTGGACTGAGCCCTGACTGTGCGGACACAGGGAACCCAGCAGGCAGGGAGAGGGCGTGGCAGGTCGATGTGGGCGGGGCTAAAGAGTTGCGGGCGGGGCGTTGGGCGTGGCCAGGTTGATGCGGGCAGAGCCTTGGGCAGGGCTCAGCAGCTATGGGGGTTCGTTGGGCGTGGCCAAGTGTCTGGGGCGGGGCGTTGGGAGTAGCCAAGCCGACGTGGGCGGGGCACGGGCGGGGCCAGGTCTTGTGAGCTGTGTTGGGCGTGGCCACGCTAGAGTGGGAAGGGTCAAACCAGAGTGGGTGGGACGTTGAGCACGACCGAGCTGGTGTGGATGGAGCGTCGGGTGTGGCCAAGCCGGGTATGGTGGGCGTGGGCATGGTGGGCTGGGCGTGGTGGGCGTGGCCAAACCAGTGAGGGCAAGACGCTGCGTAGGAACAAGCAGGTGTAGGTAGGGGGTTGGGCGTGGCCAAGAGGGCTGAGGGGTGGGCATGCCCGAGCTGGTGTGGGTTGGGGGTCGGTCAAGAGGGTGTGGGCAGCCGGGCGTGGTGGCGCACGCTCGCAGTCCCAGCATTTGGGAGGCTGAGACAGGAGGGTCGCAGTTTACTGACGCCTCAGCAACTTAGTGAGACCCTGTTTCAAAATAAAGAATAGGGCTGGGGGTGCAGCTCGGAGGGAGAATGCTCTTGTATTCAATTCCCTGTTCCTTAAGAGAAAGGAAGGAAGGAAGAAAGAGAAATAAAAATGACGGTGTGGGCAGTGGGCGGGGCCACGCTGGTGTGGGCGGGGCCACGCGGGCCGCTTCCGTGCGGGTGTGGTATTGAACTTGACTAAGACCCACCTTACTGCTCTTATGGTCGGGGCAGAGGGGCAGACGATACGTTAAAGCGATAGCACCGTTACATTCGGAGAGAGGGGCACTGGGGATGGAACCCGGGTCTCGCACGCACTAGGCAAGCGCTAACCACTGCACCTTCAGCCTCTGATGATAGTGACCTCCCTCCTCCCCTCCCTCCTCCCCCCTCCCTCCTCTTCCTCCCCCCTCCCTCCTCCTCCTCCCCCTCCCTCCTCCCTCCTCCCTTTCTTGGGATTGAACCTAGAGGCATTTGTGTCCCTGAGCTACAGCCCATCCGCGCGCGCGCGCGCGCGTGTGTGTGTGTGTGTGTGTGTGTGTGTGTGTGTGCGCGTGCGCGGCACTGGGGATTGAACCCGGGGCATTCTACCTTTGAGCTAATTCCCCAGCCCAGTTTTATTATTTGGAAACAGGGTCTCACTAACTTTCGGACGGTGCTTCCCTAAGTTGCCCAGGCTAGCTTCAAACCAGCAATCCTCCTGTCTCAGCCCCCCACCCCTATCCCTATTTTCTTGTTTATTTTGAAACAGGGTCTTGCTGAGTTGCTGAGGACCTCTCTAAATTGCGGAGGCTGGCCTCAAACCTGTGATCCTCCTGTCTCGGGCTCCCAAGGACGACAGGCGCGCACCTCCACGCCTGGCTAGTTACTTTTCCGGGCGGGTGGGAGAAGCGCTCCGAGGATTAGCCCAAGGTGAAGGGCGAGGGCGCCCTCTGCCGGTGGACACTCCAAAGTCCACCCCAGCACATTCTGTGGTTCCGCAGAGGCGGACAGCCCAGGGTTTGGAGTCCAGCACGAACTGATTTTTACAGGCGTGGCTTCCTCTTTGCACACGGAGGGTGCGACCCGGTGGTGGCCATGACTTCCCCGTCCCAGGCTCTGACACTGGGGGCAGATGTCCCGCAGACATCTCCTCCCACTGCCCTTAACCCGCCACGCACAGGCCTTTTTGCACACGCACAGCGGCCGTCAGCCACGCTGCTTGCCGGGTCCCTTTCCTCCAGAAAGCCCCCGGCGCCATAAGGCACAGCCCAGCTCTGAGCCCCGGCTGGGGGGGAGGCCCGCAGGCCGCCCCACCCCAGCTCGGCCTGAGCAACTCACTCCTGCCCCAGCCTCAGTCTCCCCACCCGTAGGATGGGGACCATCTGCCCTGCGCCTCCCAGTCTCACCCCTTGGGGGGGGGGGGGTTAGGCACAGAGGATCCGTTTTCTCTCTAAGAAAACTATTTCCAGGCAAAGACTTCTGGGCCCTCTGCCGGGAAAATGAGAAGATCACCCGGCACTATCTGGCTGTTTCCTCTAAGACAAGGCTCCTTCTTCCCTGAACTCTTATTAATGTTTAACGTCTCACTTTCCCTCTGGCTGCTTCTGAGGCACCAAAACTTTATTCAAATAATTGCATAAGTCTAGGCAGTGTTAGTGCACAATGAACGAAACTTCAAAGATCTTACCAGAGCCGGGCCTGGCGGCGCAGCTCCTCATCCCAGCACTGGGGAGGCTGAGACGGGAGGATCGCGGTTCGCGGACAGCCTCGGCTACCTAGTGAGGCCCTCCGCAACTCAGTGAGACCCTGTTTCAAAATAAAGGATAAAAAATAGGGCTGGGGATGTAGCTTGGAGGTAGAGTGCCCCTGGGTTCCATCCTCAGACCCACAAAAATAAATAAATTAATTAACTAATTAAAAGATACCAGAGCCGGGCATGGTGGCCACGCCTGTGATTCCGGCAGTTCGGAGGCTGAGACAGGAAGGTTACAGGATTTTGGGGGGGCTTTTTTTTTTCGGTACTGGGGATGGAACCCAGGGGCATTCTACCTCCGAGCTACACCCCCAGCCCTATTATTTTTTATTCTTTATTTTGTTTTGGTGGTACTGGGGTTCCTGGAAGCCCTTCTAACTCCAGGCTACACTCCCAGACCTATTTTATATTTTTATTTGGAAACAGGGTCTCTTAAGCCAGCGGGGCTGGCTTTGAACCTGCGTGATCCTCCTGTCTCCGCCTCCCAAGCGCGGGGATGACAAGCGTGCGCCACCACGCCCGGCTTCTGCTTCTAAGTTGCTGAGGACGACTGTGACCCTGCGATCCTCCGTCTCACCTCCCTAGTACTGCAATTACAGGCGTGCACCACCACGCCCGGCTGTTCATGGGATTCTCTGACAGACACTCTTTGGGGTAAATGGAGGGCTTGGCTGCCCACCAGTGTCTGCTCTGCTCTGCAGACCTGTTCGGCTGCACCCTGGCTCCCTCCAGCCCTGCCCCTCTCTCTCCACACCCAAGGCCGGAGCAGGACGCCCTCGCAAGCTACCTGATCACCCGGGTCTCCGAGAATTCCTCGTAACTGTGCATGGAGTCGCTGTAGGACTCCCGGGAGCCCAGAGGCGGCGGGCGGACGGAGTACTGGTGCACGGAGGCGTTGGGCTGCGACGTGGTGTAGTAGGGCGGCGGGATGCTGTTACTGGTCTCACTGCGGTAGTCACTGTCCCGGTCGTCCACGGCGCTGTCCGGGTCGTCATCTGAAGGGGGAGGGGGAGGAGAGAAGGCACACAGAAAGGTCAGTGCCCCTTCCCACAATCAGGGGAACGTGTGTGTGTGTGTGTGTGTGTGTGTGTGTGTGTGTGTGTGTGTCACTAGAGATGGAACCCAGGGGCATTCTGTCTCCGAGCTACACCACAAGCCCTATTTTTTAGTCTTTATTTTGAAACGGGGTCTCACTAAATTGCAAAGGGCCTCAATAAATAGCTGAGGCTGTCCTCTAACCGTGATCCTCCTGTCTCAGCCTCCCAAATGCTGGGATTACAAGTGTGCACTGCCACGCCCGGCTTTCAGGGAGTCTTCATTGGCTGCTAACCCAAGAGTGCGTGCATGCGTGTGCATGTGCGTGTGTGTGTGTGTGTGGTGCTGGGAATTGAACCCAGGGACATTCTACCTCTGAGCGACACCCCCAGCCCTATTTTTTTTATTCTTTATTTTATTTTATTTTTATTTTGGTGGTACTGGGGATCCTGGAAACCCTTCTACCTCTGGGCTACACTCCCAGACCTATTTTATACTTTTTATGGAAATAGGGTCTCTTAGGCCAGCGCGGCTGGCTTTGAACTCCGCCTCCCAAGCACAGGGATTACAAGCATGCGAAATCACACCCGGTTTATTCTTTTTTTTTTTTTTTTTTTTTTTTTTGATGGTACTGGGGTTCCTGGAAGCCCTTCTGGGCTACACTCCCAGACCTATTCTTTTTTATATTTTTATTTGGAAACAGGGTCTCTTAGGCCAGAACGGCTGGCTTCGAAACTATGCAACCCTCCTGTCTCCGCCTCCCAAGCACGGGAATTACAAGCGTGCGCCACCACGCCCGGCTTATTCTTTATTTTGGAACAGCGGCTCACTGAGTTGCAGAGGGCCTCACTAAGTAACTGAGGCTGTCTGCAAATCACGATCCTCCTGTCTAAGCCTCCGGAATGCTGAGATTATAAACGTGCGCCACCACGCCTGGCTTGATTTATATTTTTGTTTATAACTAAGTATTTTTGCTTATTTGACATTTATTCATTGATTGGTTGCTTAATTGACTGCATTGGGGATTGAACCCAGGGGCATTCTCCCTCCGAGATATACCCCCAGCCCTGTTTTTTTATTCTTTATTTTGAAACAGGGTCTCACTGAGTTGCAGAGGGCCTCGCTAAGTAGCTGAGGCTGGCTCCAAACCTGCGATCCTTCTATCTCAGCCTCCCAGGTACTGGACTTACAAGCGTGCAGTATCATGACTGGCTTTTACTTTTTATTTTGAAACAAGGTCTCACTGAGCCCTTGAACCTGGGATCCTCCTGTCTCAGCCTCCCAGGTACTAGGATCACGGGTGGACCCTCCACACTTGGTCCAGACAGCTTTGTTTGTTTTTTGTGGTACTGGAGAATGGCCTCAGGGGCATTCTGTCTCCAAGCTCCCCAGTTTTCGCCAAGGTCTTGGTAGTTGGCTGAGTCTCACGACTTCTCAGGCTGTCCTGAGCGCCCCCCGGGGCCAGGGTGGGGTCTCACCGAGGGGCTCATGAGAAAGTGCCCTAGATCTAAGTGTTGGCAAGTGTGCACTAGTCCCCAGGAGCGGGGCAGGGTGGGGAGACCTTTGTGCAGACCAGAGGGTCTGAGGTCTCTAGGGAGGTTGGCAGGGAGAAGGTGGCTTCGTAGGAGAGGTGGGTGTCCAATGTGGGGTTGGCAGGTGGTCACCTCCTTCCTTGGGGGGCCGTGGGAGAAAGTGGGGGCCACTTTGGAACTGAAATCCCTGGAGAGATGTGCCCCAGGGTTCCAGGAGGAGGAAGAAGACGAGGGGATAGAGGAGGAAGGGAGACAGGAAATTACACACAGGAAGCAGGAATAGGGTCCGCTAAGGGTCTGGCCTCCTGCCCAAGGCCCCCCAACAGCTCGCGGGCTCCCCGCCAGGCAGAGCGGGACCCAAGGCGGCCGCTGATGGAGGGCCCCCAAGAGGGTCTGTCTGCTCCTCTGCTCCCAACGTGCCAGCTGCGGCTCCTGGGTGGTGGTGGGGGGCTTGGGGTCACCTGGGGGTCTTCCAGGAGGTCAAGAGGGTTACTTACGCTGTTCACCCCAGCCAAAATAATTCCAGTTGCCTACAAAGAGAAGGGGCAGAGATGACCGAGGAAGCAGACAGAGGGCGGGCACGGACAGGGGACCCCGGCCTCCTGAACGCCCTCGCCTGCCCCCGCCCTGGGCCTGGGACCCCTTCAGGCGCCGGGGACCGTGCTTCTGACTCACCACCCTGGCTTAGAAAAGAAGGGACATTCGGGGATCAGGGCTTTCAGACTCTGAAGTCTGGGGCCACGGTCCCCCTCTCCTCCCCTTCCCCCAGCGCATAGATAAGGAGATGGCAACCCCGGGTCCGGGGCTTTGAAGAGGCCCTGTCGAGGGGCTTCCATCATTTTGCTTGTTTTTATTAAGAAGTGAAACAAAGAAGAAGCGGCCTCAGAGAGGGTGAGTGAGCAACCCAGGGCCTCACAGCCTCCGTCCGAGCGGCAGCGCCAGGGGAGGGCTGCCTTCGCCCTCTCGCTGGCACTCGGCATCCCGGACAAACCCCTGGCCTGGGCCCTCGCTCCTCTGCCCCACGCTGCTGATGAAACTGTCCTGCCAACCTCGCCCTCCAGGCGCGTCCCCTCTGTCCTGCGCACACGGGGGGCTGGGGAGACGAGGTTATGGGGGCGACTGGAAGGGGGTAAGAGGGGGTGGGGAGCCGGGGGAGGAGCAGAGGGTTGAGGAGTGCAGGGGGCGCGTGTGACCCGCCCGAGGTCCCTGCAGGGAGAGGCCCATGGGGACCCGGTTGGGGCACATCTGAGCATCGGAGACCAGGGAGGCCAGCTGGAGTAGAGATGCCCACCGCGCCATCTGGCCCCGGGCTGCCGGGCAGCGTGGCCCCCGCAGAGTCTGCTGAGCGCATCGGAGGTCCTGGTCCAGGGACAGTGGGTTCGTTTTGTCTGTTTGTTGGGCTTGGGGTTGGTTTTGTATGGATCCTCCCCAGAGCCTGAGAGTGGGAGGCCTCAGATGCCCCGCCGCAGAGAGGGGCGCTGAAGAGCTACAGAGACTGAAACCCCGGCCCTGGAGACGCGCGGCCACGGGGCGAGGCAGGACTCGGGCCTTGGTCCTGTCGCTGGCCACCCTGTGGGGACTCGGCTCTGTTAGGACTTGCTGCTCTGAGGGGCTGGGGGTCCCAGGCCGGGGGTCTGGGCGGCCGGGGTGGGATCGAGGCTGAGGCCAGGAGAAAGGCGGGTCACTTACAGCACTGGCTGCTGGGCACGGGCAGCGGCTTGTCCTGCTCCTCGTGGAATGAATACTGAGGGGGAGGAGACGGCGTGTTGGGGGCCGGACGACCCTCGGTCCTGGGCCCCGAGCCCCCTGCCTCCTGCCCTCTCCCCCAGAAAGACAGGACGCAACAATCCCCCGCAGACAGATCAGAGGGAGGAAGGGAGGCCGAGGGAGGAGGCCGAAGAGGAGGCGGGGAGCCTCCGCAGAGGGCTGAGATGGGTGCTGGTGGGGAGGGGGTTCGAGCCGCCAGGGCCAGGGCCGCTGGGGTCCCCGAGGTGACCCTGTCCTTGCCCTGCTGTGTCCTGGACCCTGAGGCTGCTTCCAGCTGACCCCCAGGGCCCCCGGGAGTGGCAGGTTACACAGTAGGACGAACCCGCTGGGGGGACAGAGCCTGCGGGGGGGGGGGGCGCGGAGGCCGCGGGGGCTACCTCGTCCTGGTCCCGCATGGCGTTCAGCTGCTCCAGCTTCTTGGCCCAGTAGCGTGCCTCTTCCTCAGGAATGTCTGCAAGCAGAGACCCGGCTGTGGCCCCGGAGCCCCTGGGGCCCCTCGGCCTCCCCTGGGGTCTGCTGAGCCCCGGGCTGGCCCTGGATTCTGGGGGTCTTTGGAAAGGTCTGGAGCGGCCTGAGGCTGGGGACCCTGGAAGCGCCCCGGGGAGCCTCCAGGAAGCTCGGCCGGCTCCATCAGGTCTCCCCGTCTCCGCCCATCTCCTGGCAGCCTCAGCTCTGCCCCACAGCCTGAACCCACACCCAGAGAGCGCTGTGACCCCGGGCCTGAGCTGGGGCTGACCGCAGGGATGGAGTCGCGCTGGGTGTGCAGAAGGGGTGCACCTCAGCGAACCCTGTCCCGCCTCCAGAGAAGGGACCCCAGCCGCGGCACCAAGGGCAAAGGCCGCTGGCCCCGGCCATTCTCCGGTTGCCGTGGTCAGTCCAGGGGCGGCCGGCCACTCACCCAGGGGCAGCTCAAAGCGCGTGTCCAGCAGGATGCGGTGGAAGGTGGGGTCCTTGGTGCCGCAGATCTCACTGTCCGCCAGGATCACCTGGGAGTCCAGCGTCAGCCACTCCCCGGGGCCCTCCTGGGGTTGAGGCAGGAGGCTCGGCTTAGCGGGTGCCCTGTGCCTGCCCCGCGCTGGCCAGCGGGACCCTCTGCAGGCCTGGAGAGGCCCCCTGGCCCCATGTGACCCTGACCTGGGGAGCGAGAGCCATGTCCCCGCTCCACAGGGGGAAGCTGAGGCTCAGAAACGGCCACACCGTGGGTCACGAGGCGGAGGCCGGGGCAAAAGGCCCAGAGAGAAGGGCCTGGGGGCCTGGGCTCAGGCCTGTGTTCCTCCCACCCACGAGGCGCCTGGGGGCTTTGACATCAGACAGAAGCCCGGATCCTTCGCCAGGCAAGGGGGAAGTGTCCCCAGGGCTGCGCCTGCACCCCACTGGGGGGTGAGCCCGCATAGGTGTGGTCCACTCTGAACCCCAGTGCCTCCCTCTCCCTGTCTGCTGCCCCGGGGAGCCGTCTCCTCACACTCAGGAGGTACCAAGGAAGGTTTTGGACTATTTTTATTTTTTGCAATACTGGGGATGGAACCCAGGGGCGTTCTACCTCTGAGCTATACCCCAGCCCTATTTTTTATTCTTTATTTGCAAACAGGATCTCACTAAGTTGCAGAGGGCCTCACTAAGTAGCTGAGGCTGGCCGCGAACCTGCGATCCTTCTGTCTCAGCCTCTCAGTGGGAATACAAGCGTGTGCCACCGCTCCCAGCTCCTAGCAATCTATTTTTTTAGCTGGTCTCAGGGTGCCTAGCTTTAAGACTACACTTCCCAGAGCCCCTTGCAGCAAGGCGGAGCCACCTGGCTTAGTTTTGGCCAACGGGATGTGAGTAAGGTATTAGGACAACTTCCAGGTTAGGCCCTCTCCTTTACTGCCTCCCCCCTGGCTGGAGTGCAGATGCAATGGTGAGCCTCAAGCTGCCATGCTGGGCCGTGAGGTGAACCCCACATGGGGAGAAAGGCAGAGCAGCAAGGTGAAAGGAGCTTAGGCCCCGGGGGCTTTGAGACTGTCAGAGAGCGCAGATGTCCATGTCGGCACAGGGATGGAGAGTCAACCTGGGCTCCCCAGGCAGGCCTCCGGCCCCACCTCAGCCCGCCCGACACTCACCTCATTGCATTGCCGGATGGTCCGCAGCGGGATCCACACGGTACCCACCATCGTGTCCCAGATGAGGCCCTTGTTCCACACCTCCACGGTCAGCCCCAAGTCCAGGCGGTTAATCTCACTGTGGAAGAGGAGATGGGGCGTCGAGGGGGCAGAAGGGGCGGACTCGGGGCTCAGAGAGGTCAGCTCACTGTCCTGAGGACGCACAGCGTACTGTGACCCACAGCCAGGCTGGGCAGCTCCTAGCTGCGGCGGCAACACAGTGGTTCTCATTTACAGAGGGGAAACTGAGGCCCAAGGTGGAGGAAGAGCGGAGACCGACCTGCATACTGGAGTTCGCAGGCTCCGCCTCCCTCCCCGCCCCACCTCGGCTCCGGAGCCTCTGCTCCTCTGAGGTCCCACCGGCTCTGCCCGGGCTCCGCCTGGGGCCAGCACCCAGCTGGGACGCCACGACCTTCCCTCTGGGGGCTCCATCCCATCATCCGTAAAGTAGGGGTTACAATAGCGCCCCCTCCCGGGGCGGGGGCACGGCCGACTTCAGGAAAGCAGGTGCTGAGTCCTCATGGGTTCAGCTGTGCCCAGAGGTGTGCACAATCATAGCAATGGCTAAAATATCCATTGTTGGGGAGGCCCGGGACAGAGGCGCAAGGCCCCGAAGATTGCAGCCAGGGGCCAGAGCTTAGGAACAGCCTCCCGGGGAAGTGACAGGAACTGAGATGGAAAGACAGGCCGCTGCTTGGGAGAGAGAAGAGCGTGTGCAAGGGTCCTGGGGCGGGCGGGGGAGGGGAGGGCAGAGGGAGGGGCTGCCCAGGGACCCTGGCGGGGAGCGTGGCCTTTATTCCCAGTTCACCACGCTGTAGACTAGTTTGGGACCTGTGGGTGACACTATGTGATAGGCAGTTTTAAAATACCCGCCTGGCTGGCTGGTGAACAGATCTTAGGAGGTGGGGCCGCCACGGCGGGGGCTGGCGAGGGGACTCACAACATGAAGTCTTGCTCCCAGCTCGGCTGGTTGCCCCGCACGGCCACCGTGGTGCTCTTCACATTCTGAACCTTCAGCGTCACGTACGTGTTGAATTTCTCTGTGGCAGCGACGGCAGGGTCAGGGCTGGGCTCCAGGGCTGTCCCCTTGCCCAGCTCCACGTGGCCAGTCCACCCTGCTGCCTGGCCCCAGGACCCCGGCGTGCAAGGGAGGTGACCGGGAGGGAGGCTGGGGCAGTAGGCGTGGACGCTGGGATGCCCCACCTCCTGCTGCTGCCCCCAGCAAAGCAGAGAAGCCAAAACAGGGAAGGCCCAGACGCCCAGAAAGGGGGCCAGAGGGGCTGCGAGGAGCTCGCTCCGCTCCCTGCACCTCAGTTTCCCCTCCGCAGCTGAGCCCCGTCTGCCCGCGGGGTCCTGGGAGCACGGTCGGGGCCAGGTCAGCGATGGCGGGGGGCGAGGGGAGTCCGTCCCCAGCGCCCGTGTGGGCCTCGGTTTCCCCCAAGGGACAGGGAGGACACAGGACAGGACAGGAAGAGAGGGCACTTACCCTGCGCACCGTCAAACTGGGCTTTTTTGACTGCGGAGAGAGACGGATAGGAAGGGGAGACAGGGAGAGACGAGGAGAGGAGAGACAGGTCAAGAGGAGCCCAAGACAGAGAGAGAGGAGAGAGAGAAGGAGAGAGAGAGAGAGAGAGAGAGAGAGAGAGAGAGAGAGAGAGAGAGGTGTCACCAGGCGGCTGAGCGCAGGCCGACCCAGGGCGGGAGGAAGCGTGGCCCCAGGAGCCCTCAGTCCCATCCATCTCTCCATCCCCACAAACTGTACTTTTTGCAGTGATAGAATGTAAAGGAAGGTAGCGGCAGCGCCTCCCGCAGGAAGCCCTCCAGGATCGCCCAGAGGGAGGCTGGGGAGACCTCCAGGGAGCCCACCGTCCTCTCGGGCCAGCCAGACCTCTCCCCAGATGCCCCGCTCCGTCTGTCCTACTCAACGATTCTAGGGTTTGGGGTCCAAGACTCAAGGCGGGGTGCTGGGTGACGGAACAGAACAGGCCAGACGGCAGCTGGGCCCCCGGATGCGTCTCATTCTGGTGACACAGACAGGCCCGACCAACTGGCTGGTGCGCGGCACCGCCCCGCCACAGGCCAGGGCCCACCAGCGTCGGGCGCCGGACCCACAGCGCCGGCCTCGGCCCAGCCTGGACCAGCTGCAGGCGACCCACACCCTCCTCCCTGCTTCTCCACTACGGCTTCTCTTCTCTCCTCAAACCATTTCTAGACGCAGGAAACTCCCTCACCCTAGACAGAAACCAAAGCCACCAAGAAGCAGTGTGTGCAGTCGGCCTCCCCCGCCCCGGCCTCCAGCGTGGCCCTGGCGATGGCCGCACAGTCTCAGCGCGGTGCTGCACAGCTCCCCGTGCAGACCGCAGCCCGGCCGCCCTCCTGGACCCTCGGGTCGCAGCATCCGGGAAGGGCGGCCACAGCCAGAGCAGGGCGAATCCCCCGCCGCAGAACTGCGTCTAGCCGAGGCTGCAGCCTGTGGCTCGCCCGGGTCCGAATCTTTGTTCCCATCCAGGATTTCTGTACCCCAAACACCTGAACGAAGCATGCAGTGTACGTGGCCGGCTCTACCGGGTCCGCAGACACCGTGCGCCCTCGGCACACAGGAGCACGTGGGCGCCTTTCCCCCTCGACGCCAACTTCCTGCCCCAGGAACCCGACTTCAAAGGCAAAGTCCTGGGCACCGGGCACCGTGCCCCTCCGCTGGGCTCCGGCTCCGGCCCAGCCGGGCAGAGCGGGGCTCACAGTTGGGCGCTGTGACTCTGGACTAGAGACATCCCCACCCCATCTTTCTCTTCCTCTGTTTTCCTAGCTCTGGCCCTGGGTCGGTCTGTCTGTCTGTCTGTCTGTCTCGTTCCTTCTCCCCTCCCCTCCTCTCCATCTTCCTCACCTCTTTTATTTTTATTTTTATTTTATTTTATTTTATTTTATTTTTTGCGGGTCTGGGATGGAACCCAGAGGCATTTTACCTCCGATCTACACCCCCTGCACAATTTTTTATTCCTTCTTTTGAAACCGGGTCTCACTGAGTTGCGGAGGGGCTCACTAAGGAGCTGAGGCTGTCCGCGAACCGCGATCCCGGCCTCAGCCTCCCCAGTGCTGGGGTTACAAGCCTGCGCCACGGCGCCCTCTCTCGCCCCTCTTTTAGGCTGCCTCTGCGTCCTGCTCCCCAGGCCCCAGCCCCTGGCGCAGCTGCCTCCTGCACTGGAGGGCCAGGGTCGGGGGGCTCGGGCGGGTCCTGGGGGGCCCAACCTTCGGCCGCTGCAGTGTCCCTACCCGGACGCCGATGTCTGTTCACCATCGGGGGTTCAGGGAGAAAAGGGGAGACTCGGGTGGGAGGCGGTCTGAGGGAAAAGGAGAGGGGAAGGGCCCAGGGCGAGGCGTGTCCCGAGCGCCCCTTAGCAGAGATTGGGGAGGGGGCAGGGCCTAGAGGGGAGGGTCGTCGAGGGGGGGCTCTGAGGGGTGGTGTGTGGGCGGGTCTCTGAGGGGTGTGGGCGGGGCTTTGAGGGGTGGGGCGGGGTGGGGCTTTGACGATTGGTGTGGGGCGGGGCTCTGAGGGGTGGTGTGTGGGCGGGGCTCTGAGGGGTGGGGCTTTGAGGATTGGTGTGGGCGTGGCTCTGGGTGTGGGCGGGGCTTTGAGGGGTGGGGCGAGATGGGACTCTGAGGGGTGGTGTGGGGGCGGGGCTCTGAGGGGTGGGGGGGCGGGTCTCGAAGGGAAAAGTGGTCGGGGGTCCGGGCTCTGAGAGGTGGTCAGGGTGGGAGCTCCGAGGGTGGTGGTCGGGGCGGGGCTCTCCGGGGTGGTGGTCAGGATGGGGCTCTAAAGGTGCTGGTGGGGCCAGGGGTGGTCGGGGGCGGGGCCTGAGGGGTAGTGGTCGAGGTGGGAGCTCCGAGGGTGGTGGTCGGGGCGGGACTCGGGGGTGGGGGCGGGGCTCTGATGGGTGGTGGGGTGGGAGCTCCGAGGGTGGTGGTCGGGGCGGGGCTTGGAGGAAGGAAGGCGCGGTGTCTCGCAGGCGGGGAGGGGGGGGCTCAGACAGTCCCTCGGGGCTCCTCGGGGCCCCGCCCGCGTCGTGGCGCCCCGCACCTGCCCGCGCCCGCCCGGCAGCGGAGGGTCAGCGGGCGGAGCGCAGCCTCCCGCGGCCGAGTCACCGCCGCGCTATTTATAACGCGGGCGCCGGGCGGGGGGGCGGGAGCGGCGCCGCGGGCCGTGGGGACGGCGAGTCGCGGCCAGGGGCTGCTCGGCCTCGGGGGCTCTGAGCCCCACCCGCGGGGACTGACGGATACGGATGCTGAGGTCCGTCCCGGTGGGGGCCCAGACCTGGGGAGGCCGGAGTGGGGTCCATCCGCGGACCCCCACCGGCGCTGCCCCGGGAAAATGGGGAGGGCAGGGCGGCTAGTTCTGCTTGTCTTCGGCTCTGCCCGCCCCCCGCTCCGTCCCCTGCCCCCCTCACCTGTCTGCGCTCTCTATCAGGTACCAGGAACACGATTATCGTTACTAGCACCATGACTATTTTTATTCCTTGGCTGGGTTCCGGGACTGCCCCAGCTCAGGTGCAGGGCTCTGAGACGCTGAGTCCTAATGCAGGGGAAGGTCGGAGCTGGGCCCAGGACCCGCGGGGGCAAGGGCCGAGGTCTGCGAGGACCAAGGACGGGGAGAGGCCGCGCATCGGCCGAGTCCGAAGCCCCACCCCGCGTGCTCACTGGGTGTCCGAACACAGACCGCAGGGCCACAGTCAAACCCCGCCGCCTGGCGGGGGGAGGGGAAGCTCGGGAAGCCAAAAATAGACCTAGGATATCTGAGAGTTTCATGTGTGATGCTGCTGGCAGACGTTCCAGCGGGAGACGGATGAGCTTTATGGAAAAGGACGTTGACCCCGCCGCTTTTACACTCGGGAGAAAATGGGCCAGGACTCTTTCTTTCTCTTTTGGAGGAAATAAGATTGTGTAAGAAACAAACACTCCAAGAACAAGGATCAAGGGTTCCTGTTTGTGTCCTTCGCCAAGGACCACTTAGGATTAGGCCCGGTGCACACAGCAGTAGCTGCTCATTAAACCGTGGCTCTGTGGCCGGCATTTTCTCCAGAGGACAAGGGCTGGGGCGCTGTCCGTGGTGCTGAACCACGGACCCCGTCCACGGACTTGGACTTGCGCCCTCCCTCCCGCTCCTGGCCCCAAAGACCCCCCCCCCAGGCAGCCCCCCTCGGGCCTGAGCAAGCAGCGAGCTCTTGGGAAACCTCCCACACTCCCAGGCCTCCTCCCGGAAAGCGTTTAGTCTCCATTAATAAAAACACCATCATTGATTTGTTCATCTCTGGCTCATACTTTGAGCCATCCCGCGGGCCAGGCCTCACACCAAAGAGCAACGCGTGCCTCCTCTCACTGGGCTTTGACACACCCGGGCGGTGCTGGAGCCGTGAGCACGCCCATTTTACAGATGTGCAGGCCACGGAGTGGAGGGGGTGTGGAACTATCAGGTGGCGGTGGACTCAGGGATCGAGTGCTGGGCTCGGCATGACCTCGACGGGCTCGGCTGGCGGGAGAGAGATGTGCGAAGGCTTCCCGGGAAAGGAGGTGGGGAGCAGCCAGGGTGAGTACCAAGAGGGGGCCAAGCAGCCTTGCTGTGGGGCTGCGGTAGGAAGAAAGTGGCAGCGCTTGGGAGGCTGAGACAGGAGGATCCGGGTTCGCGTCAGGCCTCGGCTACTTAGTGAGGCCCTCCGCAACTTAGTGAGACCCTGTTTCCAAATAAAGAATAAAAAAATCGGCCCAGGGGTGTAGCCCTGGGTTCCATCCCCAGCACTACAAAAAGGAAAACAGAAAGCGGCAGGGCGGCCTCACCCTCTGGAAGGACCGTGGCTCTCCCCCAGGCCCCGGGGCCTGGGCAGAGGCTTGACCCTCTTCCCTCCCCGCGTAGGCCACGGGGCCCGTTGGCCCTGCCCCTGGCTTTGGGACCCCAGGCACGCTGATGGACCTCTCTGGGCCCCGTTTTCCTCCGAGGATTCACGAGAACACTGGGCCAATTCCTCAGCACGGCGTTGGCTGCCAGAGGCTATGTGAACGGAGCGCGCTGCTGGCGCGTGATTCACCATGGGGCAGGTCCACCCTTGCACCACTGAGTCGGCGAGCTGAGCCTCCTCGCTCACCCGGTGCCCACGGGGCCTTGAAAACACCCAGTGTCCCGTGCAAACGCCACAAGGCACCCAGGGAGGTCTGGCGCCGATGCCGCGTGTGCTCCGTCCTCCACCTGGAGCACCGCCTTCTTCTGCCCATCCTAGCCCACATCTTCTGACCCCCAGGCGAAGTGGGAGGGGTCCAGGCGGGCCCCCAGGGGAAAGGCCCCGGACAGCCCCTCCCTGCCCTCTCACCCTTCCACCATTGGGAGTGTGGCCAGGGCCCAGAGCCAGGAGCAAACAGCACCTGTCATACAGTAGGAGCTCAATTAATGCGTATGGCGTAGGGAGTCAATGCATGAGTGACTGCACGAAGGGACCAGGTGGTTTGCCCCTCACAGGCCCAGCCCCCCTGCCAGGACCTCGCGAGTAGATTAAGGGGGGAGGGAGGCTGCACACGCAGCAGAACACGGAGCGGGCAGAGTCAAGGTCCGTCCAGGGTGCCCTTCCATCTGTCGGCCGGGGGCTCACAGTGGCCTGTGCTTTCCTGGGCATGTGCAGGGAGATTGTGTGTGTGTGTGTGTGTGTGTGTGTGTGTGTGTGCGCGCACGCACACGTGCACACGCGTGCATGCATGCATACACAGAAGATCCATCCCTGCCTCTGTTTTTGTGCGGGTGATGGTCTTCATGTGTGTGCCAGGAGTGGGTCATGCTGGCATGTTTGAGCTTGTGGGGAAAGAATTAGGTACCTGCCAGGTATGGTGGCACACACCTGGAATGCCAGTACCTGGGAGGCTGAGACAGGAGGATCACAGGTTTGAGGCCAGCCTCAGCAACTTAGTGAGACCCCCAGCGATAGAGTTAAGAACCTGCTTCAAAAACAAACAAACAAACAACAGCCAGGCCTGGTGGCACATGTGTGTCATCCCAGTACTTGGGAGGCTGAAATAGGAAGATCGCAGGTTCATGGCCAGCCTCGGGAACTTAGTGAGGCCCTCCACAACTACGCTTGTAATCCCCCTTCCCCCGCTTGGGAGGCAGAGACAGGAGGATCACGCTGGTTCGACTGGCTTAGGAGACCCTGTTTCCAAATAAAATATAAAATAGGTCTGGGAGTGTAGCCCGGAGGTAGAAGGGCTTCCAGGAACCCCAGTACCACCAAAAAAATAAAAAATAAAGAATAAAAATGGGGCTGGGGGTGTAGCTCAGAGGTAGAATGCCCCTGGGTTCCACCCCTAGTGTCTGTCTGTCTGTCTGTCTCTCTCCTGTGCACCTATACACATAAATGTACCTCTGTGTGGACTGGCGTTGGCCTGTTCAAAATGACTGCTTGGGGTGTCCAGGCAGGCATTATTTGTGGGGTATATATATATTGCTTATGGATGTCCGAGTGTTTTCTCCGAGCCTTAGGCATGTCAACTTCCTGGGGGCACGTGGGGAGGAATCTGTACACACCCTGTATTTTGGGCGCCCCGCTCAGGGCAGCAGACCGGAAACGCCGTGTACACGTGTGTGCGCTCACGCGGGCTCACGCCCCACCCCCGGTCCTAATGGAGTCTTAGTGGATCGCAGCCTGACTTTTCGCGCGGGAGGCGGCGGGGCGTGAGTGCAGGTGGCCCTGGGTGGGGGTGCAGGTGTTTTCTCGACCCCGGGGCACCCCCAGCCTGGCTTCCCTTCCCTCTAAGCCCCCTCCTCCTGGCCCCACCCCACCTCCGGCGCGAGCCTCTCTCCTTACGCCCCCCCATGCCCTCCTCTCTCGCCCCCAGCGACTGACCCCCCCACTCTGCTGGCGCCCCTCCCTAGGAAGCCCACAGAACCCCAGCTCCCTTCTGGAAGCCTCTCCTCCCTCCGCCCCCTGCACACCGCCCCCGCGGCCGAGCCTCCTGCTTGCGTCAGAGTCAGGGTGAGATTCCCACACGCGAGCAGACCGTCCGGAGGCGGCCGGGTGGGGGGCGTGAGGTGGGGGAGGCCGGGGCGAGGTCCTCACCGGAGGAAGGGGCCGGGCCGGGGGTGGGGCCGCCTGGACCTTCGCCCCCGCCTGCCCGGGCCGGGCCGGTGAGGTCGCAGGCTTCTCCGCCAACTCCCTGGGCTCGGAGAACCCCACCTTCGACCTTAGAAACCCTCCCCCATCCGCCCCCGTCCCCCCCCCGAACCGAGCGAGCGCGGAAAGCGCAGGCCGCTGTCCCTTTAAGAACGCCCGCGTCCGCGCCGCCCGCCCGCCCCGATTTGCGCACGGCGGGAGCGCGGGCGGGGCCGGGTTTGTGAATGGAGCGGGGGAGGGGCGCGGGGGAGGGGCGGCGGGCGGGGCTGCCCCCCGGGGCCGCCCGCGCCGGAGTCCCGCGCCTCGGACGCGCGCGCACACGCGGCCCGCCTGGCCGCCCGCGGTCTCCGGGCTTCTCGGGCGGCGGACACGCCCGCTCCCCCGGCCCGGCCTCTGCCGGCGGGCGGGGGCAGGGGGCGGCCCCTGGGTCTGTGGAGCCTCCGGGGGCCTCGAGCCCCAGTCCTGCTCCAGCCCCGCCGCCCGGGGTCTCCCGAAGCCTGCGTTCTCCGCAGGGGTGCTGGGAGGCCCGGGCGGGTCCGCGCCCCCCCCAAAGGTGTGGGGGTCACGCCCTCCCGCGCTCCTCTCCCTCCGCCCCCAACGCAGAGCGGGGGCCTGGGCGTGGGCCTCGGCGCAGATGGCGTTCGAGCCCCAAAATAGCTCCCCCCCCTACGTCTCCTTCCCCTCCCAGCCCAGAGTGGGTGAGGCGGGGGGACCGCGGGGCAGGCGGGTGGGCGTGCGGGGCGCCGGCGGGACGGAGGCCGGAGGGGGAGCCCCGAGGGGGCGGGGGGGGGGCAGGCCCCGGGCTGTCCACCAGCCCCCACTTGGGAGGCCAGCGGGTCAGCTGCAGCAGGTCCGCGGACCCCGGCCCTGGCCCTCTGCGGACCTCGGAAGGGCCCCCGGGCCCCCCCCCCCCCCCGGCTTCCAGGGCTGGGGTGTTCCCCGAGCTCGCCCAGGGCAGATGGCCGAGCCCCCCGCCCAGCCTCGGCGCCGGGGAGGGGGCCGCCGCGCACGCCCCTCCAGCGCCCGCAGGTCCGCGTCCCGCCCGGGCTGCGGGACCAGAGACCCTGCAGAGCCCCCGGCCCTCCGGGACCCGCAGGACGCCCCGGGTACCCCACCCGGCCGCGGACGGACCCCAGCAGCCCGGCCCACAGACGCCCCGGGCTGGACCGCTCCGAGCGCAGCCCCAGGCCCCCGCCGCGGCCACGCGACCCCCGGAGCCGGCGCCCCACGCCGCGCAGGCGCCCGCCCTGTGGGGGGCCGCGACCCCCGCCGCCGCGCCCCTACCTCCAACGCACAGCAGAGACATGGCTCCGGCGCGGCCGGGCCGCCGGGTCGGGCTCAGCGGCCGCGGGCTCGGGGCATCCCGGGGCTCAGCGCCGCTCACGCCGGCCCCGGCCGCCGCCTGCCATCTTGGTTCAGCACCGGGGGCGCGGACAGCTCCCGACGCGGCGTGACGCGGCCGCGCGGGCGGAGCCCGGGGCGCCTGATGGGGCGGGGGCGCGCGCCGGGGGGGCGTTAAAGAGCCCGCGCCGCCCGAACTCCTACCCGTGCAGCAGCGCCCGGTCCCCACGACTCCTCCTCCAGGACGGAGACCGCCGCCGATGCCCTGGATCTGAGCCTCTGCCCCACCTCCGCGGACGTCCTCAGCCCATCCCTGCTTCTAGTGGGGTCCTGGCCGCTCTGCACACATCTACACCGTCCAGAAACCCTCTCCACACGCACCTCCCATGCCTGGATCCGCACCAGAGGCTGAGCCCCCGGGGCTCCAGGCCCTGCACGCATAAAAAGTGCAGCCGGGCGTGGGGGCGCACGCTCGCCATCCCAGGATTCGGGAGGCTGAGACCGGAGGATCGCTGTTGGCAGACAGCCTCGGCTACTTAGTGAGGCCCTCTGCAACTCAGTGAGACCTGGTTTCAAGATAAAGAATAAAAACTATGGCAGGGGGTGTAGCTCAGAGGTCGCATGTCCCTGGGTTCCATCGCCAGACCCGCAAAAAAAAAAAAGTGCTTCATGGATGCAGGTGTGCCAAGAGTTGGTTGTGAGTGAGAGCTGTGAGGGTAAAAAACCCAGCTCTGAGCCATCCCAGTACTTGGGAGGCTGAGACAGGAAGATCACAGGTTGGAGGCCAGCCTCAGCAAAGAGAGGCTCTCATCAACCTAGAGAGACTGTTTCAAAATAAAAATAAAATAGGGCTGGTGGTGTAGCTCCGAGGTGGAATGCCCCTGGGTTCAACCCCCAGCGCAAGAAAACAAAATTAAACAGAAACCTCACTCCATTTGAATCCACAGAGTTGGCTGGTGCGGGTCACTGGCCCTTCGGTGCCTCAGGCTTCCTGTAGAGAGGGGATGATAAGGACCCTCTGGATGACGTAACGGGAGCTATTGTATGGTTCCACGCCGGGAACCTAGGGATCTTGAGGCCTGATGTTTTACACTCTCGGTGCATCTCCCCCTGCTTTAAAAATGGCAATTAAGGCCGGGCGTGGTGGCGCACGCTTGTCATCCCCGCGCTTGGGAGGCAGAGACAGGAGGATCGCGCAGGTTCGAAGCCAGCCGCACACACTGGCTTAGGAGACCCTGTTTCCAAATAAAAATGTAAAAATAGGTCTGGTAGTGTAGCCCAGAGGTAGAAGGGCTTCCAGGAACCCCAGTACCACCAAAAAAATAAATAAATAAAGACAAAATAATTCTATTGATGAACAACTTAATAGGTATTATAGAAAATTAGGTGTAGGTATTGTATGCTAGAAAAATAGAATAAGTTTAGTGGGGGTTTGGTGTTCGGGTCAAAATTAGCTAATAGAATACCCAGTGGCTAAAATAGCAGATAAAATTAGCAGTTAATTTTAGAAGTAGATACAGTAGGTCTAATATTTAGTAGCTAAGATAGAGGATAGGATAAGTTCAGATAAGTTGATTATTGTGATATAGAGTAGTAATGGGTCTTATGGGTCAATTCACTACAAATTAATGAAAAACAAAAAACAGGAAAAACAGGTGGCTTCGAGGGGCGCCTGCTACGCGGAATTCAGGTTAATGAAAAATGAAATGAAAAACAATGTACGTGTAATGTGGTTCTGAAAAACTAAATGAAAGGCAAAATACGTATGCTGTGGCTTGCTGTAACTTGTCAGATCCTTGTATAAACAAAGTCTATTCTAGGGCTCAGGCAGAGATTCCTCCCCCTGCTACTAAGCACGGCGTCTGTCATTCTTCGATTTCGCTGACACTACGCCTCCCTCAAGACCCCTGGACTGGCCGAGGCTGGGCCCCGGCACCCCACCATGTCCACACAAACAAAATAATTTTTTTTTTTTTGCAGTGCTGGGGATGGAACCCAGTGGCATTCTACCTCTGAGCTGCACCCCCAGCCCTACTTTTCATTCTTTATTTTGAAACAGGGTCTCACTGAGTTGCAGAGGGCCTCACTAAGTAGCTGAGGCTGTCCTCGAACTGCGAGCCTCCCGTCTCCGCCTCCCAAGCAGTTAATTTTAGAAGTAGACACAGTAAGTCTAATATTTAGTAGCTAAGATAGAGGATAGGATAAGTTCAGATAAGTTGATTACGTGTGATGTAGAGTAGTAATAGGCGATTACAAGCGTGCGCCACCGTGTCTGACTGTGCTTTAACTTTTTATGTGGTTATTGGTTTCTTCTTCAGGTGAAACGCATGTTGGGGTCCTTCGTCCAATTCTCAAGTTGGACTGTCCCCTTTTCCTGCCTGTGCGTCTTCTTATCCGTGAGAGTTATGAATCTCTTGTTGGTTTTGTATATGATAAAAGGCTCTGATTTTTATTTTTATTTTTATTTTTTTACAGTACTGGGGATTGAACTGAGGGGCATCCCACCTCCAATCTACACCCCCCCCCAGCCCTAATACTTTTTGTTTATTTTATTTTTGGTACTGGGGTGAACCCAGTGGCTTTCTACCTCCGGGCTATACTCCCAAACCCATTTTATATTTTATTTGGAAGGTCTCACTAAGTTGCCGAGAGCCTCACTCAGTAGCTGAGGCTGGCTTCGAACCCGCGCGATCCTCCAGTCTCAGCCCCCCAAGCGCGGGATGACAAGCGTGCGCCACCGCGCCCGGCTACGCTTGAGCTTTTTCCGCGTTTGTTGGTTTCTCCTTCGGATGAGAAGCACGTTGAGGGCTCCGCCCGTTTCTGAAGTCGGACTGTCCCCTTTCCCGTCTGTCTGTCGCGTTCTTATCCGTGAGAGTTACGGGCCCTTTGGTGATTCCCTGTGTGCAAAACGCTCTGATTTTGTGGTTGGCCTTTGCTATGTTTTGCATCCTTTGCTGAAAAGAATCCCTTAGTTTTCTTTTTTTTTCTTTTTCTTTTTCTTTTTTTGGTGGTACTGGGGTTCCTGGAAGCCCTTCTACCTCCGGGCTACACTCCCAGACCTAGTTTATATTTTATTTGGAAACAGGGTCTCTTAAGCCAGCTGAGGCTGGCTTCGAACCTGCGCGATCCTCCTGTCTCAGTCTCCCAAGCGCGGGGATGACAAGCGTGCGCCACCACGCCCGGCTGGTTTTTTTTTTTTTTTTTTTTTTTTTGGTGGTACTGGGGTTCCTGGAAGCCCTTCTACCTCCGGGCTACACTCCCAGACCTATTTTTACATTTTTATTCGGAAACAGGGTCTCCTAAGCCAGCGTGTGCAGCTGGCTTCGAACCTGCGCGATCCTCCTGTCTCTGCCTCCCAAGCGCAGGGATGACAAGCGTGCGCCACCACGCCCGGCAGGCCTACGTTTTCTAAAGGAGGTTTCTGTGAAGAGTTTTAGATGTACGGAACAGTCCTGGTGGCGCAGATTCGCCAAAGATCCAGCCGGCCCTGGCGTCTGCTCCTGCCAACGGCGCCCACATGGCGGCGGCGCCCACGAGGAAACGCGGTGTGGCCTCACTCGCCCCCCACTGAATTTTCCACAAAGGTCCCCTGGGGTTTCACCTTGGTCTCCTCTGATGTGTGACAATTTCTTTGTCTTTCTATATTTTCTATGACTTTGATGTTTCTCAGAATTCTGGGTCAGGTTTGGTTTAATTTGGTTCTTTACTGGGAGGTTGAAGCCAGGAACAATCTTATACCCCAGCCCTATTTTTATTTTGAAACAGGGTCTCACTGAGTTGCGGAGGGCCTCACTAAGTAGCTGAGGCTGGCCTCGAACCGCGGTCCTCCTGTCTCAGCCTCCCGAATGCTGGGATTACAAGCGCGCGCCGCCACGCCCGGCTCTTGGTCAGGTATTTTGTAGAAGGTTCCCCAGTGGAGCCCAGCATAATGTGGCATGCCTGTATTCCCAGCTACTCAAAAGACTGAGATGGGAGGATTGCAGGTTTGAGGCCAGCCCCCGCAACTTAGCAATACCCTCAGTAGCTTAGTGAGAACTTGTTTCAAAATAAAAAGTGGGAGCCGGGCGTGGTGGCGCACACTTGCAATCCCAGCATTCGGGAGGCTGAGACAGGAGGACTGCGGTTTGAGGCCAGCCTCAGCTACTTAGTAAGGCCCTCTGCAACTCAGTGAGACCCTGTTTCAAAATAAAGAATGAAGCCGGGCGTGGTGGCGCACACTTGTAATCCCCGCGCTTGGGAGGCGGAGACAGGAGGATCGCGCAGGTTCGAAGCCAGCCGCGCGCGCTGGTTTAGGAGACCCTGTTTCCAAATAAAATATAAAATAGGTCTGGAAGTGTAGCCCGGAGGAAGAAGGGCTTCCAGGAACCCCAGTACCACCAAAAAATAAATAAAAAATAAAAAATAAAAATAAATAAAAAATAGGGCTGGGGGTGCAGCTCGGAGGTAGAATGCCCCTGGGTTCCATGCCCAGTACCACACACACACACACACACACACACACACACACACACACACACACAGAGCCAGTCTCCATGTCCACAAGCATCCTTACCCTGTTCTTAGTCTTAAAAAGAATGTATCAACATTCTCCGCTAAACCCTTGGACCCAATTAATGTTTAGACCCTGGTGCGTCCTCTGCCGCAGTCTGTCTGTCGCGAGCCGTCTGTCCCCGCAGGCGACTCTTCCTCGGCCTCCCTCCTCCCGGCCCTCTCCCCGCCCAACCTTCCAGCCTGGGCCTTCGCTGTCCCCTGCCTGCCGCTCTCCTCTCTCCGCTGTCCTGGGAAGTCCACCAAGAGAAGCCATCAAGAGAGAAGTGTCAGTGCTGGGTCACGAGGCCCAGGCCCGTAGATCCCGGCACCTGCGAGGCTGTGAGAGGAGGATCGCAGGTTTGAGGCCAGCCTCAGCCACTTGGCGAGACCCTCGACAACATCGTGAGGCCTTCAGCAACTTAGCAAGACCCCGTTTCAAAATAAAACTTGAAATAGGGCTGAGGATGTAGTTCAGAGTTAGAATTCTCCTGAGTTCCGTCCCTAGGACCATACGACACACGCACAGAAAAAGTGCACTCCCGCTTACATTCGCAGAAAAGACTCTCTCTCCCTCGGGAGCTCGGCGGCCTGCGGGCCAAGGGCGGGAGGCTGCCCGACCCCGACCCCGACCCCGACCCCGACCCCGACCCGGCCAGCCCGGCCCTCCCCAGTCCCGCGCTGCCCAGCCCCGCGGGGGGAGGACGAGGCGCCGTCCATCAGCGAGTTCTGCAAACATCTGTTGGCGCCATCTGGATGTCGGGAAGCCAGCCCTCACCAGATTCCACGGAGCAGCCTGGTCCCGGCGTGGGAGGCGAGACAGAAGCGGCAGAGGACGAGGAGGAGGAGGGTCCCATGGCGGGCGCCGAGGAGCAGGGCGGCAGAGCCTGCGGAGGCCCAGGCGGCGGGAGCTCAGTGGGCTCCGCTCGGCCCACGGGCGGGAAAGACGGGACGCCTGTCAGCCCAGGACTCCGGAGGCTGAGACAGGAGGATCTCAGGTTCGAGGCCAGCCTCGGCAACTTAGCAAGGTCCTCTGCAATCTAGCGAGACCCTGTTTCAAAATAAAGACTAAAAAATAGGGCTGCAGCCGGGCGTGGTGGCGCACGCTTGTCATCCCGCGCTTGGGAGGCGGAGACAGGAGGATCGCACGGGTTCAAAGCCAGCCTCGGCTACTTAGTGAGGCCCTCGGCAACTTAGTGAGACCCTGTTTCCAAATACAATATAAATAGGTCTGGGAGTATAGCCCGGAGGTAGAAAGCCTCTGGGTTCCACCCCCAGTACCACCAAAAAAAAACAAAAAAAAAAACAAAAAAAACCCTCAGTATAGCTAGCTAGCTAGCTGTTAGGGAAATGGGGAGGGGCTCTGGGGGGCCAGGGAAGGCTCTAAGCGTCACTGAGATGGAGTAACGAGGAGCGCGATGGAGGAGATAGAGAGGGGGGACAGGGGGGCTCAGCACCGCAGGGCAGGGCATGAGTCCTGCGGGCCCTGCGCCCCAGCCCAAACCCAGCGCCTTGCGGGCCCTGCTCTCCGCCGACCCGGTGCTCCCGAGGTCGCACTGAGCCCGCAGGGCCTCGGCGTTGAGGAAGCCAGCCAGGGGAGGGCGCGCTTGGGATCCCCGCGCGCGGAGGCTGAGCCCGGAGGACGGCGGTTCGCGGCCAGCCTCAGCTACTTAGTGAGACCACTGCAACTCAGCGAGACCTGGTTTCAAAATAAAGAATAAAAAATAGGGTAGGGGGTGTAGCTCGGAGGTCAAATGCTCCTGGGTTCCATCCCAAGACCCACAAAATAATAATAATAATAATAATAATAATAATAATAAGGCCCTATTTAATTAATTAATTAATTTATTTATTTACAGTACTGGGGGTGGAATCCAGAGGCTTTCTACCTCTGGGCTATACTCCCAGACTTATATTTTATTTGGAAACAGGGTCTCACTAAGTTGCTGAGAGCCTCACCAAGTAGCCGAGGCTGGCTTCGAACCTGCGTGATCCTCCTGTCTCAGCCTCCCAAGCGCGGGGATAACAAGCGTGCGCCACCATGCCCGGTTATTTTTACTTTTTATTTATTTTCCTTTTTGCAGGTCTGGGGATGGAACCCAGGGGCATTCTACCTCCAAGGTAAACCCCAGCCCTATTTTTTATTATCATTATTATTATTATTTTGGTAGTACTGGGATTCCTGGAAGCCCTTCTACCTCCGGGCTACACTCCCAGACCTATTTTTACATTTTTATTGGAAACAGGGTCTCCTAAGCCAGCGCGCGCGGCTGGCTTCGAACCCGCGCGATCCTCCTGTCTCCGCCTCCCAAGCGCGGGGATGACGAGCGTGCGCCCCACACCCGGCTCTTAGCTGGCTTTGAACCTGTGATCTTTCTGCCTCAGTCCCCCCAAGTTGTGCAATGTCTAGCGTGCCCCACCACGCCCGGCTGGAACTGACTAAGGGGCGGAGGGCAGGGCCGGGATGCGATATGAGCCTGGGCAGGGTCTTCTAATACCATTTCTGTGATCCGGACATCTGTGTAATCTGTCATCCATCAACAAACACAGCTTGGGTCTGTACCCATGCCCAGGCTGTGCCCAAGGTCTGAGGTTCTTCCTGGAGTCAGAGAGAGAGAGATGTGGGGTAAGGAAGGGATGGAATCGACCTGGTGAGGGTCGATAATTAAGAAGGTCAGCTGCACGCCATCCCAGCATTCGGGAGGCCGAGGCAGGAGGATCGCGGTTCGCGGCCAGCCTCAGCTACTTAGTGGGGCCCTCTGCAACTCAGCGAGACCCTGTTTCAAAATAAAGAATCAAAAGGCCCGATGTAAAGGCGCACGCTTGTAATCCCCGCGCTTGGGAGGCGGAGACAGGAGGATCACAGGCTGGAGGTTAGCCTCGGCAACCCAGCAAGAACCCGTTTTTGCAAATAAAAAATTTAATAGTAGGGCTGGAGATGTAGCTGGGAGATAGAACGGCCCTGGATTCAATCTCCAGCACCCACTGCGAAAATAAGAAAGAAAAAATAAGCCGGGCGTGGTGGCGCACGCTTGTAATCCCAACATTCGGGAGGCTGAGACCGGAGGCTCGCGGTTCGCGGACAGCCTCAGCTACTTGGTGAGGCCCTCTGCAACTTAGTGAGACTCAGTTTCAAAATAAAGAATAAAAAATAGGGCAGAGAGTACAGCTCTGAGGTTGAATGCCCCTGGGTTCCATCATCAGACCCTCAAAAAAATTTTTTTAAATTAAAATAAAGAAAGGAGACTGGGTCGGAGGAGGGAACTTCAGAAGTGGAAGGGCAGAATGGGTCCAGACCAAAGGCGGCGGCGGGGCTCTGGGCGCGCGGGAGGAAGCTCGGCCCCAGTTCCCAGAGTGGCCAGCAGGCGGCAGCACCGGGCTGCCGCCCAGCCCCGCTGCAAAAGTCCACGTGTTTAATCCCTGTCCTAGGTTTTACAGAAAGGGAAACTGAGGGCAGAAACGCCGTGCCGCTTGCCCGAGGGCACAGGGTTGGCGAGGGCCGAGCTGAGCTTTGGACCCAGGAAGGCCGGCAGAAGTCCTCAACCCCAGCCCCTGGCCCGGGCCCCCTCCCGGCGCCCTGCGAGTCCGTGAGATCTACGGCCTGTCTCGGGTGCAAAAGCCTAAGTGGGAGCCAGCCCCGAGCTGCGCCAGGCGCCGGAGCGAGACCTGGAGACTCAGGAGGGCGGCTTGGCCCAGTCATGGAGGGGGTGTATGTGTTTCTAGGACACGCATGTTGGATGAACGGATGAATGGAGCGTGGTCTATCCAAAAAGTGAAATATTACTTGGCCGTGAAAAAGAATGGGGCACTGTCAGCTACAATGCGGGTGAACCTGAAAGACGTAACGGAGGGCGGTCTACAAACAGCTGGCCGCGGTTATTCACATCTGCACGTTCAACAAAGCCAGATGAAAGAATATTTGGGAAAAAAATGAGTCTGTACTGAAGATGTGTTTGCCTGCTTCCTTTCTTTTTGTACCTGGGATTGAACCCAGAGGAACCCTACCTTCAGCTCCACCTCAGCCCCCAGCCTTGATTTTTGCAGTACTGGGGATGGAACCCAGGGGTCATCCTAAATCTGACCTCCACCCCCTGCCCTATTTTTTTATTCTTTATTTTGAAACCAGTTCTCAGGTTATTTTGAAATGCACGCTTGTCATCCCAGTACTTGGGAGGCTGAGACCAGAGGATTGCAGTTCATGGACGGCCTCAGCTACTCAGTGAGGCCCTCTGCAACTTAGTGAGACCCTGTTTCTAAGTAAAAAATAAAAAAAACAGGACTAGGGGTGTAGTTCAGAGGTAGGATGCCCCTGGGTTCAATCCCCAGTATGGCAAAATAATAATAATAATAATAATAATAATAATAATAATAATAATAAAATATCAATAATCACCACACACACCCTGGGCAGACGGAAGAGCCCGGAGTCCAGTCAGAAGCTTCTGGGCGTGAGCAATCCCCAGTGCCAGGGGGCCAGGACGCACTGGAGGACCCTGCCTTGGGCCGGCCAGGCCTGCAGGCCACTCCCAGCCCTCCTCCTGCTGCGGGGCTCAGCGAAGAGGAAGTCCCAGTCCCGGAGGCCCCCCCGAGGGCGGGCAGCCAGAGCAGAGAGGTGCGGGACAAGACAGCAGCGGCCTGAGTCGGCTCCCTGATTCTGCTCCCGGCCCTTTCCTGTTTCTGTCCTGATTTGCTGTGTGGCCCACAGACGGGGCGCTCACGCCCAGGCTTCGCTGGGTCTGGACAGCTCTCCGAAGTCGCAGGCAAAATGACTTTTCAGATAGTGGCCCCGAGATACAGGGGCCCGAGTGAGAGTCTCCGGAGGGGGGTGACGGGAGGAGCCACACACCCTCCCGCCCGTCCCTGGCACGCTCAAGCCTTCTGTGCGCGTGGCCTGGTGACTTCTCCCCAGGCCTCAGTTTCCTCTGAGGTAAGCGCGCCCACCTCAGAGCTTTGGGCGCCCGGTGAGCTCAGCAGGTACGAGGCTTGAACACAGCAGGCGCAGGATGGCTCCACCGCACCGCTCCTACGTCTCAAACACTTGCCTGCATCTAGAACCAGCGTGCAAATCCAGACTGATTAGGATAGAAGGGATAAGTAGGTGGAAAGGAGACAGACAGGAAGGAAAAGTAAAAATATAACTTTGATAGAAGAACCTGGAGCTGAAGTGCTTCTGCCTCTAGTCCACAGACCAGTTCTCTTTTCCAGGCCTGACTCTACCATAAATTCCTGGGAAACCTGTAGATCCTCGAGTTAACAATATTTCCGAGAAAACCTATAATTTAGGATATCCCAGCTTATCTGTCAATCAACTAATGAGGACCCCAATCAACCCAAGATCATCCACCCTCAGGCTGACCAGACCACAGGCCATCAGGGAGCGCCTGGGACTCCTGGACTGAGCTCATCCACCCTGGGGCTGCCAGACACCTGCCCACCATAAACTGCCTTGGGACCACCGGACCGAGCTCATCCTCACATACCTTCTCCAGCCCACCCCTCACGAAAGTCCCCTATAAGAAGAGAACCCTGAACTCCCCAAAATGCCTTCCTCATCTTGAGGGGCCCGCATTCTCTCCTGAATGTGTATTTCCTCCCCTTTTCCCCAATAAACCTCTGTCCATGTCTCTAACTGGTGTGTGCAGAAATTCTTTTCCGTCACGCTAGCCAAGGACCCTGCAGACCCCGAGTTCCTGAGCCGAGAACTCACCCCAACATCTTTGGCACCCCAACAAAACCACCCTGAGATTTCACCTAACTCCAACTAGAATGGCAATCATTAAAAACACAAAGAACAGAGCCGGGCGTGGTGGCGCACGCTTATAATCCCCACGCTTGGGAGGCAGAGACAGGAGGATCACACGGGTTCGAAGCCAGCCTCAGCTACTTAGTGAGGCTCTTGGCACCTGGGTTCTATCCTCAATGCCACAAAAATACATGAAATAAAAACTGGACCAGTCCCAGTGGAGGAACAGGAAGAGAACACCTGCCCGACGCCGAAGCTGCCAAGATCAGGAGCGGGGATGAGCTGGGAGCCGCGCAGCCACGGAGACCCGCGCCAGAGGGGCCCTGGGCCCAAATGGACGTGGGGGGAAACGGAGGAAATGTGACTACTGCGTGAGCTTTGGTGAACGGGACGCCTGGACACTGGCTCACGGGTCTTGACACGCGCGCCCCCGTGGAGACGCCAGGGACGGGAGCTGGGGTGCGGCAGGGGGCTCCCCTACTCCACCCACTCGAGGATCCTGCCACTCTAGTCTCTGGGTCTGGGACTGTCTGGGACGGAGGTGGAGGAATCGGCTGGAGGTGACCTGCCTTCGATCTGGGTGCTGGGAAATGAAAAGTGGGCACTGGGGGTGTTTCAAAGACACAGAGTCTGCAGGACCAGGCGTCGCTGAGGACGGGGAGGTGGGTGCCGGGGACTCCGGCCTCTGCGCCAGGCTCCTGGCCCCTCACTGAGCTGCGGGTCGGATCAACAGGCCTCAGGGCAGGAGCTCAGCCAGGCTTTGGGCCTTGAGCACGAACCCCAGTGGGTGATCAGCAGGTCGTGTGTGCGTCTCCTTTAATGGGGCGCCTCTCGGGGTGGTCCCAAGGCAGGCGGCCTATGTCAGGAGGGCCGGAAGCATCCTACCTTTAAGCTACACCCCTGTCCCTTTTTACTTTATTTTTGCAGTAGCTGGGCGTGGGGTGGCACGCACTTGTTATCCCAGCATTTGGGAGGCTGAGGCCGGAGGAGCGCGGTTCACGGACAGCCTCAGCTACTTAGTGAGGCCCTCTGCAACTCAGTGAGACCCTGTTTCAAAATAAAAGAATAAAAAACGGGCAGGGGGTGTAGCTTGGAGGTCAAATGGCTCTGGGTTCCATCCCCAGACCCGCAAAATAAAATAAAATAAAATAAAATAAAATATAAAATGTGCAGTGCTGGGGGTGGAACCCAGGGGCTTTTCTACCTCCGGGCTATACTCCCAGACCTATTTTATACTTTACTTGGAAACAGGGTCTCACTAAGCTGCTGAGAGCCTCACCGAGTAGCTGAGGCTGGCTTCGAACCCGTGCGATCCTCCTGTCTCGGCCTCCCGGGCGCGGGGAAGACAAGCTGCCGTCTTTGGTGATGGGCGGGCACCCAGAGCGCGGCAGTGAGGGGTGCGCGGGACCCGACCCCGAGGCTGCCTCTTAGCTACCCCGCGGCCCCTTTTTAAAATCTGACACCGGGCCCGGCTCAGCGGCTGAGGCTGGCCTCACCCTGCGATCCTCCGGTCTCAGCTCAGTTATTTTCAGTGCAGGTCTGGCTGCGCGCCCAGGCTGCCCTCCCACTCGCCATCCTCCGGCCTCAGTCTCCCTGAAACCTTGCCGAATGAATGAATGAATGAATGAATGATCACTTGGGAGGAGCGTCCCCGAAGCCTCCAACCCCCCCTACAGCTCCACCCCGGCTCACCGCCATTTCCCCGAGCCGGGGGAAGGCGGACGAGGAGGGGAGGGGGCTTCCGGCCGGGGTCTCCCGCCCTTCCGGTGCGGCCCCTTTAAGGGGCGGGGCCTGCGGGCGCGCGCGGGGCGTCGGGGCGGCGCGAAGATGGCGGCCTTGGCCCCGAGCTCGCTGCTGCTGGTGGTGGGCGGCGAGTGTGGCTGCCCGGGGCTGCTGGCCTACGTCCTGGAGGAGCTGGAGCGAGGTCGGCGGCCGGGGGCGGCCGGGGGCGGGGGCGGCGGCCGGGGTCCTCCTCGCCCCTCCGCGGGGGAGCGCGCCGGCCGCCCCGCCCTGGTGCGGACCCGCGGGGCCTCGGCCTGCGCCCCGGGCTTGGGCTGCGAGCGCCTCCAGCCCGCAGCCCCGGCCCGAGTTCCGTGCACCCCGGGATCTGCTTCTTAGCAGCCTGGCTGCCGTGCACCCCGGGATCTAGTTCTTAGCAGCCTGGCTGCCGTGCACCCCGGGATCTAGTTCTTAGCAGCCTGGCTGGCCGTGCACCCCGGGATCTGGTTCTCAGCAGCCTGGCTGGCCGTGCACCCCGGGATCTAGTTCTTAGCAGCCTGGCTGGCCGTGCACCCCGGGATCTGCTTCTTAGCAGCCTGGCTGGCCGTGCACCCCGGGATCTGCTTCTTAGCAGCCTGGCTGGCCGTGCACCCCGGGATCTGCTTCTTAGCAGCCTGGCTGGCCGTGCACCCCGGGATCTGCTTCTTAGCAGCCTGGCTGGCCGTGCACCCCGGGATCTGCTTCTTAGCAGCCTGGCTGCCGTGCACCCCGGGATCTAGTTCTTAGCAGCCTGGCTGGCCGTGCACCCCGGGATCTGCTTCTTAGCAGCCTGGCTGGCCGTGCACCCCGGGATCTGCTTCTTAGCAGCCTGGCTGGCCGTGCACCCCGGGATCTGCTTCTTAGCAGCCTGGCTGGCCGTGCACCCCGGGATCTGCTTCTTAGCAGCCTGGCTGGCCGTGCACCCCGGGATCTGCTTCTTAGCAGCCTGGCTGCCGTGCACCCCGGGATCTAGTTCTTAGCAGCCTGGCTGACCGTGCACCCCGGGATCTGTTTCTTAGCAGCCTGGCTGGTCGTCCTGGAGGGGCGGGGTGGACCTGGGGAAGCCCTGCCGCGGACCCCCCAGGGCCCACTTTCTCTGCAAAAGGAGAAGCTAATTGGGGTGTGGGCGGGTGCGGCCTGCTCCGGGGGATTTGGCATCGGGGAAGGTGACTCACCCGTGCACCTGCGAGGTTCACCTGCAGCCGCTTGGCACTGGCGGGGCCGATGGGTGTGGCCCGCCTGTGGGTCTGGAGAGCATGGGGCGATGCAGACCCCGCCCCTCTGCCCGAGGGGACCTCAGCAAACACCTCGCTTGGTGTGCTTTAAGAGAATGTACCCTGAGCACCTGCTGGGTGCCACAGGAACCCTGAGTGGGTTTGGCAAGTGGCTCACGGGGCTCTCTGTGCAGCGGGGCCTCCCCGAGTGCAGAAGGAGGTGGCCACGTTTTAAGTCCCTTTGGTACCAGGAGTGCGCAGAGGATGCAGAGGGGACAGCCGGTCTTGGCACCCGAAGGGTGGACTTGGGAAAGGGCCCCGGACTGTAGAAACAGGTGGCGGGCCAGGGGGATGGGATTCCAGGCAGGGAACAGCTGGCCAAGAGGCCAGAGTGGACTGACTGTGCCTGGTAGGGCGGAGGAGCAGGGGGGGAGGGGCGGTTGGGGAGAAGGGAGAAGACTCTCCAGGAGGGGCCCTTGCACAGATACCGAGTCTGTACGGTGCTGTCTGCTGCCCTGAGATCTGCAGGTGGGAGGTGGTCCTGACGCCCCAGGCGGGGAAGGTGCCAGGGGCCCCGCCTGCCGGGTGCTAGTTGCTGAAAGGATTGAAGCCCTGGCCGCCCTCCTCACTCAGGCATCCGGTCCTGGGATGTGGATCCTGGAGTCTGCAGCCTGGATGAGCAGCTCAAGGTGTTTGTGTCTCGCCACTCAGCCACCTTCTCCAGCATTGTGAAAGGTGAGGCTGGGGTCCCCCCCCCCCCGCATGTCCACGGGGCAGCCGCCTGCTGTGCGCAGGGCGTGGGGGTGGCGCAGCCGTGAGGGGCCGGCAACGTCCAGGCCGGCCACGAGCAGAGCGGAGAGCCTGGTCCAGGGATGCGCCCTCAGTCCTCAGCCGCCTGCGGGTGGGAGCCGGTGTGTTAGTCCCAGGGGCTGGTGTGCTGGGGTTGTCTGGAAGGAGGTGGGGCCGGGTCGCTGAGCAGGTCTGTGAGGCCTGCAGAGCCCTGCGTACAGTGGGCGCTCTGGCGGGGAACTAAGGACCTCGATGGGGGAGGGCGTGTCCAGCCAGAAGCTCCCAGGGAGCCTTGGGGGCCTGCTGGGCTGCTGGGGGGGGGGGCGCTCGTGTGTCCCTCCTGCCCCTGCCGGCCTGTTGAGTCACCTTCTGGCTGCTGCCTGAGAGGAAGGAAGTGTCCTTGTCTCCTGTCTCATTGTCCGGGCTGGTGGTGACTTCCTAGCCTCTAGGGCGGGGAGGGGCTGGCAGTATGTGGAGGCCACTTCCCCTCTCCAGGCCAGCCTCTGTGTTCAGAGCTCAGCTGGGTGCTCTAGCGATGGGATCCCAGAAGTAACGCCATGCCCTGGCCCTGGCTCTCTCCTCTGGGCTCCGCCTCCTTGTCTGATGGCCCCCGCCCCCAGGGCGCCTGCAGCAGGCACAGCCACCAAGCCTGTTTTCACTGCAGGGTCCCAGGGCGAGTTAGGGTGCCTGTGTGGTTGTACCACCTTCCTATTCACCCTAGTGACCCCTGGGTGGGCCCCGGGGAGTCCCAAGGGTCACACAGGGAGCTGAGACTTGAGTCCAGGACAGCGGACCCTGAGTCCTGGCCTGGCCTGTCCCCACAGGCCAGCGGAGCCTGCACCACCGTGGAGACACCCTGGAGACGCTGGTCCTCCTGAACCCATCCGACAAGTCCCTGTGTGATGAGGTAGGGCTGCGCCATCCCGTCCTCGCCCCGGGCCTGTCTCCGAGGGAGCCCGTAGCGCACACCTGTAACCCCAGTACTTGGGAGGCCGAGACGGGAGGGTCGCAGGTTGGAGAAGAGCCTGGACAATGTAGCAGGTCTCTCAGCAACCTAGAGACCCCGTTTCAAACTTAAAAACAGGGCTGAGGGTGTGACTCAGACATAGAACTTCCCTGGGTTCAAAGCTCAGTACCAGAAAAGAAAACAGGAGCCCTCTTCTCCAGAGACCCCCCCCTCTTTTCCATGGTTCCCACTCCACGCACTGCTCTACAGGGTGGGTGAGGAGGCCGGCGCTCAGGAGGCCGGGCCGCACACGAGTGCGCAGCCGGGATGTTCTCGCCCTCCGGGTTCCCCGGCTGTGTCCTGGCACTGTCTGAATTGACCTAGTAATACTCCCAAGTTATCCATATGCCAGTTATGCGTATGCCAGCAGAGCAAACGGGACGGGACCCGGTGCACACACTAGGATCCCCTTACGCGTCCATTCCTTCAACCAAAGGTGCGCCCTTCTGCCGCCGTGGTGGGCAAGCTCGTAATCCCGGCATTTGGGAAGCTGAGATGGAGGATCACAGTTTGTGGCCAGCCTCAGCTACTTAGTAGCTTTGCAACTCAGTGAGACCCTGTTTCAAAATAAAGAATAAAAAGCTGGGCTGGTGTAGCTCGGAGGTAGAACGCCCCTGGGTTCCACTGCACCACCCCACACACATACAGATGTGCCCCTTGGGTCCCTCAAGGGACTGTCCTACCCAGGAGACAGGGCGGGCACTGAGAGCTCTCATGTGTCATCTCATGGTTGGGCTGGAGGAAAAGGAGGCTTGGGAGACAGCCCAGGAAAGGCCGGAGGGCTTCCAGGAGGAGGGGCATTGAAGCCCAGCTTTGTAGTTTGAGCAGGAGTCTGCTCTCCGATTCAGGGCTGGGCGCCACCCCGAGGTGCAGAAAAAAGATCTTTACTGTCCACAGCTCCGGAATCTCCTCCTGGACCCCGCGCCTCACAAGCTGCTGGTGCTGGCGGGACCCTGCCTGGAGGAGACCGGGGAGCTGCTGCTGCAGACGGGGGGCTTCTCGCCCCACCACTTCCTCCAGGTCCTGGGAGACAAGGAGGTAAGCTGCCCCTGCCCGGCACCCTCCTCAGGAGCCCACCTGGTGGCCTGGAGCTCAGTCCTCCCGGAGCCTGACCAGGGGCCCGTTAGATGGAGACAGACAGGGTCCTTTCTGGAGCTGAGTGTGGGTGGGGCCAGTGGGCAGAAACCCTGGGCACCAACTTCTAGCAAGACGGTCAGAAAGGTGTGGTGGACTGGCCTAGAGGGCCGGCCTGCCAGCGCACAGGGACAGGGAGGAAGGGAGGCTGGAGGTGAGGCCTGGCCCCAGCCTTGGGGAGGTCTGGGTGGCCTGGGGGAGCCGGGGCAGGTAAGGGGCAGGTCGCCCCCTTTCCCCAGGGCTGGCGGTGGCCCGGCTCCAGGCGGCCCTTCCAACCCCACCTGCAGATCCATGAGGCTCTGGCCTCTGCACCTCCGGCTGCAGAGCCCCCCACGCTCACGGTCACCTGCCCAGCCTTTGGAGACTGGGCCCAGCTGGCGCCAGCGGTGTCTGGCCTACAGGGGCCACTGCGGCTGCGGCTGCGGCTGAACCCGCCGGCCCAGGTGCCGGCCTCCGAGGGCCTGCGGGAGTTCCTGGAGTATGTGGCCGAGTCCCTGGAGCCGCCGTCCCCCTTCGAGCTGCTGGAGCCGCCGTCCTCCGGGGGCTTCCTCAGGCTGCCGCGGCCCTGCTGCTACGTGTTCCCCGGGGGCCTCGGGGACGCCGCCTTCTTTGCGGTCAGCGGCTTCACCGTGCTGGTCAATGGCGGCTCCAACCCCAAGTCCACCTTCTGGAAGCTGGTGCGCCACCTGGACCGCGTGGACGCCGTGCTGGTGACCCACGCGGGCGCCGACAGCCTCCCGGGCCTCAACAGCCTGCTGCGGCGCAAGGTGGCGGAGCGCGAGGAGGTGGCGGCGGGCGGCGGGTCCTGGGGCGACCGGCTGCGGCGCCTCATCTCCCCCAGCCTGGGGGTCGTGTTCCTCAACGCCCGCCAGGCCGCGTCCCGGCTGGTGCGCGGCCAGGACGAGGCGGAGCTGGCGCAGCGCCTCCTGGCGCAGCTGGGCATCGCGCCGCTGCCCCTGAGCCGCGGGGCGCTGCCCGCCAAGCCCACCGTGCTCCTGGAGAAGATGGGCGTGGGCCGCCTGGACATGTACGTGCTGCACCCGCCGGCCGCCGCCCCCGCCGCTGCCGCCGCCTCCCTGTGCGTGCTGCTGGTGTGGCACCCCGCCGGCCCCAGCGACAAGGTGGTGCGCGTGCTCTTCCCGGGCTGCACGCCGCCCGCGCGCCTCCTGGACGGCCTGCTCCGCCTGCAGCACCTGGGCTTCCTGCGGGAGCCCGTGGTGACCCCCCAGGACCTGGACGGGCCCCGCCGCGCCGAAAGCAGAGAGAGCCTGGGCTCCCGGGACAGCTGGAAGGGGGAGGGCCGGCCGGCGGCGCCCGCGAGGCCCGGCCCGGAGCGCGCGGGGCCGCGGAGGGAGCTGGCCCGGGCCGAGGCCCCGCGCAGGCCAGAGAAAGACGAGAAGGAGGCCAGGGCGAGCGCCCCCCGCGCCCAGCCCCGGGAAGCGCGCCGAGCGGCCCCCGCGGCCCCGGGTCTCAAGAAAGCCGGGGCCCCGACGGCGCCCAAGCCCCGCAGAGCGGCCGGCGCCCCGCAGCCGGCGCAGAACGGGCCCCGCGGCGCCCCCGCCGTCGGGGGTGCGGAGCCCGGGGCCCCCCCGCCGGCCGCCCTGGCCAGCCCCGGGAGCAGCGTGGAGCTGGGGCTGAGCCCGGTCACCGAGGCGGCGCTGGCGCTGGAGCTGCCGCGGCCCCGCACGCCCTCGCCCGCCGGGCGCCGCAGCCCCGACGGCAGCGGGCGGCTGTCCCTGAGCCCGCTGCGGGGCGAGACGGGCCCCGACGCGTCGCCCACGGCCACCACGCCCACGCTGACCACGCCCTCGCTGCCCGCCGAGGTGGGCTCCCCGCACTCCACCGAAGTGGACGAGTCGCTGTCCGTGTCCTTCGAGCAGGTGCTGCCGCCGCCGGCCGGCGACGCCGGGCTGAGCCTGCCCCTGCGCGGGCCCCGCGCGCGCCGCTCCGCCTCCCCGCACGACGTGGACCTGTGCCTGGTGTCGCCCTGCGAGTTCGAGCACCGCAAGGCGCCGGCGGCCGCGCTGGCCCCCGCCTCCCCCGGCAGCTCCAACGACAGCAGCGCCCGGTCGCAGGAGCGCGCGGGGGCGCCGGGGGCCGAGGAGACGCCGCCCACGTCGGTCAGCGAGTCCCTGCCCACGCTGTCCGACTCCGACCCGCTGCCCGCCATCCCGGGCGTCGCGGACTCAGACGACGACACCGTGGGCTTTGGGCTCCCTCACCGGGACCCACTGCCCGAGCCCCTGAGAATCCCTCCGCCTCGGCCCGACCCCCCCAGCATCTGCATGGTGGACCCCGACACGCTGCCCCCCAAGTCAGCCCGGCAGACGGACAACCCAGGCCGTGGCCGGAAGCCCCTGGCCCGCCCCAGCTCCGGCTCGGTGGCTCCCAAGGCCCCTGCAGCAGCGGCTACTGCCAAAACCAAGGCCCCGGCCAGTGCTGACCGGACCAGCCGGCCACTCAGTGCCCGCAGCCAGCCCAGCGACAAGGGAGGCCGAGCGCCCCTGGCCCGGAAGCCCTCCGTCCCCAAGGCGGCCACACGAAGCCTAGCAGGTGAGTGCCCAGCCGGGACCCTGTGCTAGGTTACGGGGCCCAGGCTGCTAGCAGGGCTAGAACTTGTCCTAGCCAGTGGTGCAGGCCCACGCTTGTAATCCAAGGATTTGGGAGGCTGGGACAGGAGGATCGCAGGTCTGAGGACAGCCTCGGCAAGTATTAAGACTCTCAGCAATCTAACGAGACCCTGTTTAGAAATAAAAAGAGAACGGGTAAGGTGTACCTCAGAGGTAAAATGAATGCCCCAGGTTTCCGTCTCCAGCACCAAAAAGTAAAAGGCCTGGTCCTACTTGCTGCGTGGCTCCACCATGCCCGCCGCCCTCTGGGCTCGGTTTCTACCCTGGTCTCCTTGTTGAAGCGTTTTGCAGTGCTCACGCCCATCACCCGCCAAGTCCTGCGGGCGCAGGAAGCGCGGGTCCCACAGGCCAGCAACAACAGCAGTTTGGGAGACTGAGGCAGGAGGATCCCAAGTTTGAGGCCAGCCTGGGGTAACTTGGGGAGACCCTATGTCTTAAGATTAAAAGTACAAAAGGCGTCTGGAGTGTACGCAGGGTGGCGCCCATGGCTCCGTAGGCAGTGCTTGAGAAGGACGGCCTCGGCTGGCCGGCCTTGTGCTTAACTCAGAAATGCCGGGGCAGAACTTTTTTTTTTTTTGAGGTACTAGGGATGGAACCCAGGGGCATTCTATCTCCCAGCTACACCTCCAGCCCTGCTTTTTAGTCTTTTTCTTTTTCTTTTTTTTTGAAGCAGGGTCTCACTGAGTTGCAGAGGGCCTCACTAAGCGGCTGAGGCTGTCTGTGAACCGCGATCCTCCGGTCTCAGCCTCCTGAACGCTGGGATGACGAGCGCGCGCCACCGCCCTCAGCTCTTTTTTTTAATTCTGTTTGTGCGGTGCTGGCCATGCAGTGGAACTCTGGGCTTCCCCATGACAGGCAGGTTCTCTGCCACTGCGCCAGCCGCTTGGGTAAATCATCTTTACTTTGCAGTACTGGTGGTTGAACTCGGGGACATTCTACCCCCAAGCTGCACCTCCAGCCCTATTTTTTTTATTATGAAACAGGGTCTCATTAAGTTGCAAAAGGCTTCACTAAGTAGCTGAGGCTGGCCATAAACCCGAGATTCTCCTGACTCAGCCTCCCAAATGCTGGGATTACAAGCGTGTCATGCCCAGCTATACAGACCGGTTGTGTGTGTGTGTGTGTGTGTGTGTGTGTGTGTGTGTGTGTGTGTGTGTGTGTGGTACTGGGGTTCCTGGAAACCCTACTACCTCCAGGCTACACTCCCAGACCTATTTTTTATATTTTTATTTGGAAACAGGGTCTCTTAGAAGCCAGCAAAGCTGGCTTCGAACCTGCGCAATCCTCCTGTCTCCGCCTCCCAAGTGATGGGATTACAAGCGTGCGCCACCACGCCCGGCTAGTCTCTATTTATTTATTTATTTATTTGTTTACTTATTTATTTATTTATATTTTTTGTGGTACTAGGGGTGGAACCCAGAGGCTTTCTACCTCCGGGCTATACTCCCAGACCTTTTTTTATATTTTATTTGAAAACAGGGTCTCACTAAGTTGCTGAGAGCCTCACTAAGTAGCTGAGGCTGGCTTTGAACCTGCGCCATCCTCCTGTCTCAGCCTCCCAAGCGCGGGGATTACAAGCGTGCGCCACCATGCCCGGCAAGTCTCTATTTTTTTAAAACAGGGTCCCACTGAGTTGTGAAGGGCCTCCCTAAGTAGCTGAGGCTGTCTGCAAATTCTGATCCTCCAGTTTCTGCCTCTCAAACGCTGGGATTTTAAACCTGTGTCACCACACCTGGCGCCCTACAGACGTTTTATTTATTTTATTTATTTTTTTTGTGTGTGTGGTACTGGGGTTCCTGGAAGCCTTTCAACCTCCGGGCTACACTCCCAGACCTATTTTTACATTTTTATTTGGAAACAGGGTCTCCTAAGCCAGCGCACGGGGCTGGCTTCGAACCTGCCCGATCCTCCTGTCTCCGCCTCCCAAGCGCGGGGATGACAAGCGTGCACCACCACGCCCGGCCCTACAGACGTTTTAGAGGCAGAGTCTTATGCTCCCCAAGCTGGCTCCAAACTGGGCTCAGGCGAGTCTGGTCGGCCTCCTGGACAGCGGGGGCTAGAGGCCTAGACGTGTCAGTCTCGGCAGGGCAGTGCAGCAACTCCACAGGCACCTGCCTCGTATCAAGTGTCCCAAGTCACCTAGACATTACTCAAATGGTGCCTGGCGGCAGTCAGGCATGGGCCACCTGTAATTGCCGTGCCTGGGAGGCTGGGACAGGAGGATCGCAGGTTGGAGGGAGTTTCCTCAGCAACTTCGTGAGGCCCTGTTTCAAAATAAAGAATAAAAACTGAGGCTGGGGGTGTAGCTTGGAGATAGAATGCTCCAGGGTTCAACCCTAGTACCACCAAAATAAAACCAGAGTTGTGTGGGTTTCGCCTCGGCCGTAGCTCGGCAACCCTGCGCGCTCTCCTGCCTCTGCCCCCCAGCTGCACCCCGCCTGGTCTCTGCCTCCGTGGCTCTCTCTGCCCAGGAAACGGGCGGGACTCCCAGCATCAAAGTTGGGGGCACCAGGCTCAGGGCAGAGGTGCTGTGGTTTGGTTCTGCAGCACCGGGCCTGGTGTGCCGCTCTCCAGGCGGAGGTCGTGGGGAACGGGCGGGCTTCCTCCCCGGCTGCTGGCGAGCTCTGCACCAACCTGCGCCCCTGCCCACAGGCCCAGCCAACAGCCGGCCCGGGGCCGCAGCCGCACCGCCCAGCGCCCCGGTCTACCTGGACCTGGCCTACCTGCCCAGCGGGAGCAGCGCCTGCTTGGTGGACGAGGAGTTCTTCCGGCGCGTGCGCGCCCTCTGCTACGTCATCAGCGGCCAGGACCAGCGCAAGGAGGAGGGCATGCGGGCCGTGCTGGACGCGCTGCTGGCTGGCAAGCAGCAGTGGGACCGTGACCTCCAGGTGCGTGCTGCCAGAGCCGGCCTGGGGACAGTGATGTGGCCAGCCCCGGGCGCAGCGGGGCTCAGGCCAGCGGCACTGCCGTTTGCTCCCCAAGGGGGCTAACCGCAGGGTCGGCCTGCAAGGTCCCCAGGCTTGGGCCCAGGAAACCGGAGTGATGGTGCCGGCGAGGCCGTGCCGTCTCCCAACACCCTGCTGCAGGCAGCTCCCGGAGGTGAAGACCCCCGGGTGGAGTGGGGGAAAAAAAAAAAAAACACACACACACACACAAAGAAACAGGAGCTCCTGGTGAGCCTGCAGGGCAGCGGCGCCCCTCACCACAGCCATCGCCCCTCCACAGGTGACCCTGATCCCCACCTTCGACTCGGCAGCCATGCACAAGTGGTATGAGGAGACGCACGCGCGGCACCCGGCGCTGGGCATCACCGTGTTGGGCAGTGACAGCATGGTGTCCATGCAGGACGAGGCCTTCCCGGCCTGCAAAGTGGAGTTCTAGCCCCTCGGCTCACACTCACCTTTGCCCGGCCACCTGCACAGAGAAGCCCCATGCCCGCCTGCCTCTGCCCGCCCACCGCAGCAGCCTGCCCTCGGGCTGCCCAGGAGCCCCTGCCCCTGCAGCGGCCCCGGGCACACGCGGCCCAGCCCCAGAGCAGGCGCACTCGGTTAGTGACCATGGCTCGCGTCCCTCCCAGCGGCCAGCCCGGAGGCGACGGCCGGGTGAGATGGGAGGCCAGCCTCTGCTCCGAGCTTTGTGACTGGTGCATGTCCAGAAAGTCCCATCAACAGAGCTTTAGAGAGGGGCCTGAGCCCACCACCTAGGAGGCTGAGATGAGGGGGACTGTAGGTCCCAGCCTCAGCAACTGAGTGAGACCCTGTTTTCAAATTAAAAAAAAAAAAAATAGGGCTGAGATGTATATCACAGAGGTAGAAGGCCCCTGCGTTCTACCCCTAGTACCCCCCCACACACACATACACACAAATAGAGTTGGGGTGTGGCTTAGAGGTAAAACACTCCTGGGTTCAGTCCCCACATACACCTCAGCCCTGAAGCCGCAGGGCTCAGGAGAGGCTGGCTGGGCCCCGCATATACACACTCCTCCACCCGCCCTCCCTTGAAGCCGCAGGGCTCAGGAGAGGCTCGCTGGCCCCTCACACACAGGAGCGTGGATTTTGATGTTAGGTAAGATGTGGTCAGTGCTGGACCAGCCACTGACCCCACAACACCCCAGGCCCTGGCCCATCCCTGTGAGCGTGAGCACAGCTTGCGGAGAAGTCTCGGCACCTGCAACCGAGAGGATCTCATGACTGTCCCAGTCGGCTCAGAGTCCAGGGACAAGCAGACTTGGAAGAGACAGAAGGGGCACGGGAGAAGATGGTGGAGGCCCAGGGTTCTAGCCCCAGAGAAGATGGCGGAGGCCCAGGGTTCCAGCCCCAGAGCGACAGACAGCAAAACCCCCAACCACGCAGCTGTGTGCTTTGTGACGACAGGTCGCATCACCAGGTGGGGGCGGGGCCCAGGGATGGGGGGGGGGCCTGCGCCAGCGCCCACGTTTGTGGAGCCAGTCCCACGTGTTCCAGGTCTGTCCTCGGTCCCTCCTGAGGGCGGAGCCCCTCCCCCAAGCCCCCCCTCGTTTCCACCAGGATGCTAGCCGAGCTCCCAGCGCGGGCAGCGGGAGGTGCCGGGGCCTTTTGGGGCTGTAGAAAGCTTAAGCACATGCCAGGCGAGCTGGGCAGGCCTGTAATCCCAGTACTGGGGGGGGGGCTGAGACAGCAGGGTTGTCGGTTCAAGGACAACCTCAGCAAATGGTGAGACTCATCACCCTAGTGAGATTGTTTCAAAAATAGTTAAAACCTAGTGCCGAGGGTTCACTTAGATTCAGTCCCTGGGACCATGTGGGTACAGGTGGTCTGACGGGATCAGTGGGTGTCCAGCAGGCTGGGTGGTTCCAGAGGCGGAGAGTCCAAGCTGACCCATCGACACACTTGGTCCGTGCGGGCTCCGTCCACGCTGCAGACAGCCGCCCTGTGTGTCCACCCGCGGCAGGGGGAGGCCCCGCGCCCTCGCTCGGGCCTCTGGCCCCTTCTCCATGCGCTGCCTCCTTGGGCAATTTAATAAGACCCTTCCTGGCAGGGCTCTCTGTGCCAGGGCGGGGCCTCCAGTGGGGACGAGCAGACGGGGCGGTCCCAGCAGACGGGAGGCTGCCGGGGACACCAGCGCAGCCACCTGGGGGGTGCAGAGCCACAGGCGCCCTGTCGCTGCCACCCAAGGCCACTCCACGCCCCCCAGCAGGAGCTTCGGGACAGAGGTCCTGGGAGAAAGGACCCGGGGGAAAGGCTGCGGCACACCAGCCCCCGCTGGACGGGGACTGCGGCCAGGCAGCCATGGGCTGGAGCCCTGGCCGGGCCGGCAGGTAACCAAGGCTGCCCCATCACGCAGAGCTTGCTTATGTGAACTGGTCAGTCAGGTGGTATCTCTTGTGCTAGGATTGAACCCAGGGATATTCTACCTCTGAGCTACCCCTCCGGCCCGTGTGGGTATGTGTGTTGCTGGGGATGGAACCCAGTGGCCTTCTACCTCTGGGCTACACCCCCAGACCTACATTTTATTTGGAAACAGGGTCTTATTAAGTCGCAGAGAGCCTCACTAAGCTGCTTCGAACCTGCAGTTCCCCCGTCTTAGCCTCCCAGGTACTGGGATCACAGGCGTGTACCACCATGCCAGGCTGTCTAACTTTTTTTAATTTTTATTTATTTATTTAATTTTTGTGGTGCTGGGGATGGAACCCAGGGGCATTCTACCTCTGAGCTACACCCTCAGCCCTTTTTCTTTATTTTTTATTTGGAAACAGGGCCTCACGGAGTTGTGGAGGGCCTCACTAAGTACCGAGGCTGGCCGCCCGCAAACCACGATTCTCCAGTCTCAGCCTCCCGAAAGCTAGGATTACAAGCGTGCGCCACCACGCCCGGCCCAGCCTTATTTCTTTCATTCTTTTTTTTTTTTTTTTCCCCTTGGTGGTACTGGGGTTGGAACACAGGGGCGTTCTACATCCGAGCTACACCCCCAGCCGGATTTCTTATTCCTTATTTTGAAACAGGGTCTCACTAAGTTGCAGAGGGCCTCAGTAAGTAGCTGAGGCTATCCACAGCTGCGATCCTCCTGTCTCAGCCTCCCGAATGCTGGGATTACAATCGTGCCTCACCATGCCTGGCTCCCAACCTTTTTTATTTTGAAACAGGGTCTCACTAAGTTGCAGAGGGTCTCACTACACGGCCAAGGATGGCCTTGAACCTATGATCGTCCTGCCTCTGCCTCCTAAGTACTGGGATTACAGGCATGCACCACCACACCTGACACCAAACCCTTTTTATTTTTTATTTTGAAACAGGGTCTCACTAAGCAGAGGGTCCTGTTAAGCTGCCGAGGCTGGCCTCAAACCTGCAATCCTTCCGCTTCAGCCTCTCACATACTGGGATCACAGATGTGCGCCGCCATGCCTGGCTCGCTTTTCTTTCTGGTCCAGAGGCGTCCTACCTCTGCGTTTCACATTACCCTGGCCCTCTTTATTTTTTATCTCGAGACAGGGTCTTGCTAAATTGCCCGGGCTGGCCTCAATCCTGTGATCCTCCTTCCTCAGCCTCCTAAACGGCTGGGGTCACAGGCGCTGCCGTTCTGCGCCTGCTTGGCTGGCTCCATCTTGCCTCCTGGGTTTGCCTCTCCCTCACTCATACATAATTCTCCTTCTCAATGACAAATAATAAACTTTTATGTGGCAAATGTTTTCCAAATGTACCTTTCAATTTCCTTTATAGAGGGTTTTGCTGTATTCTGTATTTATGGTTCGCACACCGCATTCAGCCCCACGGTTCTCCTCGTGGGGCCGGGGCGCGGCCTGGCACGCGGCCGGGCTCCGCACCTGCCTCGCATGGCATCGATTCCCACGTTTGCTTTTTATTGTTCTGTTTATAACTCTAGTGTTTACTCGCATCCTTCTAGGGCTTATTTGGGCATGAAGAAAGGAGTGGGGTGTCTCCTCGAGGCCCCCACCTGCGCTGTGTAAAGGGAAACGCCCCTCCTGCCGGGCAGCCTCTCCCCGCCAGCCTCCGCCCTGTGCCTCCGACCCGTGCACACCTCCTGACTGCGGCGTGTGCGTGTATGTGTGTGTGTGTGTGTGTGTGTGTGTATTTTACTGGGATGGAACCCTGGGGCATTCTACCTCCAAGCAACACCCCAGCCCTATTTTTATTCTTTATTTTGAAACACGGTCTAAGTTGGGGAAGGCCTAAGTAGCTGAGGCTGGCCACAAACCTGGGATCCTCCTGTGTCAGCCTCCCAAGTTCTGGGATTCCAAACGTGGGCTACCACACCTGGCTGGTCTTTTTCCGGTACTGGGGATGGAGCCCAGAGACATTCTACCTTCGAGCTATACCCTCTGCCCTATTTTTTATTCTTTATTTTGAAACAGGGTCTCACTGAGTTGCAAAGGGCCTCACTAAGTAGCCGAGGCTGTCCTCGAACCGCGATCCTCCAGTCTCAGCCTCTTTTTTTTGGTGGTGGTGGTACTGGGGTTCCTGGAAGCCCTTCTACCTCCGGGCTACACTCCCAGACCTATTTTTACATTTTATTTGGAAACAGGGTCTCCTAAGCCAGCACGCGCAGCTGGCTTGGAACCTGCGCAATCCTCCTGTCTCCGCCTCCCAAGCGCGGGAATGACAAGCGTGCGCACCACGCCCGGCTCAGTCTCAGCCTCCCGAATGCTGGGATTACAAGCGTGCGCCACCAAGTCTGACTCCTATTTTATTTCTTACTTGGAAACAGGGTTTCGCTAGGTTGATTAGAGTCTTACCCACTACTCGTGAGGCTGACCTTGAACCTGCAATCCTCCTGTCTTTGCCTCTCAAGTACAGGGATTACAGTCACACACCACGACACCCAGCTTTAGCTGTGTTTTTATTGTTTAAATTGGTGTAACTTGCCGCATACCACACATCTGTAATCTCAGTACTTGGGGAGGCTGAGACAGGAGGGTTGCGGGTTTGAGAAGGGCCTCAGCAGTTTGTGAGGCCCTCCATAACTTAGTGGCTCTGTTTCAAAATAAAGAATAAAATAGGGTTAGAGGTCTAGTTCGCGCACAGCCTTGGCTATTTAGTGAGGCCCTTTACAACTCAGTGAGACCCTGTTTCAAAATAAAGAAAAAGTAGGGCTGGGGGTATAGCTTGGGGGTCGAATGCCCCTGGGTTCCCTCCCCAGTTCTGCACAACAACAACAAAAAAGACCAGCCAGGCGTGGTGGCACACGCTTGTAATCCCCAGAACTTGGGAGGCTGAGACAGGAGGATCCCAGGTTTGCCGCCAGCCTCAGCTACTTAGGCCTTCCCAACTTAGACCATGTTTCAAAATAAAGAATAAAAATAGGGCTGGGGTGTTGCCTGGAGGTAGAATGCCCCAGGGTCCCATCCCCGGTAAAACATACACACACGTCAGAGAAAAGGGGGGGAATCAACCGAATAAGTTAGAATAAGCCCAGGGAAAGGGGATCTGACGTTTACCTTTTTTTTTTTAACGCTTTGATGGGTTTTTTGTTTTGTTTTGTGGTACTGGAGATTAAACCCAGGGGCGTTCTACCTCGGGGCCATACACCAGCCTTGTCTTTTTTTTTTTTATTTGAAACAGGGTCTCACTAGATTGAAGAGCCTGGCTACTTGCTGAGGCTGTCTCAAACCTCCTGTGCCATGAAGCCTGGCCTATTTTTTACTTTTTGTTTGCAGTACTAAGGATGGAACCCTGGGGTATTCCACCTCCGAGCTATACCTCCTGCCCTATTTTTTATTCTTTATTTTGAAACAGAGTCTCACTAAGTCGCAGAGAGCCTCACTAAGTAGCTGAGGCTGTCCGCGAACCATGATCCTCCAGTTTCAGCCTCCCGAATGCTTGCTTACTTCTTTCTTTCTTTCTTTCTTTCTTTCTTTCTTTCTTTCTTTCTTTCTTTCTTTCTTTCTTTCTTTCTTTCTTTAGTGGTACTGGGGTTCCTGGAAGCCCTTCTACCTCCGGGCTACACTCCCCGACCTATTTTATATTTTTATTTGGAAACAGGGTCTCCTAAGCCAGCGCGCTGGCTTCGAACCTGCGCGATCCTCCTGTCTCCGCCTCCCAAGCGCGGGGATGACAAGCGTGCGCCACCACGCCCGGCTCCTACTTATTATTTTGAAACAGGGTCTTGCTAAGTTCCGAGGCTGGCCTCCACCTACCGTCCTCCTGTCTCAGCCTCTCAAGTCCTGGTAGTCCTTCTTTCTTTCTTTCAGTGGCGTGTGCCACCAAGCCCGTCACTAGGTTTTCCTTACCGATGGACTTTGCGTTGCTAGAAGCAGCTGCGCATACTTGGCTGCATCTTAACTCCGGCTGTACGGCCGGCCGGGCTCTTGCGCTCCATGTTTGGCCGCGATGACCCTGCCCTCAGGGCCCTGACATTCCCTGTCCCTGTCACCCACTCAGGACTGACCGCATGACAGGTCTTGAAGGGCGGGGAGGGGTCAGGTGGCCTGCTCCAGCTCCCAAGGGCTTCTGGGAGCTCCCACTCACCTTCCCCTCTTACTTCAAGGAGCATAGCAGGTCACCTGACCCTTCCGAGCCTCCGACCAGGAGCATTTCCTCTGCTGTGTAGAACTAGAAGGGAAACCTCTGGGAACTGCTAGTAACTTGCTCTGAAGAGACCTTTCACCCAGACATAGTTGGTAACCTTTTCCTAAGAGCCAGATGGCAGCCCTTTTTTTTTGGGGGGGGGTACTAGGGGTGGAACCCAGAGGCTTTCTACCTCCGGGCTGTACTCCCAGACCTTTCTTTTAAAATATATATATTATTTGGAAACAGGGTCTCGCTAAGTTGCTGAGAGCCTCACTAAGTAGCTGAGGCTGGCTTCGAACCCGTGTGATCCTCCTGTCTCAGCCTCCCAAGCGCAGGGATTACAAGCGTGTGCCACCACGCCCGGCTAATGGCAGCCCTTTTTGATAATGAGTCGGGGGTTTTTTTTGTTTTTTTTGTTTTTGTTTTTGTTTTTAACGGGTCTGGGGATGGAACCCAGGTGCATTTGACCTCTGAGCTACACCCCCTGCCCTGTTGTTTTTTCTTCATTTTGAAACTGGGTCTCACTGAGTTGCAGAGGGCCTCACTAAGTAGTTGAGGCTGTCCGCGAACCGCGATCCTCCAGTCTCAGCCTCCCGAATGCTGGGATTACAAGCGTGCCCACCACACCCGCTCTATTGAGAGTCTGCTGAGATCACTGAACCCCACTGTTGGAGCTGACGGATGGTCCAGGCTGCATTCTAATAAAACTTTATTTACAAAAAAGAGACAGTGAGCCGGGCATGGTGGCACAAGCCTGAAATCCCAGTCCTTGAGAGGCTGACACAGGAGAATTGTAGGTTTGAGGCTAGCCTCAGCAACTTAGCAAGACCCTGTTTCAAAATAAAAAAATAAATCCGGGTATGGTGGCAGACACCCGAAATCCGAGTACTTGGGAGGCTGAGACAAAAGGATCAGGGTTCATATCCAGCCTCAGCTACTTAGTGAGGCCCTCTGCAATTAAGTGAGACCCTGTTTCCAAATAAAGAATGAAACATAGAGCTGGGGGTGTGGCTCGGAGGTAGAATGCCCCTGGGTTCCATCCACAGTACTGCAAAAAATAATATTAGGTTCCGGAGTGTGGCTTGAAGGTAGATGACCCCTTGGTTTAATCTCCAGTCCCATAAAAAAGCCCCGGAGCTGGATTTGGCCGCCACTGTTTACCACCAGCTCTGGTCTCGTTCCTCCTCCTCCTCCTCCTCCTCCTGGTCCCTCCTCCTCCTCCTCCTCCTCCTCCTCCTGGTTCCTCCTCCTCCTCCTCCTCCTCCTCCTCCTCCTCCTCCTCCTGGTTCCTCCTCCTCCTCCTCCTCCTCCTCCTCCTCCTGGTCCCTCCTCCTCCTCCTCCTCCTCCTCCTCCTCCTCCTCCTCCTCCTGGTCCCTCCTCCTCCTGGTCCCTCCTCCTCCTCCTCCTCCTCCTCCTCCTCCTCCTCCTCCTCCTCCTGGTTCCTCCTCCTCCTCCTCCTCCTCCTCCTCCTCCTCCTCCTCCTCCTCCTCCTGGTCCCTCCTCCCCTCCCCCCCACCCCGCCCGGCCTTCTCTCCCCCTCTCCCCCCCCTGCGCGGCCTCCCTCCCCTGCTAGCACGCAGTGCGCTAAAAATACCCTGACTGCTGGCGCAGCACCGAGACCCCGGAGCAGAAGGCCGCTGCCCACGGAGCCCCGGCCAGCACCCGCCCTCTGCTCCTCCGCGGCCCCAGCCCTCCCCCAAACCGCAGCACCCCGGTTCTCCCGCTGCGGTGGGAGGAGGCAGAAGCGGCGCCGGGCCCGGGGACCTCGGAGCTCGGGAGGCGGCGGCGTGCGGCCGCGCAGCTGCTGGGAGGACCTGAACTCCGGGGACCAGAGTGGGCGGGCCCGGGCCCGGTGGGCGGGGCCGCGCCTCAGTGGGAGGAGTCAGCTCCAGAAGCCGCGCGTGCGTGCGCGTGTGCGTGTGCGTGCATGTGTCTGTGTTATCGGGGAGGGAACCTGGGGCCTACCTCTTTAGTTTGTTGAGAGCCTCAGTAAGTCACCAAGCCTGGCCTCGAACCTGCAAACCTCTTTTTTTTTTTCTTTTTGCGGTACTGAGGATAGAACCCAAGGGCATTGTACCTCCGAGCTACACCCCCAGCCCCATTTTTCAGTCTTTTTAATTTCGAAGCAGGGTCTCACTGAGTTGCAAAGGACCTCGCTAAGTAGCTGAGGCTGTCGGTGAACAGCGATCCTCCTGTCTCAGCCTCCCGAATCCTGGGATGACAAGCGTGTCATCCCCGGCTAGACCCCACGCCCGGCTAGACCTCTGTTCTTTATGAAGCACTCCGTCCCCGGTGTTCTGTTATAGCGACAGAAAACAAAACTTAACAATTCTCTATTAATTCTCACTGAGGCCCAGCATGGTGGCACATGCCTTTAATCCCAGTACTTGAGAAGATGAGACAGGAGAATGAGCCAGCCTCAGCAACATAGTGAGATCCTCTTTCAAAATAAGAAGGGCTGGGGGCCGGGCGTGGTGGCGCACGCTTGTAATCCCCGCGCTTGGGAGGCTGAGACAGGAGGATCGCACAGGTTCAAAGCCAGCCTCGGCTACTGAGTGAGGCTCTCAGCAACTTAGTGAGACCCTGTTTCCAAATAAGATATAAAATGGGTCTGGGAGTATAGCCCGGAGGTAGAAAGCCCCTGGGTTCCACCCCCAGTACCGCAAAAATTAAAAATTAAAAAATAAACTAAAAAGGGACAGGGGTGTAGTTTAAGGGTAGGATGCCCCTGGGTTCCATCCTCAATGCCACAAAGATACATGAAATAAAAACTGGACCAGTCCCAGTGGAGGAACAGGAAGAGAACACCTGCCCGACGCCCGAAGCTGCCAAGATCAGGAGCGGGGATGAGCTGGGAGCCGCGCAGCCACGGAGACTCACGCCAGAGGGGCCCTGGGCCCATATGGACGTGGGGGGAAACGGAGGAAAAGTGACTACTGCGTGAGCTTTGGTGAACAGGATGCCTCGACACTGGCTCACGGGTCTTGACACGCGCGCCCCCGTGGAGACGCCAGGGACGGGAGCTGGGGTGCGGTAGGGGGCTCCCTACTCCACCCACTCGAGGATCCTGCCACTCTAGTCTCTGGGTCTGGGACTGTCTGGGACGGAGGTGGAGGAATCGGCTGGAGGTGACTTGCCTTCGATCTGGGTGCTGGGAAATGAAAAGTGGGCACTGGGGGTGTTTCAAAGACACAGAGTCTGCAGGACCAGGCGTCGCTGAGGACGGGGAGGTGGGTGCCGGGGACTCCGGCCTCTGCGCCAGGCTCCTGGCCCCTCACTGAGCTGCGGGTCGGATCAACAGGCCTCAGGGCAGGAGCTCAGCCAGGCTTTGGGCCTTGAGCACGAACCCCAGTGGGCGATCAGCAGGTCGTGTGTGTCTCCTTTTATGAGGCGCCTCTCGGGGTGGTCCCAAGGCAGGCGGCCTATGTCAGGAGGGCTGGAGGCCACAAAGCCGCTGTGTGGCCTCCTAGCACGTCCTCCCCTTTCTGAGCCTTTTCCCCCATCTGTAAAATGGTAATTCTGCTCCACTCCTTGCCCTGCAGAGGGCACCCCATGGGCCATCTCCGCACCTGGCACAGGTGGGCTCTTAATAAATGCCAGGGTGATCTGGGCGGGGTGGCGCACGCTTATCATCCCAATACCTGGGAGGCTGAGACAGGCAGGTCACAGACTCACGGCCAGCCTCAGCAACTTAGTGAGAACCTATAATCCCAGCATTCGGGAGGCTGAGACCAGAGGATTATGGTGCGGAGACAGCCTCAGCTACTTAGTGAGGCCCTCTGCAACTCAGTGAGACCCTGTTTCAAAATAAAGAATAAAAAAATAGGGCAGGGGCTGTAGCTCGGAGGTCGAATGCCTCTGGGTTCCATCCCTAGACCCACCCCCCCACACATACACACAAATGTTCCAAATAAAAAATAAAATAGTGCTGGGGTGTAGCTCAGAGGTAGTCCCAGCTGGGTGATCCCAGCACTTGGCAGGCTGGAGGACAGACAGCCTCACAACACAGGGGGCTGTCAGAACCTGCTGAGACCCTGTTTCTTTTTTCTTTTTCTTTCTTTTTTTTTTTTTTTTTTTTTTTTTTTTTTTTGGTGACACTGGGTATTGAACCCAGAGGCATTCTACCTGTGATCTATACTTCCAGCCTGATTTTATTTATTTGGAAGTAGGGTCTTGCTAGGTTGATGAGAGTCTCACTACTTGCTGTGTCCGTCCTCCAACCGGCCAACCTGCGATTCTCCTGTCTCAGCCTCCCACATGCTGGGATGACAAGTGCGCACCACCAAGAGACCTTCTTTCTTTCTTTCTTTCTTTCTTCCTTCCTTTCTTTCTTTCTTTCTTTTTATTTCTTTTTTTTTTTTTTTTTTTTTTTTGCCGGTCTGGGGATGAAACCCAGGGGCATTCAACCTCCGAGCTATACCCCTGCCCTATTTTTTTATTCATTATTTTGAAACTGGGTCTCACTGAGTTGCAGAGGGCCTCACTAAATAGCTGAGGCTGTCCTCGAACCACGATCCTCCGGTCTCAGACTCCCGAATGCTGGGATTACATGTGTGCGCCACCACGCCCGGCTGAGACCCTGTTTCAAACAAACAAACAACAAAAAAAAAAGGGCTGAGTGCAACTCAGAGATAGAATGCCCCTGGGTTCAATCCCCAGTAACACACACACACACACACACACACACAACTAGGGCTGGGGATGTAGATCAGAGTTCAGAGTTAGAATGTCCCTGGGTTCAATCAAATAAATAATATATACAAAATACGTAAAATAAAATAGCCAGGGGTGGTAGTAGATGCCTGTATTCCCAGTACTGGGCAGACCCAGACAGTAATATCACAGGTTCGAGGCCCTCCTCAGCTACTCAGTGAGGCCTTCAGATACTTGGTGAAACCTATTGCAAAATTAAAAATATATATCTATATGCTATTATATACTCTATATGTAGTGTATATATGTCAAAATTTTAAGATATAGGGCAGATGGTGTAGGCCAGACGTTGATTGTCACTGGGTTCAGTCCCCAGCACCACAAAAAATAAAATAAACATTAGAATAACCTTCCATGGGTCTCCAGTGGACAGAGCTGCGTGTGTCTGTCTCTTTAAATTATGCAAATGAACTGCGGGTGGTAGTGTGTAGAAGGGAGAGAAAAAAGGGCCTGTTCGCTGCTCGGCCAATCAGCGCACCGCGCTGGCGGAGCCGGCCGCCAAAATGGTCCAATCGTGGGCCTCGCAGACTTGGAGCCCGCCCTTGCCTGCGGGCGCTGCCGGGGGCGGGGCTCCCCCCAGGCCACGCCCCGGGGCGGGGCCATCCGCCGCGCCGCAGCCGCGGAGGGAGGGCGGGGCGGGCTCGGGTGTCAGCGACCAGCGAGCCGCAGGTGGCGGCGGGCGCGGGGCTCGGCGGGCTCGGGAGGTGAGTGGGCTCTCTGGGATCGCCTCGGCCGCCCCACGCTCCCTGCAGCCCCGGCCCTGGCGGCCTCGGTGGGCCAGGGAGCGGGGGGGGGCAGCCAGTGGGGGTGGGGGCTGCGCGGTGGGCGCCCCGGGCCTCCCCGCGGTGGCGATGGGGTGCCCTGGTGGAGATGAGGACCCCTCCCCAGCATCCCTGTCTCCGAGCCTTCATCTAGAGCGTGCGGGGAGGGGTGGCTCCGTCGCGAGACCCCTCCCCAAATCCCTTTATTCTAAGCCCGGATCCCGGTCTGGGTTGGGGGTCTGCAAAGGTGCTTTCCTTCCCGCCCGCAAGCCTGGGCAGGCACGGTGGAGAACGCCTCCCTGCGCCGTCTTCACAGCTCTGTCCTACAGACCCCCGGGGGCTGGGCCAGCAGCCGCTCCCCCTTCTCTCCTCTGTGAGCCCCCACTCAGGCCTGGCAGCCGGGAGATGGGGTCCCGGTCCCTTCCTCCAGAATGGCCTGCCTCAGCACCCCGACTCAAAGGTGGGCGGGGGTCTTTCCATGGCACCCTCTGTTGGGATCTCAAGGTTGGAATTCCCTGGAGGACGTCAGGTGGGGTCCCCTGGCAGGGACTGGCTGGCTGGGCCTGGGAAGGCCTGGGGCCTGGACTTGGGGGTCCCTCTCTTGGTGTGTGTGGGGGGGCACCCAGCATCTGTTCCTAGGGATGAAAATAAATCGAGGTAAATTCGGATCTTGCCAGAGGCTGGCTGGGAGCGGTGTGGAGGAGGCTGGGGGTGGGCAGCCCCTCCATCTGCCGGGATCCCTGGAGTCCCCTGGCCCAGATGCACTGGGGACCAGGAGGCAGCCTGCAGTCCACCTGCCTCACGGTGACCTTGGGCGGGGACGGCACCTCACCTAGGCTCGGTTTCCTCTTGAAAACTGAGGCTGGGGGCCCCGGGCCCCACCTCCTGCCTATTCTGAGCCCGCCACCCCTTCCTTTCGCCAATATACCACTCTGTTCTGCTGCAAACGCCAGTGGTTTGGGGGCAAGAGGGCGACGGGGTTTGCAGCCCCCTCAGTGTGCCTGGCTCTGAGCCTCAATTTACTACACTGTCAAATGGGTTGATGTCTAGGATTGCCGGAAGGGATGAGGCCCCGGGCCGGGACTGTCCCAGAGACAGTAAAACACTGTGGTCAGAGCAGGGGCCCGGCCACCCAGCTCACCAGAGATGCTCCCTGGGCACACCCTGACCCAAATACCATCACCCACGCCAGGGGCAAGCCAGTTTCTGGGTGGGGTGGGAGCAGGAGCAAGGTGACAGGCCTATCTGTCCTCTGTCCCGGCCCGGGGTAGGGGCCAGTACAGGGCTGAGAGCCCCCCGACCCTCTCCCCCAGCCATGGGAGGCTCTGCTTCCTGTGTCTGGCCTTGTTCTGCAAAATGGGCTGCTGCCCCCCCCCCCCAGATCAGAGGATCCTGTGGGAGGAGGAGGAGAGCCGTAAACACAGATGTGATTATTAGGATGTTAATTATTATATTGCTGCTTCTTAAATGGGGTCACGACTAACCGGGCAGGGGAGGGAGAGAGGGGAGCTGGCCCGGGCCACGGGCTACGGAGGCTCCTGCGGCCTGGCAAAGCCAGGCTCACAGTTGGCGCTCAATAGGTGCACACCCGACGAAGACACAGGGGGAGGGGCCCGCAGTGGAGAAGGCTGGACAATTCCCTGGGGCCGGCTCCGATGCCCGCAAGGGGACTGAGTCCCTGTGTGTGCTAGGAACCTGGGATGCGTTCCTCAGTTTCCCCGTCGGGGCTCTGGCTGAGGTGAGACATCGCACGTGGGCACCATTGTAGGACTCGAGGCAGACGTGGCCGCGGTCCTGGTGGCGGGGCCAGGAGGGGACGGAGGAGAGGTGGCCGTTGAAGAAGGGAAAGCAGAAGGGGGCCAAGCAGAAGGGAAAAGCCCAAGGCGGCCCTACGGTGCACGAGCCTGGGTCCGGGGGGGACACACAGGGTTGGGTCCTGTCTCAGAGCCCCGCGGGCTCTGAGAGGTCGGGCAGCCCAAGGTCACCCAGCACAAGGTCAGAGGCTGGGGACCTGGCACCGCCCGCCGGTGCCCAGGCCGGTCCTAACCTCTCCGCCGTGACTCTCTTTTTCGTGCTCCTGGGTGGCTGACACATCTGAGCTCCAGGTTTGGGGGGATCGGTGCTAGGGAGGGGGGCTGGGGGCAGGTGGTGTCTGCTGGCAAATGCTGTTTCTCTGGGCGAGTGTCTGTGCACGCCTGGGCTTTGCTCTGGCACCGCGGAGGCCAGGAGCCTTGGGTGCCAGCAACGCCAGCTTCTCGTCTGGAGGAGGTGCAGAAAAGGTGCGGGCGCACAATATTTTGGGGGGGGGCTAGTGGAGAGGGGTTGCCTGGTTGGTTGGTTTTTGGTTTTGGTATCAGGGATTGAACCCAGAGGAGTATTCTACTTCCAACCTATATATCCCCAACTTTTTTATTTTTCAATTTATTATTTATTTATTTATTTCTATTTTTTGTGGTGCTGGGGATTGAACCCAGGGGCATACTACCTCTGAGCTATACACCCCCAGCCCGATTTTTTTTTTTTTTATTCTTTATCTTTTGAAACAGGGTCTCACTAAATTCCTGAGGTTATCACTAAGCTGCAGAGTCTGGCTTCCAAGCCTGTGATCCTGGCCCGTCATGGTGGCGCACGCTTGTAATCCCAGCATCTGGGAGGCCAAGACAGGAGGATCGAGGTTCGAGGACAGCCTCAGCTACTTAGTGAGGCCCTCTGCAAATCAACGAAACTCTGTTTCAAAGTAAAGAATAAAACAAAGGGCTGGGGGTGTAGCTCAGCGGTAGAATGGCCCTGGGTTCCATCCCCAGTAATGAAAGAAAAAAACCCAAAAACTGTGATTCTCCTGCCTCAGCCTCCCAAGTACTGGGATTACAAGTGTGTGCCACCACGCCTGACTTATTTTATTTTTTATTTTGAAACAGGATGTAACTAAATTACTAAGAGTCTTTCTTAACTGCTGAGGCTGCTGTCAACCTGTAATCCTGTCTCACCCTCTTAAGTACTGAGATTCCAAGTTTGTACCCCATGTATGGCTATTCACTTCTCTTTTTTTTGGTGGTACTGGGGTTCCTGGACGCCCTTCTCCCTCCGGGCTACACTCCCAGACCTATTTTTACATTTTTATTTGGAAACGGGGTCTCCTAAGCCAGCGCGCGCGGCTGGCTTCGAACCTGCGCGATCCTCCTGTCTCCGCCTCCCAAGCGCGGGGATGACAAGCGTGCGCCACCACGCCCGGCATAGAAACAGGGTCTTATTAAATTACTCAGGGCCTCTCTAAATTGCAAAGACTGGCTTTGACACTGCCATCTTCCTGTCTCAGCCTCCGAAGTCCTGGATTACAAGTGTGTGCCACCATACCTGGCCACAGACATAATTTTTTTTTTTGCAGTACTGGGGATGGAACTCAGGGGCACTCTACCTCCAAGCTACACCCTCAGCCCTGTGTTTTATTCTTTATTTTGAAACAGGGTCTCACTGAGTTGCAGAGGGCCTCACTAAGTAGCTGAGGCTGTCTGTGAACCGCGATCCTCCTATCTCAGCCTCCCGAGTGCTGGGATTACAAGCGCGCGCCACCACCCCGGCTACATACATAATTTTAAGTTTCTTTTCCATGGAGGAGGTGCCCTCGGGCGGCAAAAGTGCCTGTCTCCTTTCGAGCCTTGATTTCCCCTCTTTGAAGCGGCCATTTTCGGCCTCCCTCTGGGCTGCGGGAAGTGGAATTTGGGCAAGGGTGGGGGCCCGGCGGTGCTAATATTTGCCGGTTGTGGTCACGATTATTATGTGTTCAGTGATCGTAGCCCCAGGCGGGGGCTGCAGGCGCGGGTGCCTCAGTTTACCCACCCAGGGGCCTCCCTGTGGTTAGCGAGGTCCCAGGGGTGCCTGTGAGGGCAGGGAGGTGGCGGTTGGGTGAGGGCGGGCGGGGAGCTTCCTGTCCCCACACACCTCCTGCCCTGGGGCTGGCGGAAGTGGAGGGCCCCAGCTCCCCGCGCCTGCCCTCAGCCGCCCCGCCGGTGAGTGTGGGCCCTGGCCGGCCCTCGGCCCTCGGGGGCCGTGGGGAACAGAAACGGGACCTGCTTGGGCTGGGCTTGGGGGCCCGGCTGCAGGTGTCGCTCCCCGGGCCTGCAGCTGACCCGGCCTGGCCCCCAGGACGGCTCAGCGCGCAGGTTGGGGATGGAGGCCTGGAGGGAGCCCACCTGGAGGTTCTGGAGCCACCGAGGGCTGGGGCAGAGCAGACTTGGTGCCTCCTTTTCCTCGGCTAGGATGGGTGGTGTGGTGTGACCCGCCATGGGCCTTGAAGCCTGGGCCTGTGGGTATGGCCGGGCTCGGGCCGCACGGGGGCCCGCTGGGCGTGTGGCCATGTGGGGCAGGAAGGGACCCCAGTGGTTGAGCCACGGGACAAGAGGGAGCTGAGGGGCTGCAAGGGGCCGGGCCGGGGGCTCCCGTCATCCTCGGGAAGTGCCCATGCACAGGACCCTCCTCCATCTTAGGAGGCTGAGACCAGAGGATCAGGGGTTCAAGGCCAGCCTCAACAACTTGGTGAGGCCCTGTTTCAAGCCAGGCGTGGTGGCGTGTACTTTTAATCCCAGTGCTTGGGAGGCTGAGACAGGAGGATCGCAGATTTGAGGACAACTGCAGCAAGTAGTGAGACTCTCATCAACCCAGTGAGACCCTATTTCAAAATAAAAACAAAAATAGGGCTGGGGTGGTAACGCAGAGGTAGAATACGCCTGGGTTCAGTTTCAAGTGCCACAAAAAAATAGACAATAAAGCTGAGGGTGTAGCTTGGAGGCGGAATGCCCTTGGATTCAATCCTTATCAAAAAAGAAGAAAAAAAAAAAAAAGAATTGTACTTTATACGTAAGCCACCATGGGAGGCTAATGGGAGGCTAGCGGGTCTCCTATCCTCAGTAACGACCAGCTTTAAGAGACCAGAAACTAAGAACTGAAATTTGGGGGCTCTCCTCCCGGGGGTGCTCCCATACCACGCCACGCTCTAGCAGCCCACCTGCCCTGAGCTGGTCCCTCCAGCAGTGCTCCCCACACAGCGATGGGTGCGTTTGCTAAAACAATACCATAGTTATTTGCCTGGTAAACTTCTTTTTTTTTTTTTTTTGGTACTGGGGATGGAACGCAGAGGCGTTCAACCTCCGAGCTCAACCCCTAGCCATATTTTTTTATTCTTTATTTGGAAACTGGTCTCACTGAGTTGCAGAGGGCCTCACTAAGTAGCTGAGGCTGGCCTCGAACCGCGATCCTCGGGTCTCAGCCTCCCTAACGCTGGGATGACAAGCGTGTGCCACCACGCCTGGCCTGCCTGGTGAATTTCTATTTGTGCTTTAAAACTCAAACTGCCATGTCCCCTCGGTTTTTTTTTCTTCAATTCAGTAGGAAAACGAGAGGCATTCTGCCCCCAGCTGCACCCCCAGCCCTATTTAGTTTATTTTGAGGCGAGGTCTTGCTAAGTTGCCCAGGCTGGCGTCAAACTTTATTTATTTTTATTTTTATTTTTTGGTGGTACTGGGAGTGGAACCCAGGGACTTTCTACCTCCGGGCTATACTCCCAGACCCATTTTATATTTTATTTGGAAACAGAGTCTCACTGAGTTGCCGAGAGCCTCACTAAGTAGCCGAGGCTGGCTTTGAACCCGTGCGATCCTCCTGTCTCTGCCTCCCAAGCGCGGGGATTACAAGCGTGCGCCACCACCCCCGGCTTGGCGTCAAACTTTAGATCCTTCTGCCCCAGCCTCCCGAGTCTCCGGGAAGACGGCAGCTGGGACTGCCGGGGCCACGGTGCAGGGCGGCAGGTCTCCACGGCCCGGTTTGCCCAGGCTCCGTCCTCCATGAGTCCGATCTGACCACACAGGCCAGGGGGAGGCGCTGTGACTCCCACAGTAATAGGTGAGGGGCAGCCATCCTGCGGGTCCTGGTCAGCTCTGCCCCGGGGGGACCCAGCGTGCCCCCTCCCCGGCCACTGCCCCGTCCCCGCGCCCGGTGCCTCCGGGCTCCCAGCTGCTGCCTGCGGGGCCATGAATTATAGATGGGGCTGCGCGCTCCAGTAACAACAGCTCAGAGAACGCGCCAAGGACGCGGCCGCTCCTCCCGGCCCAGCCCGCCTGTGCAGAGACCGGGGCGCCCCGGCCAGCCCCCTCTGGACATTCCCTTTTGCTTTGCAGATGGGGAAGCTGAGGCACAGGGCTGGACAGTGACGGGGACACCAGGTGAACGAGGCTGCCAAGGGCAGGGCCGGGTCTCTGGGGGCCACGGTGCCAGCTGGTCGCTCTCTGTGGCAGGAGGGACCGGAACCGAAGTGCTCAGAAGCGCCAGGGACCTTCCGGGCACTTGAGGGGCAGCCAGGCGCCCCAGGGCTGCAGCTCGGCTCACCAGATCCCTCTCCTGCAGGAGCTGGCCAGTGCAGAGCTGAGCGCCCAGACCTGGGCTCCGCCGCCGGGCTCGGTGCACACCACGTTGCTGTGTGACCTTGGCAAGTGGCTTCCCCTCTTCAGAGGGCACTCAATTTCCCCATCTCTGAAAGGGCCTTGAGCTCTTCTGCCTAGACTGGGCTTTTCCAGTACCTTGCCCACCCTTGCCATGAACTCCTACACATGCTTAAAGACCCCACCTTCCATGTCCCCTTCAGTTTAAGCCCTGTCCCTCTGTCTAGTCCAGCCCCGATCCCATGAGATGGGCACTGGGTCCAGCTGTGTTTCCCTAGACCAGGGGCTACATGAGGACAGGCAGGACAGCTCAGGCCCCGGCATGCTCCCGGCCACGGTGCATCCCCCTCCCCTCTCCCCACCCTCCACAGCGCGGTTGGAATTTCCCCTCTCCAGGGCCACGCTGCTTATAACTCTGACTCAAACCTGCATCTCTCTTCAGGCAGATCCTGGACGGGGCCTGCAGGGGTTTCCGCAGAGGACATCAGAATGTCGTACTTTGGAGAACATTTTTGGGTGAGACATCTTGGAGGGGGAAGGGCTTTGATGGAGATGGAGGGACTGGCCTCTGTGGACAGCGCCCCCACAGGTGGCTGGAGGGGCTTGGCGTTAAAGTGGGAATGGCAGGTCGGGTTAGAATCTATGGCCAGCGGCCTTGGGGCTTGGGCGACTCACTGAGGCCAGAAGGAGAGACTCCTGAAAACTAAACTGTCCTGCAGGGTGTGGTGGTGCGCACCTGTAACCCCAGTATTTGGGAGGCTGAGACAGGAGGATCGCAGGTTCGAAGCCAGCCTCAGCAACTTAGGGAGACCCTGTTTCAAAAATTTTAAAAAAGAGCCTGGCGCGGTGGCGCACGCTTGTCATCCCCGTGCTTGGGAGGCGGAGACAGGAGGATGCCCTGGTTCGGAGCCAGCCGCGCTGGCGTAAGAGACCCTGTTTCAAAAATATAAAATAGGTCTGGGAGTGTAGCCCGGAGGTAGAAGGGCTTCCAGGAACCCCAGTACCACCCAAAAAAAAAAAAAAAGAAAGAAAGAAAAAAGAAAGAAAGAAAAGGCTGAGAGTGTAGCTCAGAGGTAGAATGCCCCTGGGTTCCAGCAACACGCACACACACGCGCGCACACGCACACACACATGCACACACACACACAGACACACACACACACGCACACTCCTCTGGACTCAAACCTGGGGCCAGGCTGAGCTTCCAGGATCCAGGCCATTGCAGCTAGGGGATTCCCGTCCCGGAGATTTTTGGCGTTTTCCTGGCTTGACCCCTCAACGCCCCGGTTCTTCACCATCCTGGCTGGGCCTCCTGCTGCCTGGGGGCCAGGAGAGCCAGACCCCACTCACTCACTCATTCATTCATTCATTCATTCATTCATCCCCTGTCTTGCTGCAACCACGACCTCCTGCCCAGCTGTGCAGAGAGGCGGGCGGGAGCCTCTGCTCCAGCCGGGGAGGAGCCCAGACCCGGCACCGTTGGCCAGACACCCCGATCTTAGGCTAAGGGCCGAGCCAGACGCAGGCTGCGCTTGCCTGGTTGAAGCTGGATCCCCAGGTGTGGGTTTAGAGCCCCAGCTGTGGGGGTCCCCCGCAGAGCCAACTGCCCAGGAACAGGTGGCGCTGGGTGGGGAGGCCGCCCGGGCCTCCTCCTGCAGGGCCAGGCTGGTGGGGCCAGAGAGGAGGGGGAACAGGAGAGCCCAGGAGCAGGGGGAGCACCCGGCCAGAAAGCCCCTTCCTTACCAGCCGCAGAGGAAGCCCAGCCCGTTGCCAGGCAACCACTGCCCCTGGCAACAAGCTGTCCTGCCCTGCTCCTTCCCCAGCTGGGACTCTTCTTGCAGGCACTGGCTCCCTTAAAGGGGCCGCACCCCCTTGCCACATCCGGGGGTCCGACCTCCGCCCTCTCCCCAGGGGTCAGCCTCCCCGCCTCGTCTGCCTTGGAATGGCTGTGTGACCCCGGTGAGGGGCTCTCCCTCTCTGAGCCCCTGTTAGGACCTCCATGTGAGCCTCAGACATCACCCGCATTTTGGAACCCTGACATTTACATTTATTTTAAACATCTTTTAATGGTACGGGGCACCTACGTTTAAGTTCTTTTTAATTGCAAGAGGTGCGCCAGCTCTTTGCAGAAAATTCAGATGAGAGGAGAGAAAATAGAAACCACCCCCCAGCCCTCCCACCCGCCCGAGGCAAGCGCTGAGGGCGCTGAGCCCCGGATGTGAATCCTGCTCAGGGGGAGCCCTTGGCCAGGCGACCTGGCCTGAGCCTCAGTTTCCCCATCTGGGAAGGGGGATGTAATGTTCATTCTTCCTGGCTCTCAGGGAGGCCCTAGGATATCTTTTCATGACCAAAGTATCTAGAAACGTTTCTTCTTTCCTTTTGTTTTTTATTTTGGGTACTGGCAAACCCAGGGGCCTTCTACCCCTAGCCCTTTTTATTTTTTAATTTTGAAGCAGGGTCTCACTAAATTACTAAGATTCTTGCTAAGTTACTGAGGCTGGTCTCGAGTCTGTGCTCCTCCTGTCTCAGCCTCCCCAGGACAGTATTATAGGTGTGTGCCAGCCACACACTTGGCTGGAATGTTCTTTTCTTTTTTTCTTTTTTCTTTTCTTTTCTTTCCTTTTTTTTTTTTTTTTTTTTTTTTTTTTTTTGCACAGGTCTGGGGATGGAACCCAGGGACATTTGACCTCTGAGCTATACCCCCTGACCTATTTTTTACTCTTTGTTTGTTTGGTTTTTTTGGTGGTACTGGGGTTCCTGGAAGCCCTTCTACCTCCGGGCTACACTCCCAGACCTATTTTTTTTTATTTGGAAACAGGGTCTCGTAAGCCAGCAAGGCTGGCTCCGAACCAGTGCGATCCTCCTGTCTCCGCCTCCCAAGCGCGGGGATTACAAGCTTGCGCGCCACCACGCCCGGCTTTTATTCTTTATTTTGAAACCGGGTCTCACTGAGTTGCAGAGGGCCTCACTAAAGTAGCTGAGGCTGGCCGCAAACCTCCCGTCTCAGCCTCCCAAATGCTGGGATTACAAGCGTGCGCCACCACGCCCGGCTTTATTTTGATTTCGAAACAGGGTCTGGCTAGGTTGATGAGAGTCATACTACTTGCTGAGGCTGTCCTTGAACCTGCGATCCTCCTGTCTCAGCCTCTCCAGTAGTGGGATCACAGGTGTGCAGCACCTCGCCCGGCTCCTTTAATCAGTTTTGAACGCTGGAGACCGCGGACCTGGCTGGTCTTCGCTGGGTGGCGCTGGGCCCTGGATGGTCCACAGGAGAATGCCATCGGGGTGATCAGGACAGACCGGGACGCCCCAGTCCTGCTGAGCCAGGCCGGGGCAAGAGGCACCGAAGGCCCTGGGGAGCCATGGGGGAGTGGGAGGCAGAGAGGGGCGCAGCCACGTTCTGTTAGAAAGCTCCTCTTCCAGCCGGCCCTGGGGCAGCACAGGAGCCCAGGGGCCCCAGACAACCCCTCCGAGGACCCTGCCACCAGCCCCTCCGAGGACGGCAGACGCTGCTGGGGTGCTGCCAGGTCCGGGAGCCGGGCCAGGGGTTGGCTCTGAGTCAGCCCCAGATGCTGGCTAGGGTGGCGGTGCCTGGAGCAGCGTCACCCAGGGACCCGGGCGGGGTCCTGGGGGCCCTGCTGGGCTCTTTGCAGGACCCTCACCATGACCCCGGGGGCTCCTGTGCTCAGGCTGCACCAGCCCCCTCTCACTAAGACCCCGGGGGGCTGGGTGCCACCATCACCACTGGCCCGGAGGGGGAAGGCAGTTTCAAGCCAAGGCCACCGATGATTCTAGAGTGAGGGGGGCCTTCTGGGAGACTCGGCTGCAGCGTCTCCGTGTGTGCGGCCACAGGCAGGGGCTTCTGGCTGCTCTGACCTTCAGGCCTCCGGGGCGGCTGGCGGTCAGGGCAGTAGGTTGCGGGAGTGTGCGGGAGCCTAGCTGCACCCCTCAGCCACCCCGGGGCCAACGCCGGTGACGTCAGCGCTTCCTGTCGGGAATTAAACTCATCCAGGCGTCTGCGGGGCGGCGGGTGGTCAGCGTGTGCGTGAGGCCCTGGACTCTCGGCCCCGCATCGCAGGGGAAGAAGGGAAGGCGTTGGAAGAAAGAGGTCTTGTGGGAGAAACCAGCCAGCACTGGGGTAGTGGCTCGGCTCTCTCCAGCGCGAGTAAGAAACAGCACAATAACATTTGTTTATTTTTCAACATACTAAAAACTTGTGTTTTCTGAGCTTCAACCTGTGCTGGGCTTTGCTAAATCCTAGGAAGAATCCAGACCTGGACCCTGCTCTGAGGTCTTAGAGTTCCCTTGTTGAAAAGAACAGAAAATAGCTGGCGTGGTGGCGCACACCCGTCATCCCAGTACTTGGGAGGCTGAGACAGAAGGATGGCGGGTTCGAGGCCAGCCTCAGCTACTTGGGAAGGCCCTCAGCCACTTAGATGCTGTTTCGGAATAAAAAATGAAGGTCTGGAGTATAGCTCCAAGGAAGAATGCCCCAGGTTCAGTCCCCAGTGCCCCCCCCCAAGAACAGAAAACACAACTACAGTGACTTAACGTGGAATCAAAATCCACGTTAAGTCACGTTAAATCCAGTTTCCAAAATCGAGCAGTTGTAGGGTGAGTTGTTTTCAGGGCTCGTTAGATCCAGCAACTCCACTGAGCACGTGAATTATTTAGACTCGGACTCAACATCCCTCCAAGGTTGGCGGTTTCACTTGGCATCTAGTACGGCCTGTCGCCACACATACCCTCCTTTCTGAAAAGGCGAAAAAACAAGGGAAGGGGCTGATGGAGACAGAGAGAGAGAGAAAGAGAGGGAGGGAGCGCAAAAGAAATTGTTTTCAACTCTGGGACAAAAATCCCAGGCGTCTCTATGATTGGAGCAACTTTCAGGTCCAGGAGCCAATCTCCGTGGCCAAGGGGAAATGCCACTTGCCGATTGGCTGAGGCCTGAACCAATCCCTGCAGCCAAGGGATGGGCTGGCTTTCTGCTGGGTAGCTCCTCTGCCTGACCTCGTTGCTAGGCAACATTGAAACCCTCTTTTGTCCCTTCTGGATCCGCAGGGTGAGAAGAACCACGGCTTTGAGGTCCTGTACCACAGTGTGAAGCAGGGGCCCACCTCCACCAAGGAGCTGGCCGACTTCATCCGGGAGAGGTAGGCCAGGCCCCGCCCACCAAAGGCCCCGCCCACAGCCCTCGTGGCCCCGCCCACCGCCCGGGGCGGCGCGCATCCTTGCCGGGAACTCCAGAGGCCCAGCCGCCTGGGCTCCCCGGTGCCGCTTCTGACCCGGCCCAGCGCGTCCCCTGGCAGAACCGAGGTTTTGTTAGGAGCGAGATGTGAGTAGGTACGAGGCGGGCACTTAGCAGTGTCTGTTCAGAGAGGAAAAGAAAAACAGCTTTTCTTCTGCAGTATAATGAGACCAACCATATAAAGAATTTACCACGGTGCTATGTTATAGTATTGTTATAACATGTGCAAAAAATTTTTTTCCCAAGTTGGTTGTGGTGATGAACCCCTGTAATCCCAGCAACTCCAGAGGCTGAGGCAGGAGGATGGCAAGTTCGAGGCTAGCCCAGGCAATTTAGGCCCTGTCTCGAAATAAAAAATAAAGCGGGGTACGGTGGCACAGGCCTGTAATCTCAGTACTTGGGAGGCTGAGACTGGAGGATTGCGGGTTCATGGCTGGCCTCTGCAAATTAGACTCTTGCAACTTACTGAGACCGTGTTTCTAAAAATAAAATGAGCCGGCGTGGTGGTGTACGCTTGTCATCCCCGCCTTGGGAGGCTGAGACAGGAGGATCTGGCAGGTTCGAAGCCAGCCTCGGCTACTGAGTGAGGCTCTCAGCAACTCAGTGAGACCCTGTTTCCAAAAATAGGTCTGGGAGTATAGTCCAGAGGTAGAAAGCCTCTGGGTTCCACCCCCAGTACCACACAAAAATAAATAAATAAAATAATAAAAATAAAAATAAAATGAGGAGCCGGGCGTGGTGGCGCACGCTTGTAATCCCCGCGCTTGGGAGGCTGAGACAGGAGGATCGGGCAGGTTAGAAGCCAGCCTCAGCTACTGAGTGAGGCTCTCAGCAACTTAGTGAGACCCTGTTTCTAAATATAAAATGAAATCAGTCTGGTGGTATAGCTTGGAGGTATAATGTCCCTGGGTTCAATCCCCAGTAACACAATAAAATAATAAATACTAAAACCAGGCACAGTGGTGCATATCTCTCCTTCCACTACATGGAAGGCTGAGACAGAAGGATTCCTAGTTTAAGGCCAGCCTCAGCAATTTAGCAAGACCCTGTTTCAAAAATAAAAAATAGCCGGGCGTGGTGGTGCACGCTCGTAACCCCCGCGCTTGGGAGGCGGAGACAGGAGGATTGTGCCAGCCACGCTGGCTTAAGAGACCCTGTTTCCAAAAATAAAATAAGTCTGGGAGTGTAGCCCGGAGGGATACGGGCTTCCAGAAACCCCAGTACCACCAAAAAATAAAAAAATATATATAAAAAATAAAAAGGTCTAGGGGTGTAGCTCATATGTATGACCCCCCTTGGCTCAACCCTAGTACCAAAATAATAAATAATAATAATAATAATAATAATAATAATAATAAAGGTGCTGAGGGGTAGTGTAATGGTAGAGCACCCCTGGGTTCATCCCCAGTCCTACCAAAAAGAAAAAAATCTCTGCTACAGGTGCTGCTGCTGTTGGTAAAGCGGTACTCAGCAGGCAGCAGGCAGGGGCCCGCCATCATGAATTTCCAAAACGCTCCACTGGGAGCCACTGCGTAGCTATTTGGGTGGGAAAACAGGCAGGGCACGTGCCCCCCCAGGGAGCCCAGGAGCCCCCATCTTCTCCCTGTCCTCCCCAGGGCCACCATAGAGGAGACGTACTCGAAGGCCATGGCGAAGCTTTCCAAGCTGGCCAGCAACGGCACGCCCGTGGGGTGAGTGGGGGCTGGGGCGCCGGGCCGGGGGGGGGGGGGGGGGGCGCCTGCCCCCGGCAGCGTGCAGAGCCGAGTGTTGTCGAGGGATGTGCTTCGATCATTCCACAGATACACGCTGAGCACCTTCCAGGTGCCACGCTAGCAGCACCCAGTGGGGCTTGGGTGCCATAAACAAAGGACGGACGTGCTGGGAAGGAATGGAAGGGGGCCAGGGCTGGGAGTGAGGACACCCAGGCAGGGGCTCAGCCAGGGCAAAGGCCCTGGGGCAGGGCTATGCTTACCCCATTCAAAGCGGGTGGGCCAGGGTCTGGGTGCAGCCACGGCAGCGCTGGGGAAGCCGCTGGGGCCGGGTCACAGGACTGTCAGGTGAAGACCTGTGATATGGTCCCATGGCACTTGCAAAGTCCCCGTGGCCACTCTAGGGCCAAAGTCCCACAAAGACGAGTGGGGTCATGGGGGAGAGAAACGGGAGGAGGGCTCCGCTGCACAGATGTACTTGCCTAAATTGAGACTTTAAGCCGGGCGTGGTGGCGCACGCTGGTCATCCCAGCATTCGGGAGGCTGAGACCGGAGGATCGCGGCTCGTGGACAGCCTCAGCTACCTAGTGAGGCCCTCTGCAACTCAGTGAGACCCGGTTCCAAAATAAAGAATAAAAAATAGGGCAGGGGGTGTAGCTCGGAGGTAAAATGCCCCTGGGTTCCATCCCCAGACCCGCAAAAATAAATAAATAAATAAATAAATAAAATAATAGTCTAAATTGGGACCCTACCACTTGTGACGTTCAGGCGGGGCCTGGAGCCCACGGCAACTCTGAGTGTTCCAGGGAGGATTCCCAGGGCCTCGGGGCCAGTTTATTTATTTACTTTTTTTCTTTTCTTTTTTTTTTTTTTTTTGTGGGTCTGGGGATGGAACCCAGGGCCATTCTACCTCTGAGCTACACTCCCTGCCCTATTTTATTCTTTATTTGGAACCCGGGTCTCACTAAGTTGCGGAGGGCCTCGCTAAGTAGCTGAGGCCGGCCGCCACCTTGCCATCCTCCTGTCTCAGCCTCCCAAGCACTGGGATTACGCGCCTGTGCCACCACGCCCCGCGCAAAATACTTTTAAATATTAATCAATTAGCTAAGCGCGATGAAGCCTATCTGTAATCCCAATACTTGGGGAGGCTGAGACAGGAGGATCACAGATTCAAGGACTGCCGCAGCAACTTAGCGAGGCCCTCAGCGACTTAGACTCGGTTTCTAAGCACAAAATAAAATACGGCTGGGGAATGTGGCTCAGAGGTAGCCCGCCCGGGGTTGGTTAAGATGGGTCAGTGCTCAGCAGGGACCTTACCAGCTCGGGGCTGGGCTGCTGCCCCCGCTGCCCCGCTGACCCCAGGACCTTCGCCCCGCTCTGGGAGGTCTTCCGCGTGTCCTCCGACAAGCTGGCGCTCTGCCACCTGGAGCTGACGCGGAAGCTGCAGGACCTCATCAAGGAGGTGCTGCGCTACGGGGAGGAGCAGCTGAAGACGCACAAGAAGGTGGGGGCCGGGGGGGCCCCGACCCCGGGCCTTCGCGGCCCTCCAGCCCCCGGGACCTGCGGGGTGGGTGGGGGCGGCTGGGGGGCGGCTCGGGCTCTCGGCCACGCCCTTCTCGCACCCACAGTGCAAGGAGGAAGCGCTGGGCACCCTGGACGCCGTGCAGGTGCTGGCGGGGGTCAGCCAGCTGCTGCCCAAGTCTCGCGAGAACTACTTGAGCCGCTGCATGGACCAGGAGCGGTTGCGCAGGGAAAGTACCAGCCAGAAAGAGATGGACAAGGTCCGTGGGTTCCCGGGCGCCCCAGGACCCCACCTCCCAGGTGATGGGGCCGGGCTGGGCAGCGCCCTGGGGGGGTCTCCATCCCAGAGCCGCCCCCTCCCTGTGCCTCCTAGGCAGAAACCAAAACCAAGAAAGCTGCCGAGAGCCTGCGGCGCTCGGTGGAGAAGTACAACTCGGCCCGAGCCGACTTCGAGCAGAAGATGCTGGACTCGGCCCTGGTAGGAACCCAGAGGCCCCTGGGGCTCTGAGAGCCAGGCCTGCGCCGCCGGGGGGGCCACAGACCCCAGGACTTCCGAAGCCCCCGCCCCTGGATCCTTAGGGCCATAGGCTTAAAGCCTGCTATTACTGTTGTTGACTAGTATGGCAGAAGCCAAAGTGTTTTGTGACTCAGTTTCCCCATCTGGAACGCGGAGATGCTCTTAGCGCCGGCCCCTCAGTCACCCTGGGATGTTTTCACACTGGTACAGTGTAGAGAAACCACTCCATGAGCTTTCTTTTTGGGGTCTGGGGGTTGAACCCAGGGGCATTCTGCCTCCGAGCCAGACCCCAGCTCGTTTTTCTTTTTTCTTTTCTTTTTTATTTATTTTTTATTTTCGGTGGTACTGGGAATGGAACCCAGGGGCCTTCTACCTCCGAGCTACACTCCCAGACCTAGTTTATATTTTATTTGGAAACAGGGTCTCTTAAACCAGCTGAGGCTGGCTTCGAACCTGCGCGATCCTCCTGTCTCAGCCTCCCCAGCGCAGGATTACAAGCGCGTGCGCCACCACGCCCGGCTTCGTTTTTCTTTTTTAAACGGGGGTCTTACTAAGTTGCTGGGGCTGGCCTCCAATCTGTGATCTTCCTGTCTCAGCCTCCCGAGTCCTGGAATTACAGGTGTGCGCCACTGTGTGCAGCTTAGCTATTTATTACATTGATGAGGTTTTTGAAACAAGTTAGAGTTTAGCCAAGCATCTCCGGCTGTTTCTTGGTGTCTGGAAGGCTCGAGTTCGTGAGCAGCCTCTGTCCCTCACCATCTTTGAGACTTCTTGCTAAGCTCCGCGCCTTGTCTGGGTCTCTGTCCACCCACATGGACAAAAAGCAGATTTTGGTCCCAGGGTTAGGAATCATATTTTTTTTTTCGAGTTGCAAGTGATTTATTTAAACCTGCAAAATTAATGGGCTCAGCAAACTTACAAGTTATTTTAGGGGGGCGGTGTTTCAGCATGGCTGGATCCAGGTGTTCAGATGGTGTTGGCGGGAAGTTGTCTCTCTCTGCTCCTCAGATCTGCCTTCTTCCCTGGGGACTTCATCCCCGGGTGGACCCCAGACAGGCCTCTGCATGCCGGGGTGGGTAGGGGGCACAGCAGAGAGCCAACGGCCCTCATTTACATCTTGCCATCTCATTGGGCCAGAGTGCCAGCAAAAGTCCTAGGACAGACTCTCATTGGCTCTTGTCCAAATCCATCACTGAGGAGGGGGGATCTGGAGTGCTTTGATTGTCCAGGCTGGGTCACATGGCCTGCTGGTGGCCTTGGGCTTCCATTTGCCCCTCCCTGCCCGCCTCAGCGCTTCCAAGCCATGGAGGAGACGCACCTGCGCCACATGAAGGCGCTCTTGGGCTCCTACGCGCACTCGGTGGAGGACACGCACGTGCAGATCGGGCAGGTGAGGCGGGGCGGGGAGGCCGGCGGGGGAGGCCGGCGGGGGAGGCCGGGAGGCCGTGCGCTCAGCAGCCGCCCGCCCCTAGGTGCACGAGGAGTTTAAGCAGAACATCGAGAACGTGAGCGTGGAGATGCTGCTCAGGAAGTTCGCAGAGAGCAAGGGCACGGGCCGCGAGAAGCCAGGTGCGCCCGCGGCTTGGCAGGGAAATGGGCCGATGGCCGCTCCGGCTCCTGCTCACGTCGGGAAAGGATTCGGTGCCGGCTCTTACGTAAACGTTTAGGACCGAGCCCCAGCGGGGTCCTGGAAGCCAGCGCGGCTGTGGGGACCCCCAGGGGTCCAGGGAGCCACTGAGGGTTGTTGCAAATGCCCACCGTGCCGGCCTCGGGGGTGGGAGGGGAGGGGCGTGGAGTCAGGTGTGGGTGTGGTCCTTTCCTCATCGCCTGTGTGACCCCCTCTCCTGAACTGCACCGGGGCTGGCTGGCGCTGGGGCCGGCCGGGCGGCTGGCTTTTACCCTGCTCAGCTCAGGTCTCGGCCTCGGCGAGGCCGGGCCTCCTCACCTGGGCCTCTGTCTCTTCTCCTCGTCTCAGGACCTCTGGACTTCGAGGCGTACAGCGCAGCCGCCCTGCAGGAAGGCAAGTACGTCTGGGCCGGGTGCCCAGGCTGGACCGTGGGGTGGGGGCGAGCCCACACAAGGGGGCGCGCCTCCTGGGGCTCAGCTGCCTTCCTTTGCCCTCAGCCATGAAGCGCTTGCGGGGAGCCAAGGTCTTCCGCCTTCCGGGACTAAGCCGGCGGGAGCGGGAGCCTCCGGCCGCTGTGTGAGCTCGCACCCGCCCGCCCGCCCCTCAGGTGGCCTCAGGCATCCCCTCCTGAGTGCCCCACACGGACGGACCCGGATTCCCTACCCCCGGGCTAGGGCAGGATCTTCTCATTCTTGGTGGTACCCACGCTTAGCTGGGATCCTGCCCTTTTACCGCTTCCTGGCTCAGGGTAGCCAAGGTTACTCCGCCCAGGCCGGCCCAGGATCCCTCCCTTGGCCAAGGCCACCCCCCATCTCCTCCATATTCAGGCTGCCCCTCAAGTCTAGTCCCTCAAAGCTGTTTTGAAGAAACAAATAAAAGTGCCATTTAGCCAAGTCCAGATCCCTCCCCATCCCCGAGTGCCCAGGGCCCCGCTTCCTCCAGGTCCAGCTCAGAACACTCTCGCAGCCTCCCCCAGCTCCAGGCCAGTCTGCGTGTGGGGAGGGGCTTCCGGTGGGATGGGGAAGCCCCATAAACATCTCTTCCTCCCCCCGCAGGGATTTCCTGGAACCGGGCACAGGGGTGAGTGCCAGGGGAGGGCAGCCGGCGGCAGATGGGGGGATTCGAGCCGCGGAGCCCAGCTTGGGGGCTGGGCCCAGAGTCTGCCACCCCTGGGTTTTCCCAAAGACCCTGGTGGGCCACGCGGGAGGGACCAGCGTCCCCACCGGGCTTCCGCCTGCCCCTGGACTTGCCCACTCCCCTGGGGACATAGCTTTGGGCTTGATTCGGGACCTAGCGGCAGGTGCACGCGCGCATGCGTAGTGGAGTTTGGCAGGGAGGAGCTGACCCTCCACTCCCCGCCCCCAGGTGTGTCCAGAGGTGGATGAAGAAGGTTTCACTGTCCGGCCTGATGTGACCCAGAACAATATCCTTCTGATGCCCCCTGGGGATAGTTGTGGCCACAGCAGAAGGAAAGATCTGTCCATAAATACCGCCGTCCACCCTTAGCTCTGCTCTTCTGCGCCCATCCTAGAGATAGCCCCTCCCTTGTTGCTGAAGGAGACACAGATGCAGAAACCTGCCCTGGGGCGCCGGGGCCCGAGAGAGCGGGTTGCACTGCTCTGGAGGGACAGCCAGAGGGCTTCTGGAGGAAGGGGCATGAGGGTTTGGGTTTTGCAGCTCAGTAGGAGTTGGGGTGGTCAGCCCAGCAAGGGTGATGGCAGGCCTGCGCACGGAGGGCCGCGGTTGGCTCCGCAGCCCGGGCAGGGTCGGCTTGGCTCCTTGACTGCGGCCTACGCACAGCCGAGCCCTCCCGCTTCTCCTCCAGCGACTCGGACTTTGACGACGAGGAGCCCCGCAAATTCTACGTGCACATCAAGCCCGCGCCCGCGCCCGCCCGGGGCCCCCCCTGCAGCTCTGAGGCCGCAGCGGCGCAGCTGCGGGCCACCGCGGGCAGCCTCATCCTGCCCCCTGGACCAGGGGTGAGGGGCGGGAGGGCGCAGGGCAGGGGGCGGGGCTGCTGCAGGCGCCGTGCCTGATGGCCGTGTATTGTCCACAGGGCACCATGAAACGCCATTCTTCACGTGAGCCGGCTTCTGTCTTCGTTTGGGGAGGAGCCCGTGGCGGGAAAGCTGGACTGGGCTGGGCGGCGTGTGGACTCAGACCCGTTACCCCCGACCTGGGGCGAGCTGCTTCACCGCCCTGACCCCAGTCTCTGTTTCTGTAAAATAGGGTCATTAGGAAATTTGCTTTTGTCATACTGGGGATGAAACCCAGGGGCATTCTACCTCCAAGCTACACCCCAGCCCTGCTTTTATTTTGAAACAGGGTCTCTGTTTGGTTAGCTTGATGGAGTCTCACTGCTTGCTGAGGCTGTCCTCGAACCTGTGAACCTCCCGTCTCAGCCTCCTGAGTCTTGGGATTACCACCTGCACCACGTGCTGGGCATGATTAGGCCGATTAAACAGGAGCGGGGGTCGGGGACGAGCCCAAACCTGGACACAGGCGGGCGGGGGTCCAGACCCCGCAGCCTGGGTGTGCAGGGCAGGACCCCGGAGGTGGGGGACAGAAGGCTCAGGAGGCCTGTCTCCACAGGGGACGCCGCTGGAAAGCCACAGAGGCCCCGGTCAGCCCCAAGGACCAGCAGGTGGGCCCCACAGGCAGCCCTCCCGTGCCTCCGCCGGGGCTTTCTGGTTCACTGGGCCCTGTTTACCCCCGCCAGGCTTGGGGGGCACATACGACCCAAGGAGGCCCCCTCCCCAGGCCGCATTCCAGCCGTGCGCTTTAAGGCCAGCAAGTGAGCGGGTGACCGATGCAGACAGGAAGGGGGCTCCCTGCGGGGTGAGGCGAGCTGGGCCCCAAGAGGAGGAGGGGTGGCCCCAGCAGAAACACGGGGGCCGGGCAGTCCTGCCTGCAGAGGCCCTGCGGTGGGGCAAGGCCCGGAAGGCAGAGCCCGCCCCTCTTGCCTCCCGGTCCCCAGCTGTGCGGAGAGGCTGCCCTGGGACGAGCAGGGGGCTAGAAACCTCTTTGGGCCGCCCCTGGAGTCAGCCTTCGACCAAGAAGACTTCACTGGTGAGTGGGCGTGGCCAACTGGTGAGTGGGCGTGGCCAGGCCGGAGGGAGGGTGGAGCCACGGGCCGGTGGCACGTGAGTGGGCGGGGACATAGCCTGTGGGGGCCTTTACTAGAGTGGGCGTGGCCATAGAGGGTAGGGCTTTGCTAGAGTGGGAGGAGTCAGGGGCGGTGTTTGCTAGTGGGCGGGGCCATGGTGTATGTGGGCGGGGCTGTGGGTAGAGGCCTTCTCTACAGTGAGTGGTGATAGTGGCCAATGGGTGGGGCATTAGTGGAGAGAGAACCAGGAATGGGGGCGCCTTTTCTCGCATGGGTGTGGCCTGCAGTCATGGGCGGGACTTGGGGGGGCGGGTCCTGAGCTGACATCCTGGCCTTTCCTTAGGCTCCAGCAGCCTGGGTTTTACCTCCAGCCCCTCCCCTTTCTCCTCCTCGTCGCCTGAGAATGTGGAGGACTCTGGACTGGACTCTCCATCCCATGCGGCAACCGGCCCCTCCCCAGATTCCTGGGTGCCCCGCCCGGGCACCCCGCAGAGCCCTCCCACCTGTAGGGCGCAGCCCCCTGACTCAAGGGGGACTCGGGCCCCTCCACCCCCGGACTCGCCACAGCCCCTGGCGCCATCCCCAGGCCCCTGGGTTCTGGAGGCTGGCGAAGGTGAGGCCGGGGAGGGGGCGGGGATGGAGCTGTGGGTGGGGGCCGCCCTGGGGAGGGGACCTCTGAGGCCAGGCTTGACCGGTGAGGACGGCAGAACCAGGGCCGGTGCGTGGTCAGATGGGGACGGGGCTGCCCGAGGCGGCAGGAGAGCGGGCAGGGCTGAGCTGTGGGGTACCCGGAAGAGGGGCCCCGGGTCAGAGGGACGGGTTGACCAGCGCCATCCCCAGCACAGCACCTTTCCCGGAAAAGATCCCCGGATGAGCGAGTTCAAGGCCGAGCTCAAGGAAGTAGAGGTCCCAGATGTGCCCTCCTGGTCTGTTCCGTGGCACGGGCGCCTCCTCACCTCTCAGAGGATGGGGTGGCGCCTTCCTTCTGAGCCACCAGACTTGCTTGCATACCCGCAGTGACAGTTCTCCCCTGTCCACCCGCCACACTGGCGTTGGAGGCCCCAGAGGCCGGGCGTAGCTCAGCACCGTCTTCTCTGCACCCACTCCCCAGACCCCGTGTCCACCCCTGCCGACCTCGCAGCCAGGGAGGGGCTGGCCGCCCCACCCCGCAGGCCCCGCTCCAGGAAGGTGTCCTGCCCCCTGACCCGGAGCAACGGCGACCTGGTAAGCGTGGGGATGGTGGAGGGCGGTCACCTCCCGGCCTTCGGATGGACACCTTACGGCCCTGCCTCTCTCCCGCCCTCCAGACTCGGTCCCTGAGCCCCTCCCCACTGGGCTCCTCGGCCCCCAGCATCGGCCCAGATCGGCCCAGCTTCTCCTCCCTGACGGGACACGGTATGTGGGTTGTCCACCCGCCTCCAGGCCTCGACAGGCAGCCCCGCGGCTCCATGGCGGCCTTGCAGCGGGGGGGGGGGGGGGGGGGGGGGGGGCGGGCGGAGCCTGGGACCTGCCTGACTCCTTTACCTCCACCGTCCCAGGAGTGTCCCGGGGCCCGAGCCCCGTGGTCCTGGGCTCCCAGGACGCCCTGCCTGTGGCCACCGCCTTCACCGAATACGTCCACGCCTACTTCCGGGGCCACGGCCCCAGGTACGAGTGATGCAGAGACCGGGCAGAGGGGCTGGGGCCGCAGGGAGGGCCAGACGGAAAGGCCTCGAATGCCAGGAGCAACCAGGCGCTGGCCGAGAGCGGTGGGAGCCGTGGGGGCAGCTGAGTAGCGCTAGACATTGCTGCAAACCCCTCCGTGGCGGCCATGGGCATGAAGCTAGAAGGAAAAAGACCTGGCCAAACCTGGTGAGGGCAGGTTAGGGGCGAGCTGGGAGTCAGGGATGGGTCCGTCATCCCTGGGGTTATAGCCGCAGAAAAGACCTTAAAGTCAAATGACAGCGAGGAGGAGTGTTAGACCCCAAACCCAAGCTGAGGACAGTTTTTGAAAATATGAACTGTTTTGAGCTTCCTGGTGGCCCAGAAGAAAAGGGAACTAGGGAAGGGGGTATTCTGCCTCCTTCAGCTCAGGGAGGAGTCTTCCTATCCAGGCAGTACTGAAAAAGGAAGGTGTGAGGAGGAGGGAAGGTGGGTATAATCAGAGGCTGCGACAAGATGATCATAGGTTTGAGATCAGCCCCTGCAACTTGTAACCCAGCAAGACCCTGTTTCCAAACAAAACAATAAAAAGGGCTGGGTTGTAGCTTGGAGGTAGAATGCTCCTGCATTTAATCTCCAGTTTAAAAATAAAAAAGCAAGCACTGGGCAGCCAGGAGATGCAGGCGACCCAGGAGAAGGGAAGGATGAGGTGCCCGGCAGCGCCCGGAGCCAGTGCCCCCTGCCGCCCCCAGCTGCCTGGCGCGGGTCACCGGGGAGCTGACCATGACCTTCCCGGCCGGCATCACGCGCGTGTTCTGCGGGACCCCGCCGCCCCCTGTCCTCAGCTTCCGGCTCGTACACACAGCCGCCGTGGAGCACTTCCAGCCCAGCACTGACCTGGTCTTCAGGTACTGCCGCGGCGGCAGGGGCGGGCTTGCCCTGCCGTGTGGCCTGGGTCAGGGCGCTGGCCCTTGAGCCTCCTTTCCCGCCCTCCCCTCCCACCCAGGTAGGGCTTTGCTGGGCGGGCTGAGGGTCAGCGGTGATGAGTGTCCCTCTCTACAGCGACCCCTCCCAGAGTGACCCGGACACCAAAGACTTCTGGCTCAACATGGCCGCGCTGACCGAGGCCCTGCAGCGCCAGGCGGAGCAGAACCCCGCAGCCTCCTACCACAACGTGGTGTTACTGCGCTACCAGGTGCGCGGGGCGGGGCCGCGGGCGCGGGGGGCGGGGCCCGCGCCCCTTGGTGCCGATTATGCAGATTATGCAAACCAGAAGCCCCGCCCCCAAAGTCCCAGCTGCTACTTTGTTCGAGTGAGGCGCTCTTCTGCCCTCTGCTGGAAGCAGGGTGTAATACACACCGGAAACCCTAAGTTTTCCTTTAAGGGGCCTGGGCAGCTGTGGACAGTATGTCCACGCCTGGGCTTAGCGAGGTTGAATGTGGGATGGTGAGACAGGGCGTGGCAGGACATCACGGCCCGAGCCACGTCCGTCCTGTTCTGCTTCCCCCCCAGTTTTCCCGGCCCGGCCCCCAATCCGTGCCTCTGCAGCTGAGCGCGCACTGGCAGTGCGGGGCCACGCTCACGCAGGTGTCGGTGGAGTACCGATACCGCGCTGGGGCCACGGCCGTGCCCACGCCGCTCACCAATGTCCAGATCCTGCTGCCCGTGGGCGAGCCCGTGACCAACGTCCGCCTGCAGCCGGCTGCCACCTGGTGAGGACCTGCAGGGAACCCCCCCACACACACACACACACACACAGGGGCTCAGGGGCATCTCAGGCCTCACCTAACTGCACCCGCCTGGCTCCGGGCCTGAGGCTGATTAATGACCTCTGAAACAGGTATCTGCTGGTGCCCGGAGTCCCAGCTGCACCAGGCGCCCAGGCAGGAGCTGAGGAGCCAGGCCGGGCCAGGCATCAGAGCAAGAGCTTGTCTCAAATAGATAGAGAGAAACTGGCAGAAGATCGCTTACCTAGCATGCAAGGGTTCTATCCCCAGTGCTGCAAAAGAAGTTCATTTCAGCCGGCCGTGGTGGCGCACGCTGGTCATCCCAGCATTCGGGAGGCTGAGACTGGAGGATTGTGCTTCATGGACAGCCTCAGCTACTTAGGCCCTCCGCAACTCAGTGAGACCCTGTTTTAAAGTAAAGAATAAAAAATAGGACTGGGGTGTAGCTCAGAGGTTGAATGCTCCTAGGTTCCATTCCCAGACCCGCAAAAAAAAAAAAAAGGAAAAAGAAAAGGCCGGGCGTGGTGGCGCACGCTTGTAATCCCCGCGCTTGGGAGGCGGAGACAGGAGGATCGCGCAGGTTCGAAGCCAGCCACGCTGGCTTAAGAGACCATGTTTCAAAAATATAAAATAGGTCTGGGAGTGTAGCCCGGAGGTAGAAGGGCTTCCAGGAACCCCAGTACCACCAAAAAAAAGAAAAGAAAAGAAAAGAAACTTAACTTGAAATAGCAATAATTTTGGACACAGAGAGCTTGCCACACTCACTTAGGTCTCTCATCAACCTCACGGGGTGCGGACCATCATCAGCCCCCTTTGCGGAAGGGGAAACTGAGGCGCAGGAAGGCCAGGCTGCTTACCCAGAGTCACATGCTCCTCCCATCAGGCTGATGAGCTTTTTGTGGGTGTGTGTGGTTCTGGGGATTGAACCCAGGAGCATTCTGCCTCTGAACTGCACCCCCAGCCGTACCTTATTTTAGTTTTTGTTTCAAACAGGGCCTCGCTAAGTTGCTGAAGTGGCCACGGTCCTCCTGTCTCAGCCTCCCAGGTCCTGGGATTACAAGCAGGTGCCACCGCGCCTCGAGGTGCCCTCGTTTTTGTCTTTTTTTCCTTCTTTGTCCTGGGAATTGAACCCGGGGGCTAAGCTACACCCCCAGCCCTTGTTATTTTTTTGTTTTGAAACAGGGTCTCACTAGGTTGCTGAGAGTCCTCCTGAATTGCTGAGGCTGGCTTTGAACCTGCGACCCTCCTATCTCAGCCCCTCAAGTACTGGGATCACAGGTGTGCACCACTGTGCCCTAATTGAATGTGTGTGTTTTTCCCCCGTACTGGGGATGAAACCCAGGGGCATTCTATCTCTGAGCTACACCCCCAGCTCTGTTTTTTACTCTTTATTTTGAAACAGGGTCTCGCTGAGTTGCAGAGGGCCTCACTAAGTAGCTGAGGCTGGACGCGAACCTGCGATCCTCCTGTCTCAGCCTCCCGAATGCTGCGATGACAGGCGCGCGCCACCGCGCCCGGCTTTGAAGGCGTCTTCTTAAACGCTGCAAATGCAAAGCTTTGGGCTCTAGGGGACTGACCGCTCCTACCCACGGCCCTTTCACAGATGGGGAAGCTGAGGCGAGGGTGGGCAGTGGGCTCTCAGGGTCACGCAGCTGGCCAGGAGGTGGCCGAGCTGGGTCCCCAGGGCGTCTGGCGTCTCTGCCAGGACAGACCTGACCAGGCGCTTCTCACCTCCAGGAGCCTGGAGGAGAAGCGGCTCCTGTGGAAACTTCCAGATGTGTCGGAAGCGGGGGGTGAGTGGCGGCTGGGCGGTGGGTCTGGGGGAGGCACCTGGCACACAGGATCGGGAGCGCGCAGGGGGGCGGGCGAGGTGGGCAGGAGGCGTCCAGGACATCGGGGCGCGAGGAGGCCGCAGGCAGAGGCCCAGGGCGCCAGGCGCGGCTCACCTCAGGCCCCCGCAGGCTCGGGCCGCCTCTCTGCCAGCTGGGAGCCACTGTCGGGGCCCAGCACCCCCAGCCCGGTGGCGGCGCAGTTCACCAGCGAGGGGGCCACTCTGTCGGGGATGGACGTGGAGCTCGTGGGCAGCGGCTACCGCATGTCACTGGTCAAGAGGAGGTTCGCCACAGGTATCTGCGCGCACGCAGGAGGCACGAGGCCCAGGATGGGGAGGCGGGCACCAGGCTCGGTGCACACCCCTGTAAACCCAGGAGTGGGGGCAAGAGACAGGGTCGCAGGTTCGAGGCCGGCCTCAGCAGCACAGCGAGCCTCTCAACTTCCTGAGACCCTGTCTCAAAATGAAAAAAATAAAGAGTCGGGTATGGTGGCGCATGCCTCTGTTCCTAGAGCTTGGGAGGCTGAGACGAGAGGGTCGCAGGTTCGAGGACAGCCTCAGCAACGTTGTTAGACCCTGTTTCAAAATTTAAAAAAAAAAATGCAAAGCTGAGACAGGAGGATCGGCGGTTCGCGGACAGCCTCAGCTACTCAGTGAGGTCTCTGCAACTCAGACCCTGTTTCAAAATAAAGAATAAAAAATAGGGCAGGGGGTGAAGCTTGGAGGTAGAATGCCCCTGGGTTCCATCCCTAGTACCGCAAAGAAAGAGAGAGAGAGAGAGAGAGAGAGAGAGAGAGAGAGAGAGAGAGAGAGAGAGAGAGAGGAGAGGAGGATCGAGGGAAGGGGAGGAGAGGAAGGAGGGGCTGGGGATGTAGCTCAGAGGTAGAATGCCCCTGGCTCAAATCCCCAGTACCACAAAAATCAATCAATCAATGAATCAATCAATCACCGGGCGTGGTGGCGCACGCTTGTAATCCCCGCGCTTGGGAGGCGGAGACAGGAGGATCGCGCAGGTTCGAAGCCAGCCGCGCTGGCGTAAGAGACCCTGTTTCAAAAATATAAAATAGGTCTCGGAGTGTAGCCTGGAGGCAGAAGGGCTTCCAGAAACCCCAGTACCACCAAAACAAACAAACAAACAAAACAAGGCTGGAGGTGTAGCTCCGAGGGAGAACAGGGCTAGGTAGCCTCCAGCACCACCACCATAAAGGGGGGAAAAAGAGAGAGGAGGGTTAGGGACGGAGGCCGGGCTCTCGGCCCCAAGGAGCTCAGCCAGACCGGGGGTGCAGCAGGGTGAGGACGCTGGGCCCCATCCCCACCCCACAAATGGACAGAGAGAAGCCCCGCTCGCTCAGGCGCGGGGAGGTCGGGCAGCTCGGCCGCTCAGCGCCCGCCGCCCCGCAGGCATGTACCTGGCCAGCTGCTGAGCCGACATCGAGCCACCCCAGCCCCGCACAGCCAGGACCTCCTGTCGCCAAGCCCGCACGTTCCCGGCCTTTTAATGTTCTTTCAATAAACACTATTTTCTAACAAAATAAAAAAAGGCAACCTTGTCCTGCTCTAGGGTGCGTAGACACAGGCTCATAGAGCCAGAGAGGGACGGAGGGAGGGAGGAGTGGATGGGTGGGTGGGTGGATGATGGATGGATGGGCAGATGGATGGATGGGTGGATGATGGGTGGGTGGATAGATAGATGGATGCATGTGTGGATGGGTGGATGGGTGGATGATGGATGGGTGGATGGATGGAAAGGATGATGGATGGATGGGTGAATGGATGATGGATGGATGGATGGGTGGATTGATGGATGGTGGATGGGTGGATAGATGGGTGGGTGGATAGATGGATGCATGTGTGGATGGATGGATGATGGATGGGTGGATGGATGGAATGGATGATGGATGGATGGGTGAATGGATGGAATGGATGATGGATGGGTGGATGGATGGATGGGTGAATGGATGGATGGATGGGTAGATGGATGATGGATGGGTGGATGATGGATGGGTGGATGGGGACACATTTGTTCACATCTGCTCATCCTCCTTAGAGCTGTTCCAGGGGGGAAGAGCCACCCCCAGCCCCCAGCCCATGGCTCCAGAGCTGGGCTAGAGCAGGAGGAACCAGGTTACAGCCCTCGGGCTCCTCCCAGGGAGTCAGGAAGACTTCCTCCGGAGGGGCATTATAAGCAGGGTTTAGAAGCACGAGTAGGCGTTTACAAGATGGGGCAGGCACCCCAGGCAGGGCTTGGAGTTCCGCAGAGTTAGTCCTCCTGTGAGCACTAATTGAGCACCTACGGTGTGCCCCCAGGAGAGGGGACCCGGCTGTAGCCAGGACAAAGTTCTGTGGAGCCAGAGGCCGTGTGACCGAGCAGGTGACGTGGGCCTTGGCTTCTCATCTGCAGCCGGCCTGGCTGGGTGGGCAGAGGGGGCCGCACGCTGGGCAGGGCGGCTGTGCAGTGCGCCAGGCCGAGGGCCGGCGGGGGCCCAGGACGCCGTGGTATTCTGCAGACCCCAGTGGGGAGCAGGCTGAGCTCTGCCGACAGGCCCGGGTCCTGAGAGAATCGCGGGAAACTTCAGTGCCTGACGCTGAGGCTGTGCAGAGCCAGGAACCAGGCTCCAGACAGCGCCGGCTCCGAAAACAGGAAGCAGGATGTGGCTTCGGACCCTCCTCCATGGAGACAGAAAGTCTGGCTGCGCCAGCCTGAAGGGGATGCCCTGCCACAGCCTGCAAACTCCTACTTGCCTCTCAAAGCCCCGTCAATGGTACCCCTTCCTCAGCAGTCTACCCAACCCGTGTCCTCAGTCTGGATTCCTCTAATCCCTCCTCCTTCTCCAGTTTATCTGTAAACTGAGGTAAACCGTGCATCTGGGAGGGGCCTGGGGATGCCTCAGCCCAGAGCACTGTCCTGACCTGCAGGGCTGGCGGCGGCGGGTCTTTGCCACCCGAGGGGCCTCAGCGCCTGTGTGTGAGCTCAGAGCCTGCGCCCATCCACTGGGGCCCGCAGCTCTTCAGCCCCCGGGCACAGGCGGGCGGCCTGTGTCTCCTGGAGCCGAGACTCGGGTGTTGCCTGCAGGGCCGCGGCTGGCATCTCGCTGAGCTTTGGTGTGAGGATTTCCCTGGCTTCAATTTTTTTTTTTTTTTTTTGAGGTACTGGGGATGGAACCCAGGGGCATTTGACCTCCAAGCTCTACCCCCAGCCCTGTTTTTTATTCTTTAACTGGAAACCGGGTCTCACTGAGTTGCAGAGGGCCTCACTAAGTAGCTGAGGCTGTCTGCAAACCTGCTCCAGTCTGGTTTTTAAATTGAGGAGAAACTCACATAACTTAAAACTTTCCAAGCGTGCAACTCACTTGTGGCAGGACACAACCCTCACTTCCGTCCCGTCCTGGCACATTTTCGACCCCCAGAAGGAGACCCCTGCCCGCCTGGCCCCGGCCCCTCTCTAAGGCATCCTGCCCTGCGGCTCTGCCTGAACACCGCACAGCGGCCGAGGAGCTGCGTGTGGTGCGGCCCTTTGCACCTGGCATCTGCCCTGGGCATCCTGCGAGCCTGGTCCACCCCGCTGAGTGCGGCGGCGCACAACTGTACAACTGTGACCTCAGCATTCAGGGGCTGAGACGGAGGATCGCGGTTCCCGGACAGCCTCGGCCACCTAGCGAGGCCCTTCACAACACAGGGAGACCCTGTTTCAAAAATTAAAGAATGAAAAATAGGGCTGGGGGTGTAGCTCGGAGGTAGAATGCCCCTGGGTTCCATCCCCAGTGCCGCAAAATAAAAAAAGAAAGAAAGAAAGAAGTAAAAGAAAGAAAGAAGAAAGAAAGAAAGAAAGAAAGAAAGAAAGAAAGAAAGAAAGAAAGAGAAAGGAAGGAAGGAAGGAAGGAAGGAAGGAAGGAAGGAAGGAAGGAAGGAAGGAAGGAAGAAAAGGGCTGGGGGTATAGCTAGGAGGCAGAACCCCCCTGGGATGGACCCCCAGTGCCCACACAAACTAACGACAGAAGTTCATCCGCACTGTAGCCGGCATCAGTGCTGCGGTCCTTTTCAGGGCTGAGTTATATTCCACGGCACGGGTGGCCCAGGCGGCGTCAGTTCGTCCGCGGGTGGGTACGTGGGTGTTTTGGCCTTTGGGCTCCTGTGAGCACCTGTGCTCTTCCGCCAGGGAGGCCTGGGCTCGCCTTGGCTGCAGGGGTGGGGCTCGGGCCTCCGCTCACTCCTCGGCCCTGCCTGCCGGAGGTCGGACCCGCGGCGGCTCCATCCCTCGGTGGGCCGGAGGGGAGCCCGCGGGTCCAGTGGGAAGCCCGGTGCCCGCCGCCCTGCGGCCCGGGAGCCGGTGTGACGTCGCCGCCCTTTGTAAGGTCACTGCGGATCAGCCGCAGAGCTGCGCAACCAGAGGGCTCCCTCCATCTTACGGGCGAGAAACTGAGGCCCGGCAGGCCGCCCTGCCCCCTGTCCACCTTGGGCAGCAGCAGGGCTGGGAGCCGGGAAGGCCGGCTGGACCCTGGCCTCCGCAGCGGGCCAGTCGGGAAACTTCTAGCAGGTGGCCGAGGCCGAGTCCTCTCCGAACCCCGATCCCTCAAATCCACACGCGCAGCCAAACTGCAGAGTCTCCCCAAGCCAGTCCGCGGCGCGGGGCAGCGGGATCGGTGGGGGAGGGACTCGAACCCGGAGAGGAAGGGCAGCGGGCGTGGTCTGTGGTGGGCGTGGCATTGTGTGGGCGTGGCCGCGGCAGTGGGCGGGGCCTCCGGGCAACTTTGTCGCGGCTCCTGGGATAAAACAGCCCAGCGGGGCTCCCTGCGCGGGGCGGGCGGCCGGCTCCGAGAGGACCTCCCCCTCCCGCCCGGAGGCCTGAGGCCGGCAGGTCGCCTGAGGGTGAGTGCGGGGTCCCGCGTGGGAGCCGGGAGGCGCCGCCTTGAGCCCCGCGGTGGCCCCGGTGGCCGGCCCTGGCCACCGTGGTCCCACCGGTCAGCCCGGCCAGCTCTCTCCTGCAGGCCCCCGGCCCCGATGACCAGGCGGGCGGGGAGCCCTCCCTGGCGCTGCTGGCGGCCCGGGGACGGGGTCTTTATCATGGAGGTGGCTCGCTCTGATTGTGGGGGGCCGGGAAGAGCCGTTTCCCCCACCCTGAGGGGGTCCCCCGGGGTCAGGTCCTAGCTCTGCCCGCTGGCTGTGTGGGGCCCGCAGGCGGCTCCTGTTCTCTGGACGCGCCTCAGTTTCCCCTCCTGAGAAGGGGGACAGGCCTGACGTTCTCAGCCAGGGAGGACGTTTTTTGTTTTTCGTTTGCTTTGTGTGATGCCATGCTAGGGATGGAACCTGGGGCATCTACTTCTGAGCTACACCCAGTCTTTCTTTTTTGCTAGGGAGGCTCTAGGTAGCCGAGGCTGGCCTCGAACCCGCGACCCTCCTGGGATTACAGGTGTGCACTGCCCAGACCAGCTGGGGAGAAAGTGTTCGTGGCAGGGCGCACTCCTGGCCGCTCGGGCCCCTTGGATAGGTGACTTGAAGTTTCTGGGCCTCAGTTTCCCTCTGAATCAAGTGGGGCTAGTGCAGGGGACCGTGCAGAAGGGGCGCAGAGAGGAAGAGGGCAGTGGCCCCAGGTGGCCGCCCCTGGCCGCCGTGACTCCACTGGTCATCCCCTGGCGCCTTCAGCCGGCTCTCTCCGGTCGTTTCCTCTCTTTGCCGGCCACCTGTTGAGATGTGGGGACCGAGACCTCCGCGCACCCGGCCAGCCCGAGGCTCCTGTGTGGGATTCAGGGCTTTGCCCCCCCCCCAGGACACTTCCTCTGCCAGGCTTGTGGGTTTCCCCGCACCCTGCTGGTCCCGAGGCCGAGCAGAGCAGGAGCTGGGAGTGAGCAGGAAGCAGGTGCCCCGCCTGGCTCAGGTGTCTGCCCAGCCCTGGGTGTGCTGGCTTCTCTGGGTTGGGGTGAGCCAAGAGGAGGGGGCCTTGGAGCACCTCTGCATCCGGCCAGAGCTCAGAGAATCTAGACAAACCAACCCAAAGACCCAGGGGCAGGGCTGGGCCAGTCCACAGGAATAAGGAAGGTGTCACGCAGCTGCCCTCCTCTTGCCAGCGGCCTCTGAGGCCGGAACAGGGCAGGGACTCGCCTCGCAAGCCAGCAGGGCGACCGGAACAGTCCGCATCCTGGCGGGATTCTGGCTTGGCTTGATTGCCACCCATGATGGAGAGCTCATTACCAATATTGCAACCTAAGAGAAATCCCATTGGGTGGCAGTTAAAGCAGAGACCCGGCTCCCACCTGGGTACCCTGTGCCTCAGTTTCCCTCCCCAGAACAACGGGTCCACCCCTAGATGGTGACCAGGCTGTGTACTTACCCAGCCTCCGTCCCCTCACCTAGGAAGTGAGCCCAGAGAGATTTTTTGAAGCTTGCATTTATTTATTTATTTATTATTTATGTAATTTATTTGTTTACTTATTGCAGTGCTGGGCATTGAAGCTTGTGGCATTCAACCTCCAAGCTATTCACTCTGCACCTTTTTTTCTTTTTCTTTTGCGGTACTGGGGATGGAGCCCAGGGGCACTGTACCTCCGAACTACACCCCCAGCCCTATTTTTTGGTCTTTTTTATTTTTTGAAACAGGGTCTCACTGAGTTGTGAAGGGCCTCGCTAGGTAGCTGAGGCTGTCCACGAACTCTGCACTCCGCCTCCTGAATGCTGGGATGACAAGCCTGGGCCGCCACGCCGGCTCCAGCCCTGTTTGTATTCTTTACTGAGAGCAGCTCACCCAGCGGATTATAAGTGTCTTGCTCTAGCCCGGTCTGGAAACCAGGAAGCGAGGTCTCCAGGGGCGGGCTGTGCCCTCTCCCTCCCGCTCGGGCCTGGGTGCAAGGGCAGGGCGTGTGCTGACATAAAACCCACTGGGCATATAATTTTATGAAGCAGGTCCCGGCCATGACAAACCTTTTTAAGGAATTATCTTTATTACACTCTTTCTTTTCTGCGTATAAAAGCAGTTCCAGCTCCTTGTAAAAATGGACCTGCCCAGGTTGGGCGTGGGGGCGCGCACCTGTGAGCGCGGCACTCGGGAGGCTGGGACAGGAGGATCACGGGTTTAAAGTCAGCCTCGGAAACTCCATGAGGCACTCAGCAATCTAGTGAGACCCTGTTTCCAAATAAAAATTAAAGTCGGGCCGGGGGTGTAGCCTAGAGGTAGAAGGCCTCTGGGTTCTGTCTCTGTTACTACAAAAATAAATAAATTAATTAATTAATTAATTAATGGACTTGCCCATAGTTACTGGGAGGGCGACCTGGCCCACGCTGGTGGGGAGCCACTCTTGAGGTTGAAAGTGTCAGGGTTCAAACCTCCCCAGCCCTCCCCGGCTCAGTGGGCTGTGTGCGCTCAGGCAGCTGGGCGCCGTCTCTGTGCCTGGCTCACCCAACTAAAAGGCTCCGTGCGAATCAATGGATTTTCTGCACCCCCGGAGTTCATGCATCTCCAGGAAACTATCGTGTCCAAGGCTTCTCTCTCCTGGTAGCACACGTGTGCCGTAAGATCCAGTATCTCTCTGCCGTCTTGGCTGAGTCCCCGCACGACTGGACCCAGGCGCTTCGCACACGCGCCAGGCTCGGCCTCAGCCGGGCGCTGCCGGGCCACACAGGAGCACTCACCATATACATCATGACCGGTCACCTAGAAAACAGGCAGGAAAGGAAGGAGGGAGTGAGGGAGGGAGGAAAGGAAGGAAGAAAAAAGAAAAGAGCCCATCAAGACAGAGGCTCCATCGTCCCAGGACTTGGGAAACTGAGATAGGAAGCTTGCAGGTTCAAGGTCAGACTCAACAACTTAATGAGGCCCTCAGCAACTTAGTGAGACTGCTTCAAAACTAAAAAAAAGTAACACACACACACACACACACACACACAATTTGGACCTTTATTGAACCTGTACAGGCTTTCTTTTATGAGGACTCCCTTAAATAATATAGAGTAACAACTATGTTTACAACATATACACATTATCAGGTTTCTGAGGTCACCCAGAGGCCATTCATAGGCCTGTGGGAAGATCGCACAGGTCCTGGGCAAACAATATGCCACCTTTTTTTTTTTTTTTTTTTCTCTGCAGTACTGGGGATGGAACCCAGAGGCATTCTACCTCCGAGCTACACCCCCAGCCCTATTATTTTATTCCTTTTTTTTTTTTTTTCTTTTTTGCAGTACTGGAGATGGAACCCAGGAGCATGTTACCTCTGAGCTAACCCCCAGCCTTATTTTTTTTATTCTTTATTTTGAAACCGGGTCTCACTGAGTTGCGGAGGGCCTCGCTAAGTAGCCGAGGCTGTCCGCGAACCCAAATCCTCCTGTCTCAGCCTCCCGAATGCTGGGATGACAAGCGTGCGCCACCACGCCCGGCCTCTATTATTTATTTTTGAAACAGGGTCTCGCTAAGTTGCAAAGGGCCTTGCTAAGTAGCTGAGGCTGGCTGTGAACATGTGATTCTCGTGTCTCAGCCTCCCAAATACTGAGATTACAAGCATGTGCCACCAGGCCCGGCTAGTATACCACGCACGTTCTTGGAGGGCCTTGAGCACAGGGGCTGGGGTGCGTGTGGGTGGGGGTGAGTCTGGGCGTCTCTGGGGATGTGGAGGGCGGCTGTGTTCATACATTGCAGCTGCTGGACCTCCTGCAAGTCCAGAGGGTCTTAGCCTCAGGGCGCTCATCCTGCGCATGCGCCCTTTAGCTGTGTCACGCATGCGCGGTGGCTGTGACTATCCAGCCCTTTAACTCATCGGGAGGACCAGGAGTCAAGGATTCTCCACCTGTGAGCCTGCCTGGGATGGCTCCTTATGTCTGTGTAATTAATTAATTAATTAATTAGGTACTTGGGGTTTGAACGCAAGGGCACTCCAACTTCGAGCTACACCCTCAGCCCTATTTTGTATTCTTTATTTTGAAACAAGGTTTCACTGAGTTGCGGAGGGCCTCGCTAAGTAGCTGAGGCCGTCCGTGAACCGCAGTTCTCCTGCCTCAGCCTCCCAAATGCTGGGATGACAAGCGTGCGCCACCACGCCTGGCTCTCCAGCCCTATTTTATTATTTTATTTGGAAACAAGTTCTCACTAAGACCCTCTGCAGCCCCGCCCACAGCACAAGGCGGCCCTGCCCGTGGCCCCGCCCACTCTGGAGGCCCCGCCCCCTCTCTCATAAGTGGCCCCACCCACTGTGGCTCCCGGCCACGCCCGCCCGTTCCCCTCTTCTGTAAAATCTTTATGGTCGACGGCAGGGCCCGGCCAGGGCCATAACCTTGAGTCGGTTTCCGTCCCAACCCAGGGCTGGAGGACGGCCGCCCCGGGGGCCATGAGGTCGTCCATTCCGCTGTCCAGCGAGGCCACCATAAGCCCAGAAGGTCGGGGTCTAGAGAGCGCTGGAGAAGGGAGCCCGCGGAGGCTCGCCCCGCGCACCTCTCCATCTTTATAATATCCGTATATTTTATAGCGCCTCCAGCGTTACGGTGTCTGTGTGCAGAAGTCCGCGTGTGCACACTGGGGATTGAACCCAGGGGCGTTAGGCCGCCGAGCTATGCCCGCTCTGCGAGCGTGTGTGTGTGTGTGTGTGTGTGTGTATGCGTGTGTGTGTCTTTTATTTATACAGCCCCCTGCCTCCTCCATGTGTCTGCCTCATGCTGGGTGAGACCAGAACCCCTCAGCTGCCCCCCACCCAATCTGGAGGAGACAAAGCCGGGCGCAGACACCTCCAGGGAACCTGGACTGGGCCAGAGGGCGACAGGGACCAGAGACGCTGATCCGCCAGCCGGGGCCCTTACTAAGGAGGGATGGGGGCTTCCTGGAGAATGGGCCATCTGAGAGGGGGTTCAGGGACTGACACGAGTTTGTCAAACACACATGCGAGGCCTGAAGGAGCCAGAGGCCAGGTTCAGGTTAGAAGACTTACTCCAGATGGGAAGAATGGGTGAGGGCTGTAGGCAGGAGCCCTGAGCTTCCTAGTGGGCAGGAGAAAAGGGAAGCAGGAGGGATCTCAGCAGCTCGCAGCCGATAAAACAGCTCCTGGCTTCTGTCAGGGAGGAGGTTGGGCCTCCTCAGGTGGAAATTTAAGGCCCAGATTGGGGAGGGGGTTTCGGGCACGATGAGGCTGGGGGCTGCTGAGGCATCGCCATTTCCTGGTTCTCCCTGTAAAATGAGGTGCATATGCCTGTAACCCCAGCACTGGGGAGGCTGAGACAGGATGACTGCAGGTTTGAGGCCAGCCTCAGCAACTTAGCCAGACCAGACCTTATTTCAAAATAAGACATAAAAGGGCTGGGGGTGTAGCTTGGAGGTAGAATGCTCCTGGCTTCCATCCCCAGCAACCAAAAGAGAAGACAAGACTTGGTCCAGCCACTTCACCCCCACGCTGGGCTTTGTTCCCGGTGGGTGCCCGCCTGGCCTGGGGGGAGTCCCAGGGTCCCTCCCCAGCATGGTAAAAAGCGAAAATAATCACCCAGCAGGGCCTGTCAGCGCCGACCCGGCCGCCGAAGGGGACCTTGCCAGAGTGGACGGAGGAGCCGGCCGGCGTCGTGCCAACCTGAGCAACCGGCCGGGAACCACCAGGTGCTGGGGACGGGGAAGGGGGCCCAGGGCAATCTCTGGGCCCACCGACAGGTTTCCTCTAGCGCCCTTCTCCACAGGAGCCATTGAGGGGTCCCTGCGGCGGCCCCGGGGCCTGGGCCGGCCAGGATGAAGTGTCCCCGGCCCCTGCGGCCCCGCGTGGGCCTGGCTGCGGCCGCGGTCATCTTGGCATTCGGCCTCCTCCTGCGCCTGCACGTGTCCCCGCCGCGCCCCGACGGGGGCCCCGAGGAGCCCCCGCGCCGGCCCCGCGCCCCGGGCCCGCGCAGCCCCCCGCCCGCGCCCCGCTGCGCCCCCAACGCCTCGGTGGCCGCGCACCCCGACTTCGCAGGGCAGCCGCGCCAGGTGCGCGACTTCTTGCTGTACAGACACTGCCGCGCCTTCCCGCTGCTGCAGGAGCCCGCGCCCGACAAGTGCGCAGAGCCGCCCTTCCTGCTGCTGGTCATCAAGTCCGCGCCCGCCAACTACGAGCGCCGCGACCTCGTGCGCCGCACCTGGGGCCGCGAGCGCCGCGTGCGGGGCGCCCCCCTGCGCCGCCTCTTCCTCGTGGGCAGCGCCCCGCGGCCGCTCGAGGCGCCCAAGGTGGACCGGCTGCTGGAGCTGGAGGCGCGCGCGCACGGCGACATCCTGCAGTGGGCCTTCCACGACACCTTCTTCAACCTCACCCTCAAGCAGGTGGGCCCCGCGGGGATGGGGGACCTGCGCCCCACACGGGGCGGCCCCCTGGGGAAGTGCCTTGGCGCCTCTCTGTCTGGTTCTCTTCACCTGCAAAAGGACCTGCAAAGGAGATGCTCGAGCTCCCCCCTGCGGGTGACAGAGACCTGATCAGTGCGGCTCCCGGGGCTGGCGGTGCCCCTCAGTGGTTAGCGGTGGCCCAGCAGGTGTCAGACCCTGGCTTCCATCCCCCACCCCCACCCCCGGGCTGTCGGTGGCCCAGGCCTGTAATCCCAGTACTACTTGGGAGGCTGAGACAAGAAGGTTGCAGTGTCCAGGACAGCCCCGGCAGTGTAGGGAGACAAGACCCAGTTTCAAAACAAAAAGTAAAATAATAATAATAATATTAATAATAATAACAACAACAACAACAACAGTAATAATAAAGAGCCGGGCGTGGGGGCGCACGCTTATAATCCAAATGCTCGTAATCCCAGCACTTGGGAGGCTGAACCAGGAGGATGTTGGTTCCCAGCCAGCTTCAGCTACTTAGGCCCTTTGCAATTCAGTGAAACTCTGTTTCAAAATAAAGAATTAAAAAGCCAGGGTGGTGGCTCACGCTTGTAATCCCAGCATTAGGGAGGCTGAGACGGGAGGATCATGGTTCGCGGACAGCCTCAGCTACTTAGTGAGGCCCTCTGCAACTGAGGGAGACCCGGTTTCAAATAAAAGAATAAAAAATAGGGCAGGGGGTGTAGCTCGGAGGTTGAATGACCCTGGGCTCCATCCCCAGACCCGCAAAAAAAAAAAAAAAAAAAGAATAAAGATTAGGGCTGGGGGCTGGGTGTGGTGATGCACGCTTATAATCCCAGTACTTGGGAGGCTGAGATAGGAGGATTGCGGTTCACAGACAGCCTCAGCTACTTAGTGAGGTTCTTTGCAACTCAGTAAGATGTGGTTTCAAAATAAAGAGTAAAAAATAGGGCTGAGGGTGTAGCTTGGAGATAGAATGGCCCTGGGTCCCACCCCCAGTACCGCAAATAAGTAAGTAATTAAAAAAAAAATAAGGCTGGAGTATAGTTCAGAATGCCCTTGGGGTCAATTCCTGGTGTCTGTCTGTCTGTCTGTCTGTCTGTCTCTCTCTCTCTCTCTCTCTCTCTCTCTCTCACACACACACACACACACACACACACACACACACACACGACAGGGCCACCCAAGAGTCCTAATAAGGACCACAGATCCCAAGCGCTTTGTGACATCTTGCCAACACCTCTCCTGGGACCCCAGGGCTGTTGCTGCCCTTTTTTTTTTTTTTTTTTTTTTTTTTTTTTTTTTTTTTTTTTTTTTTTCTTGCAGGTCTGGGGATGGAGCCCAGGGGCATTTGACCTCCGAGCTACACGCCCTGCCCTATTTTTTATTCTTCTGTTTGGAACAGGGCCTCAGTGAGGCTGTGCGCCAAGCGCGGCCCTCGGGTCTCAGCCCCCCGCCTGCAGGGGTCACGAGCGGGGCCCCGACGCCGGCTCCGGTGGGGTGGGGGGCTCTAGCCGGGGACCTGGGTGCCCCAGCCCGGGCCTGAGCTCTGCCGCCCCCCGCCCCAGGTCCTCTTTCTCCAGTGGCAGAAGACGCAGTGCCCCAACGCCAGCTTCGTGCTGAACGGCGACGACGACGTGTTCGCGCACACCGACAACATGGTGGCCTACCTGCAGGACCAGGACCCCGACCGCCACCTGTTCGTGGGCCACCTGATCCAGAACGTGGGCCCCGTGCGCCGCGCCTGGAGCAAGTACTACGTGCCGCCGCTGGTGATGGCGGAGCCGCGCTACCCGCCCTACTGCAGCGGCGGCGGCCTCCTGCTGTCCCGCTTCACGGCCGCCGCGCTGCGCCGCGCCGCCCCGCGCCTCGACCTCTTCCCCATCGACGACGTGTTCCTGGGCATGTGCCTGCAGCGCGCGGGGCTGCGGCCCGGCCGCCATGCCGGCGTGCGCCTGGTCGGCCTGCGCTCGCCCAGCCGCCGCCAGTCGTCCTTCGACCCCTGCTTCTACCGCGAGCTGCTGCTGGTGCACCGCTTCGTGCCCTACGAGCAGCTGCTCATGTGGGACGCGCTCGGCCGGACCGGGGCGCCCTGCGGCCGCCAGGCCCGGGTCAACTGAGGCCGGGCGTCGGGGCGGACGCAGGCGGAAATTAGGTCTTTTTCTAGGAAAAAGAAAAAAAAAAAGAAAAAGAAAGAAAAAACACGCACAGAGCTGCTTTGGGTGATTTATTTGCGGTGGGCGGCTCCCCGGGGGAGGGTCCGGCATCCCTGCAACGCCCTGGATTCTCCCAGCCCCTGCGGCAGGACGCCGGCCCGGGAAGGCGGCGGGCGCCCCATCCGCAGAGGCGAGTGGTACCCAGGGGGCCCCCTGGTGCTCTGCCTCCGGGCCTGGGGCTCCCCGGCCGCGCGCCCCGGGAAGGTCAGTGCGGACAGAGGATCTTGAGGTCCTGGGGGGTGCAGCCGCTCAGGCAGCAGCGCTGCGCGGGGTTGCGCGGAGCCCCCCGGCGGCGGCGGCGGCGGCGGCGCGGCGCCCCGGGCCAGGGCTGCGGGGCCGGGAGGAGCGCGTGGTCCCCGTCGGCGGCCGCCGGCCCAAGGAGGAGATGTCCGGCCTCCAGCCAGCGCAGCAGCTCACCTGCGGACAGAGCAGAGCTCAGCAGGAACAGAGCCCGGGACTCCTCCCCCACAGCGTGCATGCGCACCAGGGAGCACTCCTGAGCACTCCTGAGCGCTCACTGCCTACCAAGGCCTGTCCAGTTTCCTTATCCACTCTCAGCTCGGGCCGCAGGGGTCCTTGGAGCTGCAGAGGTGCAGCCCCCCACCCCACCCGAGGGCTCAGCGGCCTGGGAAGCACCCGGCATGGACCGGGGACTCCTCAAAGGCAGGGACTTGTATGTATTCACACAAGTGCAGGAAGTGGGCGCGCACACACACACACACACACACGCACACACGCACGCACGCAGGCACTTGCAGTCCCTCCTCCCCACGCAGGCCCGTAATGTCAGGAGAATAGCAGGTTCGGGGCCAGCCTCAGCAGAGTTCAATACACTGTACAAAAAAAAATAATAATAATAATGCAGAAATTTATGAAGATCACACGTGGTCACTTAAGCCAGTGCACACGTGTAATCCCAGACCTTGGGAGGCTGAGACAGGAGGATCGGCGGATTGTGACCAGCCTCGGCTACTTAGGCCCTCCAAAACTTAATAAAATAATTGGGCTGGGGATGTAGCTCAGAGGTAGAATGCCCTTGGGCTCAGTCCCCAGTGCTGGGAAAAAAAAAAAAAAAGGTTGAAATTTTAAATAAAGATCTGGAAGGTTCTGCCTGTTTTGCACAGGGCTGCTCCAGGTGCCTGCCTGTCTCTGGTGTCACACGCATCCAGGCGCACCTGCCGGCCCCCCGGCCCCCACTCACGGTCGCCGGCCTTGGGCTCGCCGGCGGCGGGGGACCAGCGCGGGCCCCCGCAGGCGCGCACCAGCTCGCGCAGGAAGCGGCGGCCGCACAGCCTCTCTCCGGGCGCGGGGCCGGCGGGGCGCGGGGCGGGCGCCAGCGCGGGGCCCAGCAGCAGCAGCGCCCAGGCCGCGCGGGGGTCCATGGCGCAGCCCGGCGCCGCCCCGGGCTCCGCTTATAGGCGCCGCCGCGCGGGAGGGCCGGTCCCTGGACCCCCAGGTCAAGGGTGGGGTCAGGGCTCGCCCCCCCATCCATCCCCCAAGCGGGGTGCGCAACCGTGCTGCTGCTGCGGACTGAACCGGCTGCCTGCCTTGAGCTACACACCCGGCCTTTTATGTTTTATTGTATGTTTGTATGTATGTATGTATGTATGTATGGTTTATTTATTTTTTATTTATGTTTATTTCTTTATTTAGGTACTGGAATTGAACCCAGGGAAATTCAACTTACAAGCTACACCCCAGCCATACACACACACACACACACACACACACACACACACACGTATTTATATGTGTATTATATATATACACATACATATATATGTATGTGTATATATATATGTATATATATGTGTGTTTGTGTATATATATATTTTTTGTTTTTATTTATTTATTTTTTGTTTTTTTAGCCGGGTGTAGTGGCGCATGCTTGTAATCCCAGCATTTGGGAGGCTGAGACTGGAGGATCGCAGTTCGCAGACAGCCTCAGCTACTTAGTGAGGCCCTCCGCAACTCAGTGAGACCCTGTTTCAAAATATAGAGAATAAAACAATAGGGCAGGGGGTGTAGCTCGGAGGTAGCATGCCCCTGGGTTCCATCCCAGTTCCAGTACAGCAGAACGAGAGAGAGAGAGAGAGAGAGAGAGAGAGGAGAGAACTGAAAAATAACAGTGTAGTTCAGTGGTTAGCACTTGTCTCTCCTGTGCCAGGCCCTGGGTTCCATCCCCAGTGGAGAAAAAAAGAAAAAAACAGTGGTGGTGCACGCCTGTGAGCATAGTACTTGGGAGGCTGAGACAGGAGGATCACAGGTTCACAGCCAGCCTCAGCTACTTGGTGAGGCCCATTGCAACTTAGTGAGTGAAACCCTGTTTTAAAATATAAAGAATAAAAAATAGGGCTAGGGGTGTAGCCCAGAGGTGGAATGTCTCTGGGCTCAATCCTTGACAGAGAGAGAGAGAGAGAGAGAGAGAGAGAGAGAGAGAGGAGAATAAAAATATGGCTACTGTAGCTGGGCGTGGTGGCGCACGCTTGTAATCCACGCACTTGGGAGGCTGAGACAGGAGGATCGCACGGGTTAGAAGCCAAACTCAGCTACTTAGTGAGGCTCTCGGCAACTTAGTGAGACCCTGTTTCCAAATAAAATAGAAAAATAGGTCTGGGAGTAAAGCTCAGAGGTAGAAAGCCCCTGGGTTCCACCCCCAGTACCACCAAAAAAATAAAAAATAGGGCTACAGGTGTAGCTCAGAGGTAGAAGGCCCCTGGGTTTGATTCCCAGTTCTGAATAAATAAACAAACAAACAGAAAGGGAGGAAGGAAAGGAGAGAGAAGGACAGGGGCCCCTGATGGTGGGGAGGGTCTTCTGAGGACCTCTGTCTCTTATACTGTGCCAGTTAGGAATTCAAAGGTGGGAGGGGGCCCAGAGCCAGCCCGCTCCGCCCGCCACGCCAGGGCCTCGCGGGCGAAGGGCGCTCATGAGGCCCGGCTGGAGCCCCGCGCCCCTGGGCCCCCTCGGCCGCCCCTCTCTCCCGCTTCTCCGTCTCTCCAGATCTCTCCAGCAGTCCCGAGGCGGCCCACAGGCGGAGCCGGCCCCAGCCGATGGGGGGGCTTGCCTCCCCAGATCCAGCCTTGCCCTCTGACCCCACCCCCCCCACCCCCCCCACCCCCCCGGGCGGGCTGTTCCTTCCACCCGCCAGGACCCTTAATCAGCTCCCGGGGGCAGAGCCAAGGCCGCCAGCTGGGGCTGGAGGGAGGGGGCGTCCTCCAGGGTGCCAGAAGGCTGCTCCCAGCCCCCAGCCCAACCCCAGCGCCCAAGGCCTGCCGCAGCTGGCCCAGCCTGCAACCCTCTCGCCTCCCAGAGCCAACAATCCTCCTTCTCTGTGGTACCAGGGATGGAAACTGGGGGCCTCCAAGCTACACCCCCAGCCCGATTTCCTTCCTTCCTTCCTTCCTTCCTCTTTCTTTCTTTCTTTCTTTCTTTCTTTCTTTCTTTCTTTCTTTCTTTCTTTCTTTCATTTGTAGTACCAGGGATTGCACTCAGGGGCATTCTACCTCTGAGCTATACCCCCAACCCAATTTTTTATTCTATTTGAAAAAGGGGAGCTGTTGTTAGCCTGTCGTGATGGTGCAGGCTGAGACAGGAGGATGGCGCAGGTTCGAAGCCAGCCTCAGCTACTGAGTGAGGCTCTCAGCAACTTAGTGAGAGCCTGTTTCCAAATAAAATATAAAATAGGTCTGGGAGTGTAGCCCAGAGGTAGAAAGCCCCTGGGTTCTACCCCCAGTACCACCAAAAAAAAAAAAGGTTTCACTGGGTTGCAGGAACCTCACTAAGTAGCTGAGGCTGTCCACGAACCGCGATCCTCCGGTCTCAGCCTCCAGAATGCTGGGATTACGAGCGTGCGCCACCACGTCCGGCTCCAAGCCCTATTTTTTATTCTTTATTTTTAAATTTCTTATTGGTGTATTGTATTCATACATCTTAATGGGATGCAAGATGGTGGAGACATAATGCACACATCACCCTATTAGCCCTTACCCAGTCCCCGCCCCTCCCTCCCCCTCCCTCTTTCTCATGTCATGGCTGAGTGATTGACACTGACATTTGTTAAAGTAGATCCTTTATTCAACAAAACACAGCCCATCCTGAGTCCCATGCCGAGCCTCAGCCCCGCCCCAAGAAGCCCCCAAGTCAGGGAGACAGACACCAGACTGTGGCAGCCCTGGGGTCTGCAAGCAGGGCAGGGCTGGAGAAGTGGGTAGGGGCACGTCAAGGGAAACCTGCAAGGGCATGGCAGCTGGGGTTTTGAGAGATGAATAAGAGTCCCCCAGGGAGGCAAAACCCTCAGGCAGGCGGAGGGGAGGGGAGGAATGCACAAGGTGACTCCCCACCAGCTTTAAGACCTTCACTCTGCACAGCCGAGTGCCGGTTTTGCCCATTTTACAAGGAACAGAACTAAGACCCAGAGTGTGTGTGGGGGGACATGTGGGGTCCGGTACCCCAAAACCTTAACCTCTGTCCTCTGACCCCTCTCTGTCTTCCCTCTCCAAAAAGATGTCACCAGGCTCTGGGCTTATCTGCCATGTGACCCTTCAGGGTCAGGACAGAAAGGGGCGGGAGCTGGAGCCGGGCCACCGGGCAGGGCCAGGGTGGACCAGCGCCCAGCGTCCCAAAAGCCAATTCCCAAGCGCCTCCCGGTGAGATGGGCTGGAGCCTGGGGCCCTGTGTCTTTTTTTTTTTTTTTTTTCATGGTACTGGGGGTGGAACCCAGAGGCTTTCTACCTCCGGGCTACACTCCCAGACCTTTTTTATATTTTATTTGGAAACAGGGTCTCACTCAGTAGCTGAGGCTGGCTTCGAACCCGTATGATCCTCCTGTCTCAGCCTCCCAAGCGCGGGGATTACAAGCGTGCGCCACCACGCCCGGCGTCGGTCCTGTGTCTTAAGTTGCATTAATGTCCCCAGGGGAAGGGGCCAGGCCAGGAAGGGGCTGGGGGTTTGGGAAGGGCGTCAGCGTGGGCCTGGCGGTGCGGCATGCGGGGACGGGTCCCGGCTCATCTGCGCGCAGGGGTCCGTGAAGCAGGGCCCTCGAGGCCTCTGAGCCCCCACAGGGATCCGGGCGCAGACACGAGGGGCAGGACGGGGGCTCGCGGGGTGGGGTGGCGCCGGCGGCTACCCCTGGCTGGCGCTCCACAGCGCGTCCAGCTGGGGGCCCAGGGCGCAGAAGGACGGCCGGTCCCGCGGGCTCGACGCCCAGCACAGCTTCATGAGCTCGTGCACCTGCGGGAGGCGAGGGGAAGGGGCGCTGGAGCAGCGAGGCCGGGACGCCCCCTCGGGCGCCTTTAAAGCACCCGTGGGCCTCCTCCCCGCGGCGCAAAGCCCCCCAGGGCGCCCCCTAGAGTCTAGAATAAAAACAACCCACCCCGCCCGCGCCAGCCTCCGCGGGCCCAGCTCCTGTCTCTTCAAGGCCTGTCTTAGCCCACGCCGCGGACACTGGGGGTGCGGGCCTTCCCGGGCAGGGCTCCCCGGCCTCCACCGCACCCCGCCGTCCCCTGCTCGCCCCCCCCCCCCGAGGCTCTTGTTCCGTTTTGTTGGGTTTGTTGTTTGTTTTGTGGTGCTGGGGGTTGGACCTTCTAAATTTTCTATTATTTTGCAACAGGGCCTCACTAAGTCGCCGAGGGTCTTGCTAAGTTGCTAAGACCGGCCCCCGACTTGTGATCCTCCTGTCTCAGCCTCCCAAGTACTGGGGTTGCAGGACTGCGCCACCGCGCTGGGCTCAGAACACTTTTTTTTTTTTTGTTTTGTTTTGGGGGCTGAGGATTGAATCCAGGGGCATTCTACCTCTGAGCTGCACACTCAGCCCTTGGTATTTTGTTTATTGAGGTTTTTTTTTTGGGGGGGGGTGCTGGATATTGAAGTCAGAGGCATTCTATCTCTGAGCTACACCCCCAGCCCGATTTTATTTTTCATATTTTTTTATTTATATTTTATTTTATTTTATTTCTGCAATACTGGGGATGGAACCTCGGAGCATTCTACCTCCGAGCTACACCCCCAGCCCTATTTTCTTTTCTTATTTTTCCTTTTATGTTACTAGGTATTGGACCCAGGGTCATTCTACCTCCAAGCTACACCCCCTGCCCTATTTTTTTTAATTATTTATTTTTGAAACAGCGTCTCACTGAGTTGCCAAGGGCCTCACTAAGTAGCTGAGGCTGACCTCGAACCGTGATCCTCCTGTCTCAGCCTCCCAAGTACTGGAATTACAAGCATGGGCCACCACACCCGGCTGCTCACGGCGCTCCTGTTACCTTCTCTTTTCTACTCCACGAGTCCCTAGAACCCAGAACCCGGCGGGCACACAGCTGGCGCTCAATAAGTGTTAGTGGCGCGAGTGGGGGGTGATGATGACCAGCCCCAGGCCAGACACGTGCACAGAGGAGTCCCCGTCATGTCTGACGCTCGGGGCTGGCTGCGGTAGCTAGCGGGGTGACCCCTCTCCCTACAAGGCTGTTGTTATTCCCATTTTGGAAATAGGTAAACTGAGGTTCTGGGAAGCACCTGTGACTCGCCACACCGGGAGAGAGCGGCTACCTGGAGGCCCGGGTCTACAGGCCGGGAAACTGAGGCCGGCCGCGCAGTGCTCACCTCGGCAGGGCAGGCGGGAGGCGCGGGCAGCCTCCGGCCCTCGGCCAGCAGGTCCAGGAGGCGGCAGAGCGCGGGGCCGTCGCGCTCACAGCCCATCATCCGCAGGAACGCCTGCGCACAGGGGGTGCGAGGAGCCCAGGTGAGCCCGCCCCGCCCAGGACGCGGGGCGCGGGCGCGGGCCGGCGTCGCGGGCGGACTTACAGCCGAGGGGCTGCAGCTCCTGTCGCCGTAGGTGAAGAGCTCGTACAGGACCACCCCGAAGCTCCAGACGTCCGACTGGCACGAGAAGACGTTGTCCGAGAGGGACTCAGGGGCGAACCTGGGGACAGGGGAGACGGGACAGGCGTCCGGAAGGCCCGGTCAGGGGAGCGGCGCTGCGAGGTCAGCTCCGGCCTGGGGGACCCTTCCTGGCTGTGGGATGGGGATTCTCCCACCCTGCCAGGTGTCTGTGGAAAACCCCGCCCCGCAGGAGAGGCGGGGCCAGTGCTAAGGGGCGGGGCCACGATGATGGACGGAGGGACAGGTCCTGCAGTGGAGCAGGGTGGGGAAGGGGCGGGACTAAGGCTGAAGGTGGGCGGGGTGAGGGGAAGAGAGGGGCCGATAGTGGGTGATGGGCGCAGTAAGGCGGGGCCAGTGCTGGCGGTGGGCGGGGCTTCAGAGCAGGAGGCGGGGCCAGAGCTGGGTGATGGGCGGGGCAAAGCAGGCAGGACCCAGCAGCCAGAGACAGGGCCAGGGGTGGGCAGTGGGCGGAGCCACGATGGGCAGGGCCAGATGTCAGAAGGTGGGGCCACTGCTGGGAAGTGGGTGTCAGGGGTGAGAGATGTAAGAAGGGCCAGGCCAGTTTTGGGGGGGGGGGAGGCCGTGGTGGGTGGGGCCAGACAACAGGAGGGACCGGTGTTGGTGGTGGGTGGGGGCCTGGGCAGAGGAAGAGGCCCGAGATGCAGGTAGGGACAGGCAGATGCAGAGGTCGTGGTAGGCAGGCCAGCAGGAAGAGAGGGCCAGTGTTGGGCGGTGTGCGAGGTGTGGTGGTGGGAGGGGCCAGAGATGCGAGGAAAGCCAGGGACAGCAGGGTGGTGGGCGAAGTTGAGGTGGGCGGGGCCTGACAGCGGGAGGAGGCTGGGTCAGCGTCGGGCGTGGCTACGTTCAAGAGGCGTGTCCTGAGCAGGGGGCGGGGCTCAGGCTGGAGACAGGTGTTAGCAGCAGAGGGGCTCGTGTGGGCGTGGCCTGCTGAAAAGGGGCGGGGCCTGGACAGGGGCGGGGCTCAGGTAGGAGAAGGGTGTGGGTGGCAGCTGACCAGCCAGTGCTCCGTGGGGGCACGGCCATAGCGGGGAGGGGCCGGGCCTGGTGGAGAAAGCAGGCTGCGGAGTGAAAGCAGGGGTGAAAGCAGGCTGCGAAGGGGGTGAGGTGGACCGGCCCGGCCCAGGGGCGGGGCCGGGGCCTGGGCTTGGGGCCCCACCAGAAGATGGGGCTCTGGCCGGGCTCGCGGACCACGTAGTAGTCTTTGTCCAGCGGCAGCAGTTTGGCCAGGCCGAAGTCGGCTATCTTGACGTGCACCTCGGTCTCCACGAGGATGTTCCGCGCAGCCAGGTCGCGGTGCACGCAGCGGCAGGAGCCCAGGTACTCCATGCCCTGCGGGCGCGCGGCGGCCATGAGGGGGGGGTGGGGGGGTGTTCCCCAAGCTTTGTCTGGACTCCACCCCCCGGCCAAGGCTGGGACCCATCCTGCGGTTCAGGTGAGACCCCGCCCTCAGCTCCAGCTCCGCCACCTCCAGGCGGCCGGCCTGGCGAGCCCGCACCTTGCAGATCTGCGAGGCGTACAGCAGCAGGCGGCTGGCGTCCAGGCGCGCGCGGTTCCGGGGCAGAAAGTCACGCAGGCAGCCGCTGGGCAGGTACTCCATGACCAGCTTGGGGCTCTGGCGCCCTGCAGGGGCGGGGTCACCAGGGCACGGTCACGCCCCTCCCGCCATGCCTCACCCCAGCTTTTTATTTTTTTGGTGGTACTGGAGATGGAACCCAGGGGCCTTCTATCTCCATGCTACACCTCCAGGCCTATTTTATATTTTATTTGGAAACAGGGTCTCACTAAGTTGCCGAGAGCCTCACTAAGTAGCTGAGGCTGGCTTCGAACTGGCGCTCCCAAGCGCGGGGATTACAAGCGTGGCCACCACGGCCTACGAGCACCTACGATGCGCATGGATTCGTTGAAACCTCACAGGGATCCATGTTTCGGCCGCTTGTAAACTGAGACTCAGAGATGGTCGGCGTCCTGCTGGAGGACGCCCGGGGGGAAGGGGCAGCCCAGGACCTGCACCACGGCTCTGTGTCTGCTGAATGGACGGAGGGAAGGCCCCAGGCCCGTCCGCGCTGCGGGCGCAGGGGAGGCTCACCCCGGCCATAGCTGACGCCGCGGTACTTCACGACGAAGTCGCTGTGCAGCGCCCTGAGGATGTTGATCTCCCGCTGGAAGTCCCTCTGCTGGTCCGGCCCGCTCCGCTGCAGCTCCTTCACGGCCACCAGCGCGCCCGTGTTGTCGCCCAGAGGGTCGTAGCGGCACAGCTCCACGCTGCCGAAGTTGCCCTGGGGGATGGCAGAGCTGGCATCCAGCGCCTGCCCGGCGCCCCCGCCCAGCCCGCCGGCCTCACCTTGCCCAGCTGCGAGATGTACTTGAGGTGCCTCTCCTCGAAGATGGTGGGGTCCTGGCAGACATCGAGCTGGGTGCCACCCCACGCCCCGTTGCAGGGCGCCAGGGCCCCGGAGGTCGGGTGTGAGAGCAGCTCATAATCTGGGGGTACAGAGCGGGATGCTGGCTCTGGACCTCACTCCTGAGGTGATGGGCTGTGCAGCCTTCACCTGTATGCTCACCTTCTCTGTGCCTCATAGCAAGGCCATGGGGGCTGGGAAAGGGCCTCGGGCAAAGGCAGCCCTCCCATGTGGCGCAGGCCTTAAGAAGCCGCACGAGGCTACCGAGACAGAGGGCCGCGATGAGGCCCCCATCTTTATTTCCTATTAAATGTGGCCCCATGACTTAGCCGGGGCTTGTGGGAGACGTGCTGGGTGGCCGTCTACTTCTGCCTGTGGAGAGCCTGCGCAGGTGTGCCATACCGCCTTTCTGGTTAGCACAGAACCAGGGCCATGGGGGGTCCACAGAGCGAGAGGTGCCCGTGGACCTGGACACCCTCATCCAATGAGAACTAAAAGGCCTGAAAGGTGGCACGGTGATGCAGCCCGTCATCCCAGTACTGGAGACAGAGACAGGAGGCTCACAGGTTCAAGACCAGCCTCAGCAACTTAGCAGGACCCTGTTTCTAAATAAAAAAATAAAAAGGGCTGTGGGTGTAGCTTTGAAGTAAAATGCCCCTGGGTTCAACTTCTAGTGCCAGAAAAAGAAAAAAGAGATCAGAACATCATCCCGTTGAATCTTGAGCTGAAGGACCTGTTTGTTTCAGAAGCTGTCCTCTACTCTACCTTTTTCTCCTTTATATGTGTCGGGGGGGGGGGGCTGGGGATTGAACCCACAGACGTTCTACCTCAAAGCTAGGTTGCTGGGAGTCACTACTTGTGGAGGCTGTCCTCAAATCTGCAATTCTCCTTTCAGCCTCCAGAGTATTGGAATTATAGGTGTATGCCACCAGGCCTGGCCTTCGGCTCATCCCGACTGTTGCAGACACCAAGCAGCCCAGCCCTGCAGGCTCACGGAGGGCTCTGCCCGCAAACCCGCCGCGTGGCACCTGAGGTGATGAGGCTGTTGAGGTCCCGGATGATGGCGCGGAAGCAGGGCCTGCGGGCCGGGTCGTAGAGCATGCACTGCTGGATCAGCTGGGCCAACTCCGTCCACTTGGGGGCGGGCAGCTGCTGCCGGTCCTCATAGAACTTGAGCTTCTGAGGGTGGGAGGGGAGGCTGGTTGTCCCCAGGGCGCCTGGGGCTGGGCTTCGGTCCAGGGAGTTCTCAAGGCTGGGGCTGGGTGGGCTTAGCTCTAACCTGGGCGGGATCCAGGGTACTGATGGGCATCGAGACCCCGCTGAACACCTCCCAGGTCGTGGCGCCGAACCCCCACTTATCTGCCTCCATGCCAACAGTCTGAGCCTCCTTGAGACACTCGGGGGCCACCCAGGGGATCCTGTCCGCGAGCACTGAGGGATGGGGACAGCGTCAGCGTCATGACCGCCTGTCGGTGTGGCAAACTCCTACACGTCCTTCAAAGCCCAACCGCAGGCACTTACTTTCCCGGGTTAGCACTGTGGGGCTGACGCCAGGGTCGCTCAGCTTGATGAAGGGTGGGCTCCCATCAACCCCCTCCCGAGCCAGGAGCACCTTGCGGGCTGAGACGTTGCCGTGAGGGAGGCCTTTGTCCTCCTAGGTGGGTCAGGCACAGGAAAACGCCAGGGAGGGTTTGATGAATGAGCAGGCGCTTGGCAACCTCCTATACATCCTTCAGAGCCCACTCGGTACTGCCTGGCTCAGCTCGTGTGCCGGCTGCCGACCGACCTGCCAGATGGGCCCCAGAAGGCACCACGCACTTCCCAGCCTCAGGTACGTCCCCAGCCTTCCTTTGACTATTGACGCACTCCTACTCAACCCTCAAAGCCCCAACGCCAGCCGGGCATGGAGGAGCACACTTGTAATCCCAGCCCGTGGGAGGCTGAAACAGGAGGATTGCAGATTCAAGGCCAGCCTCAACAAGTAGTGAGACTCTCATTAACCTAGCCGTAGGGCTGGGGTTGTAGCTCAGAGGTCGAATGCCTCTGGATTCAATCCCAGATGCCGGGCATGGTGGCGCACGCTTGTAATCCCAGCATTCGGGAGGCTGAGACCGGAGGATCGCAGTTCGCAGCCAGCCTCAGCTACTTAATGAGGCCCTCTGCAACTCAGTGAGACCCGGTTTCAAAATAAAGAAAAATAAAAAAAATAGGGCAAGGGGTGTAGCTCGGAGGTAGAATGCCCCTGGGTTCCATCCCCAGTACTGCAAAAATAAATAAATAAATGAAAAAGAAAAAGAAGCCCAACTCCAACGCTCCTGTTTGGAAAGCTCCCCCTGCGGGTCATCACTGGGCGCTGCCCTCACAGCGAGCCCGTCCTCTGATTCCCCACCGGTGCTGTCAGAGCCCTGAGCCTTAGACACCTCCCTTTACGTCCTTACCAAACTCCTCCCCATGCTACGGAGCCCACTCTCAATTCCCCCTCCACCCCGAGGAGACCTCTCCCTCGCAAGCAGGTGAAGCAGACTGGCGGGGGGTGGGGGTGGGGGGCTCACCAAGTAGCTGAGGGCGTAGGCCAGCTGCTTGACCACCTGCAGCTTCCAGCTGGCGGACACCAGGGCCCCGTGCCTGCGCAGGTAGGTGTCTATGGCTCCCAGGGGTACAAATTCTTGCACCATAGTGCCTGCGGCAAGAGGGCGGCAGGGTGGGAGGCTGCGCGGTGCTCCCTGCCCCGCCCGGCCCTGGAGGCTGCACAGGGAGGTGGGAGCCCGGGCCGCTGCAACTCAAGACCATTCTGGGCTTGGTATCAGCAGGAATCAGGTGCTGCCGCCTCCCGAGAGGGGTGAGGTGGCCAGTGGCCCCGCGGTCCCGGCCCCTCCCAGGTGCTCAGGGCATCTCAGATGCTGCCACGGGGGTGGGGTGGGGGCTCACTGTCTCCGGCCATGCACACGCCGAGGAGCAGGACGAGGTGCTGGTGGGACACCTGGCTCATCAGGCTGGCGGCTTCCAGGAAGGACTAGGGGCAGAGGGGGGGAGACACGTGGGTTCCTTTGGCTCCGGATGAGACCCAGGACTCCGAGGCCAGTGCTCACGGACCTGCCTCGGGGGCACCTGGCCAAGGCCTCTGTGGGCCTGGAGCCCACGCTGGGTGCACAGACGCTATAGTGACTTCCCAGTGGGACACGGAGCCCTGGCCAGCTCTCACGCTACAGTAGAAGTGGGCCCAGAAAGAGCTTGAGGCCGCCTGGCCTCCTCTCCGTGCTGCCACCCTGTGGTCCTCCCGGCTTCCTCCCTGGCTCCTGCCCTGTGGTCCTCCCAGCCTCCTCTCTGTGCTCCCACCCTGTGGTCCTCCCGGCCTCCTCCCCGTGCTCCCGCCCTGTGGTCCTCCCGGCCTCCTCCCTGGCTCCTGCCCTGTGGTCTTCCTGGCCTCCTCCCCATGCTCCTGCCCTGTGGTCCTCCCAGCCTCCTCTCTGTGCTCCCACCCTGTGGTCCTCCCGGCCTCCTCCCCGTGCTCCCGCCCTGTGGTCCTCCTGGCTTCCTCCCTGGCTCCCGCCCTGTGGTCTTCCTGGCCTCCTCCCCGTGCTCCCGCCCTGTGGTCCTCCTAACCTCCAGCCGCCTCAGGTGTGTGGGCACTGGAGGTTGAACCCAGGGGCATTCTAACCCTGAGCTACATGGCTGGTCGCGAATCAGTCTCGGCCTCCCAAGTCCTGGCATGACGGGCTCAAGCCCCCCCCCCCTCCCCGCAGCTCGGCCGCTCCCTGACCAGCCGCCGGCACCTCGGTGCAGTTCCTGTGCTTGGAGTCCAGGACCTTCAACAGCACCTCAGTCTCCCGAGCCTCGCCGTCCACGGGCTCACGGCGGCAGCCCCGGTAGATCTTGGTGAAGGAGCCGTGGCCCAGGTTCTCGAGCTGGAGGAGGGGGCGCGGGCCTGTGAGGCGGCTGCGGGCCGGGCCGGGGGCTTCCCGATGGGGCGGCCGCGCTCACCCACTGCAGGCTGTCGGCCGCGATCTTGTGGAAGGTGACCTGGCTCAGCGGCTGCCCGGCGGGCGCGCTGCCCGGGCTGCAGCCCCGCCGGACCACGATCAGGTTGGACTTCTCTACAGGGAGGAAACGGAGGGAGAAACGCACAAGTCAAAGGGTCCCTGAGAGTTCCTGGACCCCAGCCGAGCTGAGAACACGCCCAGACCTCCGCTCTGAGACCACAACTCCGGGCACAGGGTTTATTTCAAAGGACGCCCCTGAGCCAGGCGTGGTGGCGCACACCTGCTATCCTAGTACCTGAGAGGCTGAGACAGGAGGATCGCAGATTCGCAGCCAGCCTCAGCTACTGACTGAGGCCCCTTACAACTCAGTGACACCCCGTTTCAAATAATAAAGAATAAAGAATAGGACTGGGGGGTGTAGCTCGGAGGTAGAATGCCCCCGGGTTCCAGCCCCAGTACCACACACAAAAAAAAAGGGCAAAATGAGTGGTTGCCTAGCTGGGCCTGGTGGCGCCCCCTTGTCATCTCAGTACCTGGGAGGCTGAGACAGGAGGATCGCAGGTTCGCAGCCAGCCTCAGCTACTTAGTGAAGCCGTCTGCAACTTAGTGAGACTCTGTTTCAAAATAAAAATTAAATAGGGCTAGGGGTGTGGCTTGGAGGTAGATGCCCCTGAGTTCCATTCCAGTAACACACACACACACACACACACACACACACACGCACGCACACACACACGCACACACAAAGGGCAGTTGCCTGAATCAAAATTCACCCACAAGCAGCAGAAGGGACAGAGTGATACTGCCTGGCTCCAACTCCTGGACCGAGCTCTACCTGGAGGCTGACCTCCAGCCCTGAGCCAGCAAACCCCTTGGCCTGTGCTTTCCACCACTTGCTCTACAAGGACGCTGCTACAGACAGAGAAGTCAGGGCCCCGAGGGACGGGACAGCGCAGGGGAGAAGGTGGGCTCACCTCTGGGTCTGGGGGTACAGCAGGACGTAAGTTTCAGTGCAACTCCATCGACATGCAGCCCCCCTTCCCGGCAGGCTGCCAGCAGCTGTTGAAGGCTGCTGTGGGGCCGGCCGAGGCCAACCAGGGAGAAGCCTCCCGAGGGGTCCCGCCGGATGAGGCAGCCCTTGTAATCGGGGCCAAGCGCGGTCTGCAGAGGGGACGGGTCCCTGAGTGGGGGCGAGGAGCGCCCTCCCTTCACCTCTCCCCTTAGGCCCCGGGAGCTCTTTCCACCCCCGGGCATTTGCACATACCCTTTCCTCAGCTCAAGGGTCACCTCCGCCAGGAAGCCCCCCACCCCGCCCTCCTGTTCCTGGTGGAGAACCAACCTGGACACAGACCGTGAGGAGGAAGCTGTCGAAGTCCTGCGGGCTGCGGCGCAGGACGTAGGAGCCGGGGAGGGAGCCCTCCGCCTTCAGCTTGTTAATGGCAAAGTCCAGGCTGTGGGGCGGCCAGAGGGGGGGAGAGAGAGGCAGAGAAACCAGGTCCCCACGGGGTTCAGTGCTGGGCCCTCTCACGCTCTGGGACCCCAACGGTTAACTTTCTCCCCCCCCCCCCAGTTATAAAATTGGCTCGGCTAGGCGTAGTGCACACGCCTGTCATCCCGTACTTGGGAGGCTGAGACAGGAGGATCACAGGTTCGAGGCCAGCTCAGAATTCGAACACCCCTGGGTTCCATCCTCAATATAATAAAAATAAAAGAGAAGTGTGGAATCCAGCATTGTGCCACGTGCCCGTAATCCTGGTCCATGGGTGGCTGAGACAGGAGGACTGCAGTGCAGGGTTGAGGCCAGCCTTCGCAGCTTAGCAAGGCCCTCGGCAACCCAGCAGGACCTTGTTTCCAAATAAAAAAGGCTGACGTTGTACCTCGGAGGTAGAACGAGGCTCAACCTTCACTACCAAAAAACAAAATCCGGCACAGGTGGGGCTCCTGCTCCCCGTCCTCCCCAGAAAATGGCCCTGGGCCCCAGAGTCCGAAGGCAGGGGCTGCCCCTCTGGACGGCTTCCCCGCGTGTTGGGCCAGGACGCTGGAAAGCCTGGGGCGCGGCCGCGAGGGCGAGGGCGAGGGTCTTACGTGATGGGGCCATAGCACCCCTCGGCCACTTCCTCCAGCAGACGCGGGGGGGCCACCTCCTTGCAGAAGAAGTGGTGGGAGTCGGTGGTCAGCCGGAAGTAGCCGTCCACGAGCGCCACGAAGGACAGCGCCTGGGGCAGCCCCGGGAACTCGGCCTCCTGCACGGACCAGGACCGGGTCAGCCCGCCGCAGGCCCCGACCCCCGAGCCGGCCCTGGGGCAAGGGGGGGCCTCCCACCCACCAGGATCTGGTTGTCGGTCCTGGTGACGGTGACGAGCCGGTGCTCCCCGGCCGGGCCCCCACGGGGGGCTTGCTTGACGCTGACATCCACGATCTCTGGAAAGTCGCAGAAGAGCTGGAAGACCTGGGAAGGGGGTGTCGTTACCCTGGATCGGCTGGGCCTGGACCGCGCCCGCCCCGCCCAAGAGCCCGCCATCCAGGCCACGCCCACCCCGCTCCTTCCCACCCGGACCCTCCTCCCTCTGGGGCCCCAGCTCTTCCCTTCCCTCGGTCTCGCCTCCCGGACCTTGGGTTAGCCCACCTGGCCCCGCCCACCACCAGGCCGGCCCCTCCTCTCCCCGCTCAATCCCCGCCCCTTAGGCCTGTCGGACCCCACCCCTCCCGGAGCCCCACCCCAAACTACTCCAGCCCCCTTTTTTTTTTTTTTTTTTTTTTTGCGGCTCTGGGGATGGAACCCAGGGGCATTCGACCTCTATTGTTATTCTTTATTTTGAAACCGGGTCTCACTGAGTTGCAGAGGGCCTCACTAAGTAGCTGAGGCTGTCCGCGAACCATGATCCTCCCGTCTCAGCCTCCCGAATGCTGGGATTACAAGCGTGCGCCACCACGCCCGGCTTTCGATTTTATCGTCTTCTTCTTTTTGTGTGTGTGGTACTGGGGTTCCTGGAAACCCTTCTACCTCCGGGCTACACTCCCAGACCTATATTTTATATTTTTATTTGGAAACAGGGTCTCTTAAACCAGCGCGGCTGGCTTCGAACCTGCGGGATCCTCCTGTCTCCGCCTCCCAAGCGCGGGGATCACAAGCGTGCGCCACTGCGCGGAGCTTATTCTTCATTTTGAAACAGGGTCTCACTAAGTTGCAAAGGCCTCCCTAAGTAGCTGAGGCTGTTCGCGAACCGCGATCCTCCCGATCCTCCCGTCTCAGCCTCCCAACTGCTGGGTAACAAGGGTCTACCACCCAGCCCGGCTCCAGCCTTTTTTCTATAAGCTCCACCCACTCTCCCCTTTCATTCTGGCCCCTCCTCTCTCCGGCCACGCCCACCACCTGCACTTCCGTCGGGGCCCCGCCCTCCTCTGCCACGCCCACCCACCTTCCCAGAGGCCCATCCTCCTGGGCACGCCCGCCGCCTGTTTATGGGCCCGCCCCGCTGGCCCCGCCCACACCCCTTCCTCTGGCCCGCCCTCCGGTCCACGCCCACCTGTGCCTCGCTCGGCCCCGCCCACCCGCACCTGCTGCTCGGCCCCGCCCACCCGCACCTGCTGCTCGGCCCCGCCCACCCCGCACCTGCTGCTCGGCCCCGCCCACCCGCACCTGCTGTTCCGCGGGCCTCCAGGCCAGGCCGCTGCCGCCAGCCACGCGAAGCAGCCCCTGCGCGTCCCGGCCGCCGGCCCCGGGCAGCCCCACGCCGAAGGTCTCGGCGGCCGCCGCCGGGTGCAGCCGCTCCAGGTCCATGACGTACTTGGCCATGAGCGCGTGCCGGTCAGGCTGGCAGGCGGCCACGCGCAGCAGGGCGCGCCGCACGGTGCCGCGCACCCGCCGGCGGGCCACGAAGCTCAGGCCCTGGATCAGGCCGCGCAGGCCGGGGGGCAGGCAGGTCTTGTAGCTGCGGGGGGGTGGAGCGGACCTCGGTGTGGGGAGGGCCCGGGCCGCAGCCGGCTGGGGGAGCGGGGGGCATCCCGCCCCGGACAGGCCGGCTGGGGGAGCGGAGGGCATCCCGCCCCGACAGGCCGGCTGGGGGAGCGGGGGGGGGGGCATCCGGCCCCGGACAGGCTGGCTGAGGAACAGAGGGCATCCCGCCCCGGACAGGCTGGCTGGGGGAGCGGGGGGGGGGCATCCCGCCCCGGACAGGCCGGCTGGGGGAGCGGGGGGCATCCCGCCCCGGACAGGCCGGCTGAGGAACAGAGGGCATCCCGCCCCGACAGGCCGGCTGGGGGAGCGGAGGGCATCCCGCCCCGGACAGGCCGGCTGGGGGAGCGGGGGGCATCCGGCACCGGACAGGCTGACTGAGGAACAGAGGGCATCCCGCCCGGACAGGCCGGCTGGGGGAGTGGGGGGGGTGGGGGGGCATCCCGGCCCGGACAGGCTGGCGGGGTCAGCGGGGCCTCACCTCACGGTCCTGAGCAGCTCCGCCGGCCGCCGGGCCTGCTCGCAGGCCATCCGCGCCAGGTCCAGCACAGCCATGCTCAGACACTCGCACTGCGCCGGGAGACCCCGGCCCACCGGGAGGCGTCCGCTCAGCAGGTCCCCGCGGTGCTGGCGGCACAGGGGGGTCAGGCCGCTGGCCCTCGGCGCCCGCCCCGCCTGGCCCTGCCACCCACCTGCGCGAAGAGGTGCTCCAGGACCGGCAGGTCCAGGATGGCGCTGGCCAGGTCCTTGCGCAGCCCAAAGCGATGGCACTTCTCCAGCCCGAACCAGTGGGGGAAGAAAAAGCTGTGGGGTGGAGGGAGAGGGCCGGGGGATGAGGGGCAGGGGCAGACCCTCCAGGCGCCGGGGAGCCCAGGCCCGGGAGCGGCCTCAGGCAAGTGGCCCACCCTCTCGGGGCTCACTGTGGCGTGGACAGGGAGATGGAAACATTGTGCGGCCCCTGGGGGTTAGAGGCGCTTCCTACCGCAGCCTGTAGAGCAAGACCTGGGTGCCGGCATCGTCCACGGAGAAGACGTGGCTGGGGGGGAACCAGCAGGACAGGTCCTCTGTGGCCAGAGCGAACAGAGAGTGGTACACGGGTCGGATGCCTGCGGAGGTGGGGATATCAGCTCCCTTGCTCACCCCCTGGGTCCCCCCCACAGCCTCACAGGGGCTCCTTCTCCCCTTTAGTTCTGACATCCTGTGCATCCCTGCTCAAACACACTCTGTGGCTCCCTATTGCCCTCAAGTGAGAAGCCAGTACTGGACCAACTTCTTAGGTACTTCCCCACTACTTCCCATCTCTTTCTTTTTCTTTTTTCTTTTTTCCCCGGTACTGGACATGGAACCCAGGGGCATTCTACCTCCGAGCTACACCCCCAGCCCTATTTTTTATTCTTTATTTTGAAACAGGGTCTCACTGAGTTGCAAAGGGCCTCACTAAGTAGCTGAGGCTGTCCTCGAACCGCGATCCTCCTGTCTCAGCCTCCCGAATGCTGGGGTCACAAGCGTGCGCCACCACGCCGGGCACAACTCCAAGTTTTAAACACCTACCCCTTTCCTTTCCCAAACTCCCGCGCCAACTCCTAGAGGCAACTAGTTCCTTCCCTTTGGCCCCGGCCCTGGCGAGCACACACCGCTGGCCTTGGCAGCCCGCACGCACAGCTCCTCTGCCGAGTAGATCCCATAGGAGAAAGACAGGCGCTGGGGAGGCCCAGGGCCCCGAGGAGGCAGGAGCACGTGCAGGACGCCGGCCTCCGCGGAGGAGAGGCTGCAGGAGCGCTCAGGGATCAGCGGTGTCTCCTCACTCGGAGGCACCATGAGTGTGACCGCCCGGTGCGGAGAGGCAGCCCCTCAGTCCTGGGCAGGGGTCTGCGGCTTCTGCGTGGGGCAGAGGAGAGCTGGAAAAACAGAAGGAAGAGGGGGACAGAAACACAGCTGCAGGGCCTCCGCACAGATTTGGTGAAATCACACCACAGCTTCTGGTCTGTGCCCAGGGCAGACATCATTAGTCAACCTGCAGGCTCCATGTGCGCTCCCAGCCAGCCCAGCCCAGATCCCATGCAGGCATGAGCAATTGACCACCGATGTGCAGATCGTCTGGCCAGGGAGCAGACAGGGGTGCTGTTTGTGTTTGTGGGAGTTGAGCGGGTCAGTGATGGTGGGGTCTGCAGCTGGGGTGGGGGGCTCCTGTAGCTGCTGTGAGCCTGGGAGTGGGGCCAGCCTGAGGACAGTCAATGAGGGGTTTTGTGCTTGTCTTCCCCATCCCTTCTCCACCCCGCCCCATCTCTGTCCCCTCATCACATCCCCCACTAGCCCCCCTTAATCTTTTTCTGGGGAGCACCAGGATTGAACCAAGGGGCATACATCTACCTTGTTTCAAAATAAAAGAATAAACAGGGCTGAGGATGTACCCTGGAGGCAGAATGCCCCTGGGTTCCATCCCCAGTACCACACACACACAAATAATAATAATGATGATAATAATGGTGATAATAATAATAATAATAATAATAATAATTGTATCAGTATTGGGAATGGCCTAGGAAGATTTGAGAAAGCTCTGATTATTCATATATTTCAAAAATAATTGTGTCAAAATGGCGGCAGACCTGGGTAAAGAAAGGACTTGATTCCTGCTTAAAAGCAGGCAGCTATTCCAATGTAAATTAACCTAGCTAAAAGTAATTAACAAGTCAATAGGGGAGAGTTAGGGCTTCCTCTTTCTAAAGACTGATCTAGGGAGGATGGAGCAGGGGGTTGGCCTCTGACCTTCCTGAAAGGAGACACCTTGCACACCTTGCTGGGGGGAGGTACCTTACAGGGACATTCACTGCCACAGAATTATGTAAACAAGATGGAGGCCATGGGTATAAAAAGTCCGGTCCACGTGCTATATCTTGGGGTGGGGTGAATTGGCTCGGACCACCCCCCCATGCCATTCAGGCATGGGGCTGTAACTATCTTCTGTATTTCTATCTTTTTTTAAATTTTTTTGGTGAAACTGGGGTTCCTGGAAGCCCTTCTACCTCTGGGCTACACTCCCAGACCTATTTTTACATTTTTATATTTGGAAACAGGGTCTCCTAAACCAACACTCGCGGCTGGCTTCAAACCTGCGCGATCCTCCTGTCTCCGCCTCCCAAGCGCGGGGATGACAAGCGTGCGCCACCACGCCCGGCTGTATTTCTGTCTTTTTAATAAACTTCTTTAAACCTTCAGCAAGTGTTCGAGTTATGAATACTTATCCTTAGCTCAGGACAAGAACCTACGGTTTTTTTTTTTTCTGTTTTTCTGTTTATTGGGTTTTGTTGTGGTTTGAGGGAAATTGTGTCCGGGCCCCTTACAGGGGTCCTCGGGGACAGGTCCCCCAAAACCATATTCTCCGAATCTGTAACATTTTTGTGCCCACGCGGGGCTGACTTTGTTTCGGGTCATCCCGCTAGGTCACTCTGTGGAGTGGTGCTGTGGTCTAAGCTCTAGCTCCCCTCTTTCTAAGGGCGCCAGACCGTAACAATAATAATAATAATTAATAATAATAATGCATAAAAAGGACTGGGGGTGTAGCTCGGAGGTAGAATGCCTCTGGGTTCCATCCCCAGCACCAAAATAAGGAGACTAAAAAAAGGACCTAGGAAACGCCCCGATTCTGTGGGGGGTACTGAGAATGGCACCCAGGGGCATTCTGCCTGCGAGCTACACCCCCAGCCCTATTTTGTATTCTTTATTTTGAAACAAGGTCTCACTGAGTTGCAAAGGGCCTCACTAAGTAGCTGCGGCTGTCTGCAAACCACAGTCCTCCGTCTCAGCCTCCCGAATGCTGGGATGACAAGCGTGCTTGAACCCCTAACCTCCGGCATCCATTGGAGGGTCACCCGGGAGCTCAGGTTGGGGGCGGAGGCGCGCCCCAGGCCCCAGCCCCGCAGGCCTTGCGCATGCCCAGTGCTGGGTCTCAGCCGAGCGCCGGGACCTGCCTGGTGCAGGAGGAAGCCAGGCCGAGGCCGCAGCGCTCCCCGCCGGCGAGGCCGGCTCGGCTGGTTGCCCCGATTCTGCCCCCCGCCGCCATCGCCGTCCATCCCGGGCCTGGCCTGGGGTAAGGCCAGCGCTTACCTGGTGGGTGGGGACCTGGCGATGCTCTGGAAGGCAGGGCGGCGGGCAGGAAAGCCCCAGCGGCTCTTCCTGTGCGGCCCCTCGGCTTCCTGAGTCGTTTACCGAAAGTCAGGGTGATGTGGGGCGGGGGAGGGGAGGCCACAGGACCTGGCCAGGGAGGGGCAGAAATTTCCAGAACTGCTGCGGGGCCCAGGCGGCCCTACTCGGGCTGCTGGAGGCCTGGGACTCAAGGGCAGGGCCCAGGTCCTGTCTGTGTGCCAGTAGGCTCCGCACCCACTTGTGTCTGGGCCCCTGGTGCCTCAGTTTACCCACTTGTGGCAAACCTGAGCTAGGTCCTGAGTGGACTTACCCTCCCTCCACCCCCTTACTGGAGATTGAACCCAGGGCCATTCTACCTCCAAGCTACAACCCCAGCCCTATTTTTTTTTTTTTTAATGAGAAATGTATTTATTCTGAAATTGTTTATTGGTGCTTTTTTTTTTTTCTTTTTCTTGCAGTTCTGGAGATTGAACCCAGGGGCATTCTACCTCCCAGCTACACTCCCAGCCCTATTTTTTGTCTTCTTTTATTTTTCTGTGGGTCCGGGGATGGAATTCAGGGGCATTTGACCTCCAAGCTACACCCCCTGTCCTTTTATTTGTATTTGTATTATTTATTTATTTATTATTATTTTTTTTTTTTGTGGTACTGGGGTTCCTGGAAGCCCTTCTACCTCCGGGCTACACTCCCAGACCTATTTTATATTTTGAAACAGGGTCTCTTAAGCCAGCGCGGCTGGCTTCGAACCTCTGGGTCCTCCTGTCTCCGCCTCCCAAGCTTGGGGATTACAAGCATGCGCCCCACGGCCGGCCTGTATTTTTATTTTGAAGCAGGGTCTCACCGAGTTGCGAAGGGCCTCGGCTACTTAGCGGAGGCTGTCCTGAACCAGGATCCTCTGTTCTCCACCCCCGAAAGCGTGTGCCGCCATGCCTGGCGGTGGTCATACATCTTAGCGGAGTCCAAGATGGTAGAGAGCACATATTTAGCCCTTGCCCTGTTCCCACGCCGTTCCCTCCCCCCTCCTGCTCCTGCTTGGCTTAGCGATTGACTTTTATATATCCTGAATGTCCATCTTGTACATTTTCCAAACAGGGTCTCTCTGTGATGCCAGGTTCTAGCTAAATCGCAGAGGCTGGGCCCAAGCCTGCATCCTCCTCCCGCCTCACTTGGGATGGGGCGGTGCGAGCAGCCTCCTCCTTTCTCCTTCCCGCCCCGCGGTAAGGCTGCTGGTGCACGTGAATCACTCGGTCACCCCCAGGGGGTTTTCACCCCCCCCCATGCCCGAGCCAGGGGGCCATGACCACCTGTCGGCCCCAGAGAGCTGCGGGCCGGGGGCAGAGCAAAGCTGGAGGAGATGGGGCGTCCGGATGTGGGACGACCTCGGGGTGCGACTGGGGCCAGGGTGGAGGCCGCGCAGGAAGTGCTGGGGCTGGGGGCTGGGGCTGGGGCTGGGGGCTGGCTCGGTTTGCTGATGGCTTCAGCCAACAGGAGTGAAAGCGGTGGCCGGGTGTCCAACCTCCCAAGCAGAGGCCCCCCGTCTCAGGACAGGCGCGGTCTCTGCTTCCCAGCAACGCAGGTGGAGAAAGGGCGGGAGGGGAAGCTGGGCGGGGAGAGGCGGGGGGGGGGGGGGGGGGGGGCAGAGAGTGGACTTTTAGCCGCCTCCAGGATTAATTACTGGCAGGGACAAAGTCCAGAACATGCCCAATTAATTTATTTATTTTGGGGTACTAGAGCTGGAACCCAGGGGCATTCTACCTCCGAGCTACAACCCCAGCCCTATTATTTATTTATTTATTTATTTACTTATTTATATGGCGGTACTGGGGGTGGAACCCAGGGGCTTTTCTACCTCCGGGCTATACTCCCAGACCTATTTTATACTTTATTTGGAAACAGGGTCTCACTAAGTTGCTGAGAGCCTCACTAAGTAGCAGAGGCTGGCTTTGAACCTGCGCGATCCTCCTGTCTCTGCCTCCCGAGCGCGGGGATTACAAGCGTGCGCCACCGCGACCGGCTGCGTTGTTGTGCCTCGCTTTAAGTGTTTTAAGTTAGGTATTAAGGCTTAGTTTAAGTTTTGCTAATACAAAATTTGTTATAATCATTAGTAAGATCAATAACTTAGTGTGTTTTTAGAAATTATATTGAGATAGAGTTTGATTCTATAAGTTTTATTTTAGTCTTAAATTTAAGTTTTTAGCTTAACTTCCTCTTGAGATTTAAACCCAGGCACAGGGCAGGAAAGAGCTTATAGGAAAATTCCCAAAGCAGCTAAAGAACAGTCGCCTGTGTCCAGGCTTCACACCTCAGAAAGGCCCCTGTTATCTTAAAATTTTCTGTATAAGTTGCTCTAAAGTGAAGAAACGTTATGATATGCCTTTAATCAAATGTGTAGGTTCTAGTCTGAATTAATAGTATAGATATGTTAAGATAGGACCAATGAACTAGCCTACCTTTAGAGATTGTACATCAATAGAGTTTTAGCCCAGTCCTAAATAATGCTGACTCTGTCTTAAAGCCTGTCTTCCTCTTATCAGTTTGTGTGTGTGTGGGGGGGGGGGTACTGGGGTTCCTGGAAGCCCTTCTACCTCCGGGCTACACTCCCAGACCTATTTTATATTCTTATTTGGAAACAGGGTCTCGTAAGCCAGTGAGCGCGGCTGGCTTCGAACCTGCGCGATCCTCCTGTCTCCGCCTCCCAAGCGCGTGCGCCACCACGCCCGGCTTATTCTTTATTTTGAAACGGTCTCACTGGGTTCAAAGGGCCTCACTAAGTAGCTGAGGCTATCTCCGAACTGGAGATGGTCTCCAACTCCCGAATGCTGGGCTTACAAGGGTGCGCCACCATGCTAGGCTGAAAGGTTCGTTCTCTCTCTCTCTCTCTCTCTCTCTCTCTCTCTCTCTCTCTCTCTCTCTCTTTCTTTTGGTGGGTCTGGGGATGGAACCCAGGGGCATGTGACCTCTGAGCTACACCCCCTGCCCTATTTTGTATTCTTTATTTTGTGTGTGTGTGTGTGTGTGTGTGTGTGTGTGTGGTGCTGGGCATGGAATCCAGGGGCTTTTCTACCTCTGGGCTACACTCCCAGACCTATTTTTTATATTTTATTTAGAAACAGGGTTTCACTAAGTTGCTGAGGCTGGCTTTGCACCTGTGCCATCCTCCTGTCTCAGCGGGGATTACAAGCGTGCGCCACCACGCCAGGCTTGTATGCTTTATTTTGAAACAGAGTCTCACTAAGTAGCTGAGGTGTCTGGGAACTGCTATCCTTCAGTCTCAGCCTCCAGAATGCTGGGATTACAAATATGCACCGCCACGCCCAGCAGTAATGCAAATTTTTTAAAAACATTTTTTTATTTGTCTTTACTTTTACTTACTTGCTTTTTTTGTTTGTTTTATTTGGTATTGAGAATGGAACCCAGGGGGCATTCTACCTCCAAGCTGCACCTCCAATGCTATTAATTATTATTATTAATTATTATTATTATTATTGTTATTATTTTTTTTTTGCGGGTCTGGGAGTGGAACCCAGGGGCATTCTACCTCCGAGCTACACCCCCTGCCCTATTTTTTATTCTTTATTTTGAAACCGGGTCTCACTGAGTTGCAGAGGGCCTCACTAAGTAGCTGAGGCTGTCCGCGAACCGCGATCCTCCAGGTCTCAGCCTCCCGAATGCTGGGATTACAGGTGTGCGCCACCACGCCCGGCTATATTATTTTAATTTTTAAACACGGTCGCCATGCATGATGGTACAGGCTTATAATCCGGTATTTGAGAGGTTAAGAAAGGAGAATCTCAGATTCTCCTGGCCAGTCTTAGCTAGTTAGTGAGGCCCTCCACAACTCAATGAGACCCTGTTTGAAAATTAAAAGGAGAGCCAGCCGTGGCGGCGCACACTTGTAATCCCAGCATTTGGGAGGCTAAGACGGGAGGATCCGCGTTCGCGGCCAGCCTCAGCTACTCAGCAAGACCCTGTTTCCAAATAAAGAATGAAAAATATAGCTCAGAGGTAGAATGCCCCTGGGTTCCATCCCCAGTACTGCAGAAAGAAAAGAAAAAGGGCTGGGGGTGTATCTTGGAGGTAGAATGCCCCGGCTTCAATTCCCAGTACAAGGAAGGAAGGAAGGAAGGAAGGAAGGAAGGAAGGAAGGAAGGAAAGAAAGAAAGAAAAAAGAAAGTCATGCTGGGGTGGCCCTGCCGTCCTCCTGTCTCAGCCTCCCAAGCACTGAGATCACAGACGTGCTCCCCCGCAACGACCGGCTTATTTATTCCAGTAAACCCTCCGGCAGGTGCAGCGTCCCACAGACCGCGTCCAGCAGCTCGGCGGAAAGGCTGCTCCCAGCGATGACCCCAGCCACGACAGTGTCTAGGGCACCAGTGTCCTCCCCGGCAAGTGCGGGGCGGCCACACCCAGCCCGGGAACTCAGGGTCGCGGCTGCCTGCGTCAGTCAGACTTGGACAGAGGTTTATTTAGAAAAGCGGGAAGCACAGTCACTGGAGACTGTGGGCCATCTCGGGAGGGAGGGGAACCCCTCCAGGGTTTAGGACTCTTCTTTTGTTGGGGGCTTTTGTGGGGGGTGGGCAGGAGGGACTACTTAGTGAGGCCCTCCGCGACTTACCAAGACAGTTTCAAAATAAAATAAAATAGGGCTGAGAGTATAGCTCAGAGTTAGGACACCCCTGGGTTCATCTCCTGTGCCAAAGTGTGTGTGTGTGTGTGTGTGTGTGTGTGTGTGTGTGTGTGTGTGTGAAGAGGGAGAGGAGGAGGAGGAGGAGGAGGAGGAGGAGGAGGAGGAGGAGGAGGAGGAGGAGGAGGGAAGCCAGCTGGGCTGGTGTGCCGACCTGTAACCCGCGACTCAGAAGCCTGAGGCGGGAGAATGGCGGTTGGAGGCAGGAGCACACTGGCCGATCAGCCAGCGAGCTTCGGTTTCTGTGGAAGGAGACAGACAAGAGGGTCTTCGCTGATGTGCAGGGATTGTCTCTAGAAGGGAACACAAGTCATTCATCCACTAGGGAGGGACCTGGGGGGCCGGGGAGGGTGATGGAGGGAGGGTCCCCGTCATTTCCCTCCTGTGTCTACAGCGTTTTGTTTATAAATCATGGTATTGGGAAGCTGAGCCTTTGGTTTGAGAGAGAAACGTGTTCCCTGCACGGGACGGGAGAAGAGCCGAGTGCTGGGAACCGGGCCCAGGTTTGTTCTCTCTGAGAACGGCCCAGGGGCCCGGGGTTGGTGGCGGGGCACACTGGAATCTCATTCCAGGGTCCCCAGGGTGACCCGGCTTGCTCTGCTTCCTGTGCACGAAGCCGAGGACCCCACACTGCACCAAGGGCAGGGACGGGCGCCGCAGGGCAGGAGAGCTCTCAGCACACGCCCGTGCCTGGGCCTTGTCTTGTTACCCCATTATTTTCCCTGTCAACTCTGCAGGGCTGGTTTTGTGGTTTTGAGGTATTTTCTCTGGGTTTTGGGGTGTGTGGTGCTGGGGCTGGAACCCAGGGCCTTGTGCTGGTCCAGGCTAACCACTGGCGCCACGCCAGCACTGGGACTAGAATTTAGCTTTCTCTTTCTTCCTTTCTTTGATTTTCCTTTTCTTTTTCTTTTTCTTTTCCTTGTTTTTTTTTTTTTCAGTACTGGGAATGGAACTCAGGGGCATTCTACCTCCAACCTATACCCTCAGCCCTATTTTTTATTCTTTTTTTTTTTGTGTGTGTGTGTGTGGTACTGGGGTTCCTGGAAGCCCTTCTACACTCCCAGACATATTTTTATATTTTTGAAAAAGGGTCTCTTATGCCAGCGCTGCTGGCTTCAAACCTGTGCGATCCTCCTGTCTCTTCCTCCCAAGCTCAAGGATTACAAGATTACAAGCATGCAACCCCCACGCCCGGCCTATTTTTTATTCTTTATTTTGAAACAGGGTCTCACTGAGTTGCAGAGGGCCTCACTAAGTAGCTGAGGCTGGATCGAGAACCACGATCCTCCTGTCTCTGCCTCCCGAATGCTGGAATTACAAGTGTGCGCCCCATGCCAGGCTCTTTTTTTTCCTCCCCTTCTCTATCTTTGGTACTGGGACTTGAACCTAAGAGCATTCTATATTCAAACTACACCCCTAGCCCTATTTTTTTAAATTTATCTACTTTTGGTACCAGGTATCGAGCCCAAGGGCATTCTACCTCTGAGCCACACTCCCAGCCTTATTTTTTTTTACTTTATTTTGAAACAGGGTCTCCCTAAGTTGAAGAGGGCCCTGTTAAATTGTCGCGCTTAGCTGTGAACCTGCAGTTCTCCTGTCTCAGCCTCCCAAGTCCTGGGCTGACGGGCACGGGCCACCACGCCTGGCTCGGGCTCTTGTCCTGGTCACAACTGTCTTTGGTGAAGTACAAAGCCCTGAACATGGTTTTGAATGAATGAATGAATGAATGAGGGGCAGGAATAATCACTAAGGAGGCATCCAAGGCACAAAGGAATCCGTGGCTTCGGGGCATTTGGGGACCCAGGGCAGGCGCTGGGGACAGGCGTGACAGCAGGAGGCCAACCAGCGCTCCGACCCTGGATTAAGGAGCTGGCGCCTTAAGGGTCCTGCAGAAGAAAGCTGTGGGGACGGGGCCAGCAGCAGCCTCGCCCACCAGGAACCGTCTGGGCTGGCTGCGGGCTGGTAGCAGAAGCCCGGGATAGGCCCTCACTGTGGGCCCCGTGGTGGTCCAGGGCCAGCTGGCCCGCTCGGCTTCCTGCAGAGGGGAGGGCTGGGGACAGACTGCTTCCGGGCAGAAGGTATGTCCTGAGCAGTAGCAGCGCTGGCCCGGGCATGGCGGGGTGGCTCTGTCGTCCCAGCACTTGAGAGGCCGAGAAAGTAGGATCGCAGGTTCCAGGACAGCCTCAGCAAGCAGCAATTTAGTGAGAGCTTGTTTCAAAATAAGAAATAAAATAGGGCCAGGCTTGGTGGCGCACGCTTGTCATCTCAGCATTCGGGAGGCTGAGACAGGAGGCTCATGGTTCACAGACAGCCTCAGCTACTCAGTGAGGCCCTGTTTCAAAATAAAGAATAGTAGCCGGGCGTGGTGGCGCACGCTCGTAATCCCTGCGCTTGGGAGGCTGAGGCAGGAGGATCACGCAGGTTCGAAGCCAGCCTCAGCTACTTAGTGAGGCTCTCAGCAATTTAGTGAGACCCTGTTTCCAATTAAATATAAAATGGAATGGGTCTGGGAGTATAGCCCAGAGGTAGAAAGCCCCTGGGTTCCACCCCCAGTACCACCAAAAGATAAATAAATAAATAAAGAATAAAGAATAGGGCTGTGGGGCTGGGGATGTAGCTAGGAGGTAGAATGCCTCTGGGTTCCATCCCCAGTACCTAGAAAGAAAAAAAGAAAGAAAGAAAGGAAGGAAGGAAGGAAGGAAGGAAGGAAGGAAGAAGGAGAGGGCCATGGGATCACCAGGAGAGGCCAACATGTAAAACAAGCAAATAAATAAGCTTTAAACAAACATTGGGCAGAACTTCAGGACCCCCCCCTCCTCTCCAGCTGCGAGGGTCACTCTGACCTGGGTCTTGCAGATACAAGCAGCGGCCCCAAGGCCAAGGCTGGGCTCTGCCTCAGCAGCTCTCCAGCCCCGCCCTGTCCTCCCTCTGGCCCCCTCTGCACCCCATCTGAGCCTCCACTTCAACGTCATCCTGTGCGTCCCAGATCTCCAGCCCCCTCTGCCCCCCACTGCAACTCGGGAAAACACAGAGCCTGGGCCTCCATTTGAATTTCAGGGCGACCCTATGAGCTGGGGACACTTTTTTTAATTTATTTTTTATTTTTTGGGGGGTGGAACCCAGAGGCTTTCTACCTCCGGGCTATACTCCCAGACCTATTTTATGTTTTATTTGGAAACAGGGTCTCACTAAGTTGCTGAGAGCCTCACTAAGTAGCTGAGGCTGGCTTCGAACTTGCGCGATCCTCCTGCCTCAGCCTCCCAAGCGCAGGGATTACAAGCGTGCACCACCATGCCCGGCTCTGGGGACACTTTATAGCACTGCAGATTGAACCTGGAGGCATTCTACCTTTGAGCCTCACCCCAGCCCTATTTTAATTCATTCATTCATTCATTCATTCATTCATTCATTGTGGTACTGGGAATGGAACCCAGGGACGGTCTATTTTGAAGCTACACCCCCAGCCCTATTTTTTATTCTATTTTTTTTTATTTTCAGTAGTGGAGATGGAACCCAGAGGGATTCGACCCCCGAGCTACACCCCCAGCCCTATTTTTTATTCTTTATTTGGAAACAGGGTCTCACTGAGTTGCAAAGGGCCTCACTGAGTAGCTGAGGCTGTCCTAGAACCGCGATCCTCCTGTCTCAGCCTCCCAAATGCTGGGATTACAAGCTTGCGGTTATTTTTTATTCATTATTTGGAAACAGGGTCTCACTGAGTTGCAAATGGCTTCACTAAGTGGCTGACGCAGACCGCAAAGCTGGGGTCCGCCTGTCTCAGCCTCCCAAGTCCTGGGAGGACAAGCGTGCGCCTCCACGCCCAACTTAGCTTTATTTTGAAACAGGGTCTCACTAGGTTGGGGCGAGTCTCCCCACCTGCTGAGGCTGGCTGCAAACCTGCGATCCCGTCTCACCCTCCCAAGTCCTGGGAGTACATGGGTGCGCCACCACGCCAGGTGACCTGGGCACAATTATTAGATTGATCTTACAGATGGGGAAACTGAGGCTCAGTGTGGAGAGGCGCCCCCGAAGGATAGGTGGGATTGGAATTGGGGGCGCAAACGATGTTCTTCTGCCACCTAGTGGATGCTAGAGGGAGCGCAGCGTAGATGGAAGTCCACTCAGGGAAGGGGGCAGAGCATGGGAGAAGCTACAGGCAAAACGACGAATTTCTTTGAAGAGAACATAGTGGTGTAAACGTGCCTTAAGCATGACACCAGAAGTGCAAGCAACAAAAGTAAAGAAAAGTTCGGCCGGCCGTGGCAGTGCACACCTGCAATCCCAGGACTTGGGAAAAGAGGTTCCAGGACGGCCCCACCATTTATTTATTTATTTATTTATTTATTTATTTATTTATTTATTTATTTATTTATTTATTTGTGGTACTGGGGTTCCTGGAAACCTTTCTACCTCCGGGCTACACTCCCAGACCTATTTTATATTTTTATTTGGAAACAGGGTCTCCTAAGCCAGCATGGCTGGCTTCGAACCTGCGGGATCCTCCTGTCTCCACCTCCCAAGTGCGGGGATTACAAGCGTGCGCCACCACGCCCGGCAGCCCCAGCAATTAAACGAGGCCCTCAGCAACTTAGGGAAACCCTGTTTCAAATAAACAAGAGAAAAATCGAGCTGGGGGTGTAGCTCAGAGCTAGAATATACCTGGGTTGAGTCCCCAGTATCATAAATTAACTGATTAATTAATCAAAGTAAAATAGGGCTGGGGGTGTCACGTGGTCAACACTAACACTCCTACTTCTCCCCAGGACTCTATAACAGGTAGGCAAACACCAGAGTTTGATTTCCACTTATAAAATACAAGACCTCCAGGAATAACCACTAGCATTTCAGCCCTTCACAGTTCATACTGAGCATCTCTAAGAAAAATATTTTTAGCCGGGCGCGGTGGCCCACGCTTGTAATCCTCGTGCTTGGCAGGATGAGACAGGAGGATCGCGCAGGTTCGAAGCCAGCCTCAGCTACTTAGTGAGGCTCTCAGCAACTTAGTGAGACCCTGTTTCCAAATAAAATATAAAATGGGTCTGGGAGTATAGCCCAGAGGTAGAGAACCTCTGGGTTCCACCCCCAGTACCACCAAAAAAAAAAAAATTATTCCTATGTATTTATTTATTTATTGCAGTACTGGGGATAGAACCCAGGGGCATTCTACTTCCGAGCTACACCCCCAGCCCTATTTTTTATTCCATAGTTTTTGAAACAGGGTCTCACCGAGTTGCAGAGGGCCTCACTAAGTCGTGGAGGCTGTCCCACAGGGCATTCTGAGGTACAATCCCGGCCCGATTTTATTTTCTTTTATTTTTAATTAACTAATTAATTTATTATTCTTTTTGCCTTTTTGGAACTGGATATGGAACCTAGCACAGTGCACCTGTAAGGCAAGCGCTTTGCCACTGACCTACATCTCAGCCCCTTATTTTTATTCTGAAACAGGGTTTCACTAGGTTGATGAGCCTCACTACTTGCTGAGGCTGTCCACGAACCTGCGATCCTCCCAGCTCAGTTTCCCAAGTGCTGGCATTACAAGCGGGCACCACCACACCCAGCCATCCTCTGCCCTTTTTATTTTATTTATTTATTTATTTATTTATTTATTTATTGGTAGTACTGGAGATGGTACCCTTCTACCTCCGGGCTACGCTCCTATTTTACACTCCTACAGACCTATTTTATATTTTATTTGGAAACAGAGTCTCTTAAGACAGAGAAGCTGGCTTCGAACCTGCGCGATCCTCCTGTCTCGGCCTCCCAAGCGCGGGGGATTACAAGCCTGTGGCACCACGCCGGGCGTTATTTTATTATTATTATTATTATTATTATTATTATTATTTATTTTTGGTGGTACTGGGGTGGAACCCAGAGGCTATCTCCAGGCTATACCCCCAGACCTATTTTATACTTTATTTGGAAACAGGGTCTCACTAATTTGCTGAGAGCCTCACTAAGTAGCAGAGGCTGGCTTCGAACCCGTGCGATCCTCCCGTCTCAGCCTCCCAAGCGCGGGGATTACAAGCGGGCGCCATCACGCCCGGCTGCCCTTTTTATTTTTTGACCTGCGGTCCTCCTGTCTGTTTCACAAGTACTGGGGTTACAGGCATGCGCCACCACGCCCGGCTTTTTTCCCATTTAACAGATGAGTTCTCTTAGATACGAGGCTCGAGATCCCATGACACATCTCCCGGGGAAAGAAGCCCCGAGTGGGAAGAAGTCTCGCCAGTTCCTCCTAACCGCCTCCGAGGTTCGTTCTGTGCCTAAGCATCCCTGGAAGATGAACAACCCTAACCACTGCACGACCAGCGAAGGCAGCAGCTCCCAGCGTGCCTTGCGTGCCGCCGCGGCACGCCGGGAACACAGGTACCTGTCACCGCACTGCCTCCTGGGAGATGTAGTCCCTCCGTAAAGCGCGGCCCGGTCGTGACTAGGCTTGGATCTGCAGCCAATGAGAAAGCCGACCACTTTGAGCGACGGTTCAGTAGACCAATAGGAGCGCAGATTGGAGAGGGCGGGACGTCCGGCGATGAACCCTGGAGAGCGGCTGCGCGAAGGCGAGCACTTCCTTTCTCGAGTGGCGGCGGACGCGGAGAGACCGCCATGAAGGCCTCGGGCACAGTAAGTCGGGTGCGGTGGGTCCTGGGGGCTGAGGTGGGGGGCACAGGCCGCATCCGGGGGCCGGTCGGGTGGCGTGGTCCGAGCGGGAGCCGCGGGCCCGCGTCCAGGTCCCCGGGGCGGCGCGCCGACGCCCTCCGCTGCGGCCAACATGGCGCGCGCCGCGTGCGGAGGCCTGGCCGCGGAGCCCGATTCCCTCTCCCCGGGCGGGCGGCAGTCACGCCACGTGCTGGGCTGCGCCACCGCACTCAGCCCTCAGTTTCTCGGTCCGCAAAATGGACTCGGGTGGGCGGGACCAGAGGTTTTTTTTCCACGAGTGTAGCAGAAAAATCAGAATTGAGGTTAACAGCAACCCGAAGGGAGGACCCCGGGTCTCAGCGCTGACGTCGGCTGGGGACACCAGAGGGTGGGGAGGTCACCGCCAGGCTGGGAGAGCATGGAGGCTGGGATGGGAAGACTGCAGCTTAAAGAGACCAGGTTCTGGCGTGGGAAGAACGTTTGGGTCGTAGATCAGAGGTAGAAACTTCTCTGGATTCAATTCCCAGTGCCGCCTCCCGTGTAGACCGGTCAAGTACAGCTATCTAACCTCGATATCCTCTCTGGGAACGTTGTGCCCCGGCTGCCTTGAAGCCCCGCACCGGAGAGGAGGCGCCCCCTTCCTGCTTGGACACGGGATGGGACCTCACCGGTCTCACTGAGCAGGGTCCTGCAGCGTGTGCCTGGCAGCTCGCGGGGAGCCGAGGGTGGGGCACAGATGGGTTCCTGTTAGGTTTTATCTAGAGTGGGCTGTGAAAAAGGCCCCCCAGTTGCCAACACGTTGCCAACGCCCCACGCTTGTAATCCCAGCCCTTGGGAGGCTGAGCCAGGAGGATTGCACGGGTTCGAAGCCAGCCTCAGCTCCTTAGGCTCCAGCGGCTTAGTGATACCCTGTTTCCAGATTAAAGTATAAAGTAGGTCTGAGAATATAAGAGGCAGAAAGCCCCTGGGTTCCATCCCTAGTACCACAAAAAAAGCCCCCCCCCATTTGGGGGCGGAGGCTGCGGGGACAAGATCGTGGCTTTACCTTTTTTTTTTTTTTCTTTTTGTGGGTTTAGAACCCAGGGGCATTCACCTCCCTGTCCTATTTTTATTCTGAAACCGGGTCTCACTAAGTAGCTGAGGCTGTCTGCAAACCACCGCTATCCTTTCCAGTCTCCGCAGCCAGCTGGGCGTAGTGGCCCGCACTTGGGAGGCTGAGACAGGAGGATCGCGCAGGCTCGAAGCCAGCCTCGGCTACTTAGGCTCTCAGCCACTTAGTGAGGCCCTGTTTCCAAGTAAAATATAAAATAGGTCTGGGAGTATAGCCCGGAGGTAGAAAGCCTCCGGGTTCCACCCCCAGAGCCAAGTGTGTGGACACAGAAGTGCAGGCCTGGTGCTTAGAAGGCTGAGCCAGAAGGATGGCAGGTAAAATAGGGCTGGGGAGGGGTGGGGCTCAGGTGAGAACTCCCCTCCCCTGGCTCTCTGAAGTTTGGGGGAAGGAGGGAGGCTAGGGGCTGCTCAGTGGCCCTGCAGGGTCTAGTGGAGTGAGACCCTGGGAGTGGTCTCCAGGAAAGGTGGGAGCCATGTCCACTTACAGAATAGCAGTTTGTATAGGTTGTTTAAGGAGAGATTTGGTGTGGGGGGTGGTTAATTACAGGGGTGTTAGATTGGGATTAAACAGGATAATGGGACTTTCCCTTAAGCAGAGGGGTCTAATGAGCCAGTGGCTGGTTAGGCAGCACAGTGGGGCATTATGGGAAGCGGGGAGCCCGTGTTGAGCAGGAACTAGGGATTTCTGGTCCAGATGGAGTCACCTTTGTTTAATACTCTAACACTTTTCCTGTTCCGGCTCCAAATCTGGCCATCACTGGCTTGGGAGGGGGCGCGGGTAGGTGGTCTCTGTCCTGCCCTGGGCCTCCTCCCACCGCCCCACTGTCTCTTCCAGCTTCGGGAGTACAAGGTGGTGGGGCGCTGCCTGCCCACCCCCAAGTGCCGCGCCCCGCCTCTCTACCGAATGCGCATCTTCGCACCCAACCACGTGGTCGCCAAGTCCCGCTTCTGGTACTTTGTGTCTCAGCTGAAGAAGATGAAGAAGTCTTCGGGGGAGATTGTCTACTGTGGGCAGGTGCGGGGCGTCTGCAGTCGACCCACTTTGCCGGGTTCTCCGGGCTCCCTGGCGCCGAGTCCTGGCACTAGCGCCTGTGCCTCCCGGGCCGGCGCCTGTGACCCAGAATGTGGGGGCTGAGGCAGCGGGGTGGCAGGTTCCCGTTCACCTGACATCTAGGAGGACCCCATGAATAAGGGTGAGGGCAGAACTCCCCTGGTTCTAGCCCGGTAAACCCTCGCTCCCAGACCTCACTGAGGTGGGAGGGCCAGGGCGCCCGGGCAGGTGTGCTGTAGTGGGTGCGGGCAGTGGCCAAAGGCGGTGCTGTGGGGTCTGGAGCCCGCGGATCTGGGCCGGGGCCGGGGCTCTGCCTGCCGCCTCGCCGCTCACGCCGCTCCCTCCTTGGGCAGGTGTTTGAGAAGTCCCCGCTGCGGGTGAAGAACTTCGGCATCTGGCTGCGCTACGATTCCCGCAGCGGCACCCACAACATGTACCGCGAGTACCGGGACCTGACCACGGCGGGGGCCGTCACCCAGTGCTGTAAGCGCCCGCGGGCCCGTTACCTTCTGCGTGAGCTCCTGGGTAGAGGCACGGCCGCCTGCCCTCAGGCGGGCTCCCCGTGCTGGCCTCCTGGCCCCCGAGCCTGCTCCAGCCCTGTCCAGAGCTGCCCCCGCCATTGCACCTCAACCCAAGAACCGCTGTCTCTCATAGCCGCGGTTTAAACAGGGGTGCAGACAGCAAACGGATCTCGTCGCCTTTGGGGGCTGTGGCTGTGCCCCTCAAAGTGAATTTGGAGGTTCTACAACCCCTCGCTGCCCGGGCTGCTACTCCCCTCCTGGCAGCCTCCATGCCTGACCCCCGCCCTTTCTGCAGACCGAGACATGGGCGCCCGGCACCGCGCCCGCGCGCACTCCATCCAGATCATGAAAGTGGAGGAGATCGCCGCCAGCAAGTGCCGCCGGCCCGCTGTCAAGCAGTTCCACGTGAGTGCCCGCGCCCTGTGGGGAGGGCCCTGGGTGTGCTGCTGGGTGGCGCACCCAAGTGACCCGACCCCCCTCTGTCCTCTCCACAGGACTCCAAGATCAAGTTCCCACTGCCCCACCGGGTCCTGCGGCGCCAGCACAAGCCACGCTTCACCACCAAGAGGCCCAACACCTTCTTCTAGGCGCGCCCTGGGGCTGCCCAATAAACTCTGGAGCGCCCTCCTGGGATTCCGGCTGCAGCGTTTTCTTTCTGTGCTCTGCAGAGCTCAGGAGTTTGCTGAGAGAGGCCCCCGGGCCACCCTACATCCTGAGGGCCTCGTGCAAACATAACACAGCCTCCGGGAGCAGCCAAGGCTCTTGAGTGCCCTGGGCACAGGGACCTGGGGTGTCCTGGGCAGGCATGGAGCCACCACCTACCCGCTGTTCTGGCACCTGTTCCGCCTGGATGGGCTCCTGCCTGAGGAGATTAAGATCTCCCCGTGGGTGCCAGTTTCTAGGAAACAGCCTTGGCCTGGAAAATCTGGCAGGCCAGAGAGCTGGTCCCACCACAGGGAGCCCCTCCAGTGCCCAGCCCAGGGGCCTCCTTCACGTGACCTTGGGCAGTCCCGGCCCTCTGGGTCCTAGTCTCCCAATGGGTGTCCACGTGGACTGTCATTGAGACTTAGCCCAGCTCAGTGTCCCAGGCGCCTGGATTGAGCAGGCATAGGTGCAGAAGGGTGCGTGGGGTGCCCCGCCTGGACAGTACAGAACAGGTGCGCGCACAGCGCTCTGACCGGCTCAGTTGGGTTTTGTTTTTGCCAGGCTAGGACCCAGGATCCCCCAGCACCGGGCTCTGCCCTCGGCCCTTTTGTGTTGAAGCTGCGTCTTGTAGATTGCTGGGCCAGCCTCCTCACCTGTGACTTGCATTGGCGCGCTCTCCTTGGCTGCTGGGTTTTCTCATTATTTTACCTGCTCTGGTTTCTGCCTACAAGGCCTTCTCAGTAATGGGATCTCTACTTTGGTGCCAACCAGGGAAGAAATACTTGAGTCCCTTCCCGTTAGGGGTGGCCGCGTGGTCACGGGAGCATGGTGCATTCTGGGAGTGCATCTGGCTGGAGCGGGCACGGTTCCTGGTGCTCCGGCGCCTCTTGGCTGTGTCAACACATGGCAGGAAGGCGAGCGGGCCTTGTGGGTGCCTCTGGCTGTGGAGCTGGGCGGCCCACTTCACGTTAGAACACTAGGTACCGGCCGGTTTCCCTGCCTGGGAGCCCTGGCCCGCCTGGGGTGAAGGGCAAGAGGCCAAGGTCTGTGGAAGGGTGAGCCCAGGGAGGGCCGCTGCCGCCCTAGCCTCAGGAGCCCTGGGCGCAGTCACTTCCCCCTGGCAGTGCTGCCCACCCTGACCTCCGAGAGCCCAGAGCCACATTGCTCCCTGGCCAGCATGTATCTTCAGCCACATGCAGGCACTGTCCACACCCTCGCCCTAGGTGCTGGCTCCACGGGAGCCAGTGTAGGGTGCTGCACCACACCAGAGGCCTTGCCGTGCAGGACGTCCTCCACCCGCTGCCAAGATGGGCAAGCCAGCGGGACCTAGGCCTAGGCCCATCCAGACAACTGTGGAGGGTGGGGCTGGAGGCAGGGGCCCAGGACTGAACAGCCTGACTTGGCAAGGAGGATCGCCTTGACTGGGCAAGCTTCCAGACCACTGGGGAGCCCCAAGGCCTGCATTATAATCCACCACCAGGACTGCTTTGCAAGAGGGCCCTGGAGTCCAGAGCCAGAAGTCCAACTCATGAACCCTCACTGGGCCCCAGCCAGTTTCTATGCTGGGTCCTGCCAGCCCCTGGGAAGATGAGAATCTTGAGTCCTGGGAGGGGAGGCTGGCTTCCCCATGCCCTGTGGGCCTTTCCTCTTGACCTGCAGAATTCCAGAACCCCGTGGCCCACCCTGGCTGTACCCACCCTCCCCAGCATTCCTCCACAGGGTCCCTCTGCTTCTCCACTGAGGCCTCATGTGGCTCAAACACATCCCCTGTTTGGTTATCTCCAGACCTCTGCCTCTTCTGCGTGGGGCAGGTGGGTATGGGTGCCACCTTTCTCAACAGTGTTGCCAAGCCTGGTTCCAGGGGCTCAGCCCCAGAAAAGGTCAAGAATCAGTGTCTAGAGAAAGAAATGTGTTGAGGGTGCTCTGCTCCCTGCCCGGAGGGTGGAGAGGAGGGAGGTAGGCCACACTGCTGTCACGGATGGGGCTAGGAATAGAGGACCCGAGCAAAGCTGGGTACAAGCTCACGAGGGGAGGGACAGCCGCTGCTTCCTGGTACTGGGGATGGAACCCAGGGCCATTCTGCCTCCCAGCTGCACAAATGCCGGGATTACAAGCGTGCACCACCACACCCGTCTGTCTCTTGCTCTTCATGATCGGTTCCCAGGCATGGAGGCTAGCAGGTGTCCAGCATTAAGAGGTGGGAAGGGGCCGGGCGTGGTGGCGCACGCCTGTCATCCCCGCGCTTGGGAGGCTGAGACAGGAGGATCGCACAGGTTCGAAGCCAGACGTGCTGGCTTAAGAGACCCTGTTTCCAAATAAAAATATTAAAAATAGGTCTGGGAGTGTAGCCCGGAGGTAGAAGGGCTTCCAGAAACCCCAGTACCACCAAAAAAATGAAAGGGAGCAGGCGTTGCACACGCTTGTAATCCCAGCATGTGGGAGGCTAAGACAGGAGGATCAAGATTCACGGCCAGCCTCCGCTACAAACTGAGGCCCTTTGCAACTCAGTGAGATCCTGTTTCTAAAGAAAAAATAAACAATAGGGCTGGGGATATAGCTCAGAGGTAGAATGTCCCTGGGTTCCAACCCCAGTATCAGGAGAAAAGGTGGGAAGGGAGGGACTTGGCAAGTCCAGGACGAGTTAGCCTGATAGTGCATCTGTGGATAAAAGCTATCTTGAATGACCAACAGTCTACGTGCAGAGCTAAGTAGCTGAGGCGGAGGTTAAGCGAGCAGAGGGGACAGCCGCCGCCTCCCATCCAGTCGCTGCAGACGCTGTGGTGAGGAGTCGCCCAGCTAGCATGGCAGAAGACTAACTGATCCTCATACCCATGGGGGGCTGGGGACTCAATGGGGCACCTCTGAGCTACACCCCAGCCCCTGTGTGTGTGTGTGTGTGGTGCTGGGGATTGAACCCAAAGGCATCCTACCTCTGAGCTATACCCCCAGCCCTGTTTTATATTTATTTTTGGGTGAGGATTGAACCCGGGAGCATTCTACCTCCGATTTACACCCCCAGACCGATTATTTATTTATTTATGGTGGTACTGGGGTTCCTGGAAGCCCTTCTACCCACGGGCTACACTCCCAGACCTATTTTTTAACTTTATGTGGAAACAGGGTCTCTTAAGCCAGAGAGGCTGGCTCTGAACCAGCACGATCCTCCTGTCTCTGCCTCCCAAGCGCGGGGATTACAAGCGTGCGCCACCACGCCTGGCCCGATTTTTTATTTTTGAAACAGGGTCTCACTAAGTTGCAGAGGGCCTCACTAAGTAGCTGAGGATGGCCCCAAACCTGGATCCTCCCGTCTCAGTCTCCCAAGTACTGGAATTACAAGCTGGGCCAACACACCCAGCTTCCTATTTTATATTTTATTTCATTTGGAAACAGTGTCTCACTAAATTTCTGAGGCTGGCTTGAACCTGCCACCACGCCCAGCCTGAAGTTAGCAATTTTTAAGAGTATGTGAGGAGCCGGGCGTGGTGGGCACGCTTGTAATCCCAGCATTCGGGAGGCTGAGACCGGAGGATCGCGGTACGAGGACAGCCTCAGCTACGTAGTGAGGCCCTGTTTCAAAATAAAGAATAAAAAACAGGGCAGAGGGTGTAGTTCGGAGGTCGAATGCCCCTGGGTTCCACCCTTGCACCCGCAAAAAAAAAAAAAAAAAAAAAAAAAAGTATATGAGGATAGAGGCTTTGCTCCGTTTTTCCCCGGCAGGAAGGGGGTCTCCATGTGTGCACAGCCCAGTGGCCGCAAATATCCGCCAACCCCGGCTCTGAGTGCGTGCTTGTCCAAGAAACCAAGGAATGAGCGCATGAACAGCTGAGGCGCTCTTCCCCGCCAGGCCCTTGTGCGGGCACCTCGCGTCCCAGGCCACTTCACCCCACTCACAGGTGGGGGGCTGAGGCACCAAGGAGTCCCCAAGGACGCGCCTCTGGGTCTCAGCCCTGAGAGGCCCCCACAGCTGCACCAGAGGCGGGCGATGGAGGACACCTCCCCCCTCCAGGAAAAGAGCAGGTCAGGGTGCAGGGGAGGGGACCAGACCCGCATCTCCCCCGTAGCACCCCGAGGCTCTTAAAGGGCCCGATGTCTTAGTCGCCGAGCTCCCCATGGCGCGCGGGACCCAGCACAGCCGGCTGTGGGCGGGGGCCAGTAACTACCCTCTCGAGCCGCGTCCCCGCCTGTCCACAAGGGACGTGCGCCCGGGCCGGGCGGGGCGGGGGTACCTGGAGGGGCGCGGCCTTTCCCGCCTCCTGGGGAAGGTCCGGGGGGCGGGGCAGCGCTGACCCCGGAGCGCAATAAATCCGCAGCCGCACCCGGGCCGCCGGACCTGCGTCCAGCCAGCCGAGCGGCCGCGGCAGGGACGGACCGACAGCGCGGAGCGGCGAGCAGGGCGCGCTCATGGGGGGCGCGGGGCCGGGGGCGCGGGCCACGTTCAGCGCCTGGGACTACGGGGTGTTCGCGCTCATGCTGCTGGTGTCCACGGGCATCGGGCTGGGGGTCGGGCTGGCCCGCGGCGGGCCGCGCAGCGCCGACGACTTCTTCACGGGGGGCCGGCGCCTGGCGGCCCTGCCCGTCGGGCTGTCGCTGGCCGCCAGCTTCATGTCGGCGGTGCAGGTGCTGGGGGTGCCGGCCGAGGCCTACCGCTACGGCTTCAAGTTCCTCTGGATGTGCCTGGGCCAGCTGCTCAGCTCCCTGCTCACCGCCCTGGTCTTCGTGCCCGTCTTCTACCGCCTGGGCCTCACCAGCGCCTACCAGGTAGGGGAGCGGCCGGGCGGGGCTGCGGCTGGGGCTGGGGCCGCAGGGACCGGGCAGGTTCTGGGAAGAGGCCCCAGGCGGCGGGGCGAGGGGAGGGAGGAGGAAGAGAAGCGCAGGCGTCCCTCCAGGTTCTCCGGGCGGGGTGGGGGGCGGCCCAAGGGTGCGCACGCGCCCCCGGGCTCGCACATGCCCGCCACGCGCACCCACTGTGCGCCCTCGCCTCGGGGCTGCAAACCTCCGCTCTGCCCGTTTTGATAATGGAGCAAGGGGGTGCAACTCTCTACTCGGGCTTTCTAACTGCGACGGAGGAAATGATGAGATCTTCCTCCAGGTCAGAGGAAAGCGATTGTAATCTTGTCTGGAATACAGTAGGCGCCAACACCAAGGCCCGCGGGCGCTATTCCTAGCGTGTGCACTTCGGACCCCGGCTGCCAGAAGAGAGCCAGAGGACGCGTGTGCGCGTAGAGACCGTGCTCCCGGGCACACGCCTTGGGCAAGGCCCTGGGACGGCCACGAGCGGGATGCCGCTGGCCTTGGGAGGGAGGGCGGCTACCAAGAAAACCAAGACCGCAGCCTCCTGCGGCCTGTCCGGGTGACCACGACCTCCCGGCTTCTCCCTGTAGTACCTGGAGCTGCGCTTCAGCCGCGCTGTCCGACTCTGCGGGACACTGCAGTACCTGGTGGCCACTGTGAGTGGCCTCTGCCTCGCCCACACCCTGGAGACCCAATGGGAGTGTGGCCTTCGCTGGCCCCGCCCCAGCCCGCCCTTCACCCGTGGCCACGCCCACACAGAGAGGCCACGCCCTCAACCCGCCCAGCAACCTGGACCACGCCCACCCCCTCCAGGCCTGGCCCATAGCCTTCCCCACCATCCAGGACCACGCCCCACCCCTTGAGTTCCTGCCCCACACCGCACGGGGCCACGCCCACCCAGCATGACCACGCCCACTGCCTCCTGGCCCACCACTCAGGACTCCCATACAGCAAGGCGCCGCCCATAGCCCACCCTACCCTCCAGGACCAGGCCCACCCAGAGAGGCCTCGCCCATAGCCCACCCCACCCTCTATGACCAAGCACACACAGCGAGGCCACACCCTCAATCCACCCCAAAATCCTGGAAACGCCCACCCAGTGAGGCCTCGCCCATAGCCCTGGCACCATCCAGGACCACGCCCCGCCCCACCCGGCGAGTCCCCGCCCCACCCAGAATGACCACGCCCACATCCTGGCACACCACTCAGGACTCCAATTCAGCGAGGCCCCGCCCTCAGCCTGCCCCATCAATCAGGTCCTTCTCAAGTGAGATTCGGCCACGCCTCCCACCTGGCACCGCCCCCCTGGCCAGACCCTCCCACCAGCCCGCCTCACCGCCCCGCGCTCCGCCCGCAGGTGCTCTACACCGGCATCGTCATCTACGCACCTGCGCTCATCCTGAACCAAGGTCTGACTGGGAGATCAGGGAGGATGCTAGAAGGAGAAGGCTGGCCCGGAGGAGACAGGGCGAGCAGGGCACGCTGGGAGTCAGTGTGCGCCACAGGCGGCCTAAGTCAGGGTGTTTTTTGCACAGTGACCGGGCTGGACATCTGGGCGTCACTCCTGTCCACCGGAATCATCTGCACCTTCTACACGACTGTAGTGAGTGGTGGACGAACCCACCCAGCCGGGGCCTGTGCACGCTGGGTCTCTAGTACGGCGGTCTCCCGGCCAGCACCCTCCCTCCCTCCTCTTTACCCCCACCCAAAGCTTTCATCCTGGCCGGGCCTGTTTCCCCTTTTCATAATGCAAAGTGATCTGAAATATTTATCGTTAAGAGTGCAGGGAGAGCTGGGCAGGGTGGCAGATAAGATTTGTGGCCAGCCCCAGCTACTTAGTGAGGCCCTCTGCAACTTAGTGAGACCCTGTTTCAAAATAAAGACTAAAAAATAGGGCAGGGGGTGTAGCTTGGAGGTCGAATGCCCCTGGGCTCCATCCCCAGTAACACACACACACACACACACACACACACGCGCGCGCGCGTGCACAGAATGTAGGGCTATGCAAGCTTCAGGCATGGCTAGATCCTGGGACACCAGCTGCACACTCCGGCTCCCTCTCCCCTCTCTGGGCTCCAGTCCCAAGTCTCGGGCTTGCTGTGGTCTGGGCCCCATGTCCAGGTTAAACAGTCCAAGGTGGTGGGGGCTGAAGTGTTCTGACGGGCTATTCCTGCAGCTGATGGTGGTAAATGACCACGGAGCCCTTGCAACTGCCGAATCCTGGCGCTTACTTGATTCTCACAACAGCCATGCCTAGGGATTGTCGACCCCATTTTACACAGACGGGGAAACTGAGGCAGCGAGGGGCGCCAGGCCTCCCCCCACCACCGGAAGCCGGGCTGGGCCGGCCAGGCGCACGCCTGACTGGCTGCTTCTGTGTCACAGGGCGGCATGAAGGCCGTGGTGTGGACCGACGTCTTCCAGGTGGCCGTCATGCTCTCCGGCTTCTGGGTCACCCTGGCCCGCGGAGTCCTGCTCCTGGGAGGGCCGGGTCACATGCTAGCCCTTGTTCAGAACCACTCCCGCATCAACCTGATGGAGTGAGTAAGAGAGAAGGGGGCGCTGCGAGCAGACGCAGCGGCCCCTTTACACCTGAGGAGGAGCCAGCTCCCCACCACTGCCCCAGGGAACCCTCCTCCTAATCCTGACCCGCGGGGAGGGAGAGTCCAGCCCGAGTCCAGCTCTGCCCCTCCACCCAGCCCAGACTGGGGATGGAAGCCTCTCTGAGCTAGTTCAACAACAACGATTTGAAAAAGCCAGGCACGGTGGCACCTGCCTGTAATCCCAGTACTTGGGAGGCTGAGACAAGAGGATCACAAGTTTGAGGACAGCTTCAGCAAGTAGTGAGACTCTCATCAACCTAGTGAGACCCTGCTTCAAAATAAAGAATAAAAACTAGGGCTGGGTATGTAGGTATGTAGCTCGTAGGTAGAATGCCCCTGAATTCCATCCCCAGTACCAAAAAAAAAAAAAAAAAAATAGAGCTAGGGGTGTAGTTCAAGGGAGAATGCCCCTGGGTTCAGTCACACACACACACACACACACACACACACACACACACCGGTTTTTCTTTTTCTGGGGATGGAACCAAGGGCCTCGTACACGCTAAACAAGCCCTCTACTTACCTAGATGACTCAGCTTGTCAGTCTGACAAGCTCCTACTCATACTTCAAAGCCCACTCCGAATGTCCCCAGAGGGCCCAGCATGATTACCGGGGGCCCTTGGGAGGGTGACATCAGTGACGGCATCTCCCCTGTCCCTACCCAGCTTTGACCCTGACCCGCGGAGACGCTACACGTTCTGGACGTTCATGGTGGGCGGCACTCTGGTGTGGCTCTCCATGTACGGGGTGAACCAGGCGCAGGTGCAGCGCTACGTGGCCTGCCGCTCTGAGAGGCAGGCCAAGCTGTGAGTATGCGGGGCGGCGGGGCGGCGGGGCTTTGGGGGGCGGGGGGCGGCGCCCCCCTGAGGCTGCCCGTCCCCCAGGGCCCTCCTCGTCAACCAGCTGGGCCTGCTGCTCATCGTCAGCAGCGCCGCGTGCTGCGGCGGCGTCATGTTCGCGTTTTACAGCGACTGTGACCCTCTGCTCACGGGGCGCATCTCCTCCCCAGACCAGGTGGGTCGCCTCCGAGGCCCCTGGAAGCATCAAGGAGAGGGGCGGGGCCAGCCTGCGCGGCCGGGGTTGGGGATGGTAATGGCCAGGTCCCACGCTCTCATGATTTGTGCCGTCCCGGGCCAGACTCCGGCTGCGACCTCATGGCCCCCCAGTCCTCATGAGTAGCTGTGACCTCATGGCCCCACAGTCCTCATGAGTAGCATGTGGATGCCGGGCCGCACCGGGCTCCATATGGCCTGGGGCTCAGCGCTAGCCAATCAGACACTGCCTGGGGCTGCTGCTGTCCTGGAGATTGACCCCCAGTGTCCCCCAGTACATGCCGCTGCTAGTGCTGGACATCTTCAAGGACTTGCCCGGAGTCCCTGGGCTCTTCCTGGCCTGTGCCTACAGCGGCACCCTCAGGTGAGCGTCTGTCAGCAGGTCAGCCCCGGCCCAGCCCCGGGGCCTCCTCGTCCCTCCTTGGCTCTGTGTGTGGAATGTTCGAGGCCTGTCCATTGTCCCCAGCTTGCTCTGGGCTCCCAGCAGGTGTCCCAGCGAGGCTGGCCCAGCATCTGCAGCGGCCCTCAGCTGCGGCTTCTTCTCCTTACTGCCGCCTGCAGGTTTCTTCCTCTTCCTTCTGTCCTTTTCAAGCCAGTTTACTGGGCATGTGCCATGTGACAGATATTGCTGTCAAGAATCCCATCTGCACCGGGCGTGGGGGCGCACGCTCGTCATCCCAGCATTCAGGAGGCTGTGGCAGGAGGATCGCGGGTCACAGCCGGCCTCAGCTACTTAATGAGGCTCTTAGCAACTCAGTGAGACCCTGTTTCAAAATAAAGAATAAAAAATAGGGCTGAGGGTGTAGCTCGTAGGTAGAATGCCCCTGGGTTCCATCCCCACCTGAAAAAAAAATATCCTGTCCCCACTCCTCCCCTCGGGGGCTGGCACTCTGGCTGGGGACTTCAGGACATGCCCCTTGCCCTCCCTTTGCAAGCCCCCCACTCTAGCTGGGGTCCTGCACAGCCTCCTCCTCCGGCCCTAAGCTTGCCTTTCTGCTCTGCCGGTCCTCGCTCTCCTCAGACTATCTCAGAATCTCAGGTCTTTGGGATGGGGCAGGGTGGACATCTCCGCTCAGGGGGACCATGGTCACCAGCACCTCTGCTGTGCTCTAAGTGGGGTCCGGGCCAGCAGGTAGAGGGGGCAGGCGGCGGGTGTGGCGGGTGCCTGGGAACATGGCCAAGCCTCGAGGCCTGAGGCCACTCCGGCTCTCCCCAGCACCGCGTCCACCAGCATCAACGCCATGGCCGCGGTGACCGTGGAGGACCTCATCAAGCCGCGGCTGCCCAACCTGGCGCCCCGCAAGCTCGTGATGATCTCCAAGGGGCTCTGTGAGTGGGGGGCCAGGGCGGGGGCCAGGGGTGGCGTCTCCCGCTGACCGGCC